>NC_041814.1:14445297-14806963 GCF_900964775.1 Scleropages formosus | reverse complement strand
CATACTTTCAATGTGATAAATAAATGAGTTGTTCATTGTTTGCTAAAGGTGTGTATTAAAACAAATATTCAGTCCCGGTTTCAAACAGATGAAAATGAGGGGGTGGAACAGGGTGCATTTCTGTTTCTTTTTAGATAAAACTTAAATTCAATGACCTGAGAGTATATTATAATTTCTCTCCCCTTGGACCCTACCTGTTCTGTTCTATTGCTCTTTCAGCATAAAGGGTACGTTATTTGATTATCTTCAGTGTGTACAGCATTATATACTATCATAGCAGAGGGGTATCCTAGCAAGGGTCTTAAAGGAGAGAACAGTGTTTCCCTCACAGCTGGCTGCTGGTCAGCGTGAGGCCACACCTCTGCTTCTGAGACACCTATGTATGTTTCAGTCCCACAGGTTGCTTAGCAACCACATCGGAGCCCTGTGGTTATGATGGAGCAGGAGATGTGTTTTAAGCCCCCACACAAAGTTTCTCAGGTTCTTTGTTTCCTCAAAGGCTTTTGCACAGTTTCTGGGCCAGTACAATGCTGAAGGGGCAGTGTGTATCTGCTTTCTTCATATTACTGTGAATGCAGGAGTGGAAATCCTGGCGGGGACTTTCTAGCCTCCCTGTCGTGGTTTAGGGTGGATTAGTTCTCTTCTCTTTGAATTCAGGAAATGGGTCTTTGTCCATCTGGTGCTGTGTTAAGTGACTGGCTTCCAGTATCCCAAGCAGCTTTGAGCCCACCCGTAATTCTGCTCCAGCTGTACTGCGAGTACTCAGAGTTGGCCTCCTGATCTGTAAGGGGGCCAGTGATCTGTGTGACTCCCTCTTTCTATGCTCACTTGTGATCCCTCATTCAGAGTGTGCTCCACCTTCACTGCTGCTTCGCTGTCACAGCCTCGACAGACAGTGTTAACAGACGCGCGTCCCACCTCGGGAGTTTGATGTGCGCGACCGTCCTGATAGTGTGCCTGCGAGGCTGTTCATCCCCGGAGCAGATTGCAGCTGCTGCCTCGCACCCACATTGGAAAATCAAAACACTGTTGATTCCAGGCAGCTGTTATCCACTCTTTCCTCTGCAAAAATCCTGTTTTAAGATGTGTAAAGATGGACTTTGGGACAGACTGACCCAGAGCTATCAGTGGCTTATTGCCCCATTTCTAAAGATCATATTGTTCACATTCAATGTTGAGTAATGAGTGGTAATGTTATCAGGAGAGGAATTAACATCAAGTTTCATTTATCAGTAAAATGTGGCAGTAATGGCTTGGTATCTTGGTATCTTTATGTGCTGAAAATATAAAATGCACATATGTATAACATTGTAATGTTGTATAAATGCCTGCCTGCCTGCCTACTGCTTGCAAAAAACATAAACAACCACGTTGAGCTTTACGTCACAAGTTGGAAGCGCCAAACTAATGTGTGACACGATGCCTTTTCTGAGCACTGGTGAAAACCGTTTCAGCCTTCTTATCTCTCAGTCACTGGCAGTGTGGTAAAGGGAGCCACAGTGCTCCTGACCCATGTCTGCTGGCCCTCTGCCTGCTTCTCCACCCGAGTGTGATGAACAGCAGGTCAGCAAAGGCAAGCGCAGCAGCCCCTGGGGTCGCAGAGCCAGCAGCACCAGTGCACAGGCGTGAAGCTGTAGGTGTGTGTGTGTGTGTGTGTGTGTGTGTGTGTGTGTGTGTGTGTGTGAGAGAGGAGCTGGGAGGGGGGAGTGGGAGAGGCAGATCTTGGTGAGAGGGGAGAGTGAGCGATCATGCACATGAACGCTCGTGGAATGAGCGGCAACAACGCAGGCTTAGCAGAGCGGTGCCTCCTTCCTGCTCTTTCCTCCTCCTGCTTGTCTCTGCCGGTGCTCATTCCCTCACTCGCCAGCCCGTGTGCTGCATCTCTCTGCGACAGCCATGTTGACAGAGCTCTGGGACCATGTCTGACTCTTTCTGGACCGTGCTTTCTAATTTTTCCCTGCCCGAAAGAAGCATGCTGCGTCGCTCCAAAAGGTAGGAGGGTGGTCTTCCTTGTCCTTTTCCTCCATTCAGTGCTTGTGTACCATTAATGCCAGCAGGGTTCACAGCACAGATCATAAAGGGCGCTGTCTGGGGCAAAGCTGCAGCTTGTGTTTTTTGCTGTTCTACGTGTGTGTCTGTGTTACTATATTTCATATAGTTCCTCTCACTCAATGTAAAAGGAAGACAGTTGAAAAGCAGGGAAATGAGGACATCATGTAGTCTCCCCTGAAGTTATTCTTTGTCCGTCAGGGCCTTTATTCAGTAGCAGTTAAGTTTCTCTTAAGTAAGGATGCTGATAACCGATGTGTGTGATGGCACACAACTCTGCGACTGTGGTTGGACCTTGACGATGGCTTACATTTTAGCTCACACATTCTTCCCTAACCTTGTGTCCTGTTTTTGTGTTTTTGCTGTTGCTTAGTGTGTAAGTAGCAAATGTATTATGCATAGCAACAGGGTTGTTTGAGGACTCCATTGGCCTTGTGTGTCTTCCGCTCCCTCCCTGCTGTGTGACTTTATTACTTTAGTCATTTCATGGCAGGGACATAGCTAGAGTGCAGCAAGTCCATCACTGCTTGTCAGTGATGTTTCATATTTGTTGGTCTGGAGGAATGCAGGACTGTTTTGGTGCTGGAGGTGAACGGAGTGGGCCTGGCCCACGGTCTGCCTGTCACTGCTTTCCTTAGTGTCATTCATGAACCCCTTTGTTGTGACACAGCAAGCTGGTGGATGCTGACGTGAAAGTGTACAAGCAGCATCCCCTCTCCCTGCTACATCGCTGCTTTCTTTACGCAGTAATTGTTTCGAATGCATTTTTTCCTGGTGCTGAAAAAATGGTCTGAATTGTTGAAAGTATGAAGAACCACAACACAATAAGTGTACTCTTTATTGCAGGCACTGTAGGTGTTATATGAGGAAAACCAATGCTATATGCTGAATGGTGTTTGAGATGTTCACATTCTCTGCTTGCTTTTCTCCAGGTCATATCCATCTGAGCTATGGTTTTGGCCTTTCAGACTGCTGAACTCAGATCCATGGTGTCTGCCTCTTAGTACTCCCCTCATCAAAGAATCCAGATCACTCTCTATCGCTCTGCTGGAGCTAGAGTTCCCTGAGTGGTACTTTTCCTCCTCGCTTTGTGCTCAGTGGCTGTGAAGCAGATGCGTGTGGATTATGCTGAAGTCCGTTGTACACTGTCACTTACACTTTGGGTCAGTTGTCGTGTGAATGTGAGAGGATATTGCATATGTGAACACCTGAATGTGGCAACTGCACCTGGTTTTCCAAGTTCTTGCCAATTATTAACCAACTGGTGGTTCAGCAGCCATCGGTCACCCATGGTGATTTGTGAGCGTTCAGTGTTAAGAGCATTGCCTGGAGCATCCTGTCGGTCTCAGCTCATCGAGCATGAGGGCTTGCAAGGAGAGCCCATGCAAACCGTGGTAGCTAACCTTGTGCGCAACTGCTTACATACCTCTGTGTTGATATAGCAAATGGAGGGGTGTGGCAGGGTTTGACAGACACTCCAGTTGTCAGACACTAGCATCATTTGTGCTCTCCATTCTTTCTCTCACATGCTTGAGTAGGTGTGTTTACCTGTTATGTGTTTGGGTTGGTTGGAACCCTCTAGCCTCATCTCACGTGGCACTGTTTCATGGTGCTGTGAGCCATGTTTAAGAGGAAGTCAGCTGTACACCTGAAACCACTCTAGTCTGGATGGTTAATTTGCTTTCGCAGATGGAACAGCAGGTAACAGACATTAGAGCAGTTTCCTTGCAGTTGGCCTTGTTCGAATCCCGTTCCTGCTATAGCACCCTTGAACAAGGTGCTTATCCTGAACCTCTCTACTAAAAATTGCCCAACTGTATAAACAATGGGTAAATAATTCTAACTAGTTTAATGTTGTATAATGAAGAAAAACATCAGCTACATGAAGAAATAATAAATTATTAGCCTCTCTTTGTGATAATAGGGCTTTATCTCAGGTTGGTGATGTACCTGGGGCTCGTTGTATCTCGACAGATTGTGCGTGGTGTGCTTTCCAGGGATTGTGCTTTTAGGTGGTCCTAACCTGACCGGCTGATGCTGATGGTACAAGGTGATGGCACAGTCACGTATAAGGTTTCCTTTGCAACCATGTGTCGGTACAGTCTGTCCACCATTGTTCAGTGCCTTTGTGTAGAATCTCACCTTTGCAGCTTGTGATGAAACAAAGACACTTCCACAAATTCAAAAAGAGCAATAGCAGATGGTACCAACTAGTCTCATGTATACCTGAACAACACTAAAAACTGACCGGTTATGTAATCTTCGGTTTTTCGGTGCTTTGAGCGCATTCCCAGAACTTCCTTAGATTCCCTGGCAACGTGCCCCCGTCACTTATTCAGGCTCCTCAGGGATATGAACAAGCATCTGTACTGGTGAGAGGCTTTGGGCCATGTGCGAGATACATTCACAGTAGGAGCAAAATCGTAAAAATGTCAAAGGTTTTGTGAAATACCAGTGGGCTCATCTAACCCCCTTTTTAAGAAGGGAAAAAAAAAAAAAAAAAACCTCAACAGGAGTCCCCCCCCTTGGATATCCTATTGTCTTACCAGCATAGCAAAGCTTGGTTAAATCCAATCTTGTGTATTTTTGTCACTGCTGGGGATGAGCACAAGACACGCTTCCGGGTAATTGTCCCGCATCCTACACCATTGATTATTTAAAAGGTCGCTGGCATTACTCTCGACAGCTGTAATGTGATGGGTATAGATTTAGTGTTATCGCTGTACCTTGTGTTTGTTTTTTTTTTTTTTTTTCCTTGGGTGTTGTCTAAAAACATTACTGATGCCACATCACGCTTTGCATGTCCTGTTTGGTAATAGAGGATATTTTCATTTAATTTGTGCATCCCAGGATTAAAAGATCTTTAAACTCTGCAAATTTAGTTTATTTTGATAAAGCAGATTAGGCAGCACGGTATCAGAAGAGTAGGTAGCATTAGGCATAGCAGTGGGCAGCAGGGCAGGTGTTTTTATACTGCTGCCTAGCGATTGACAGCTAGTGGAGGGGATCTTCTCCCCAGGGTAAGTTCAGTCTGCAACCCATAAGCTGTCCTATCTGCTTTGGATTCATCTGCCTGCCAGTCCAATTTAGTTTCTAATGACTGTATAACTGCCCTGCACATTGATCGCTCCTGTCCGTCAGAGCCTGGATGAAAATGACTGTCTCTCTAGGTGGGCTGCACTGGAACTCCATGGGTCCTGGCTTGCTGTTCAGTTGTGTCTCTCTTTAATAAGGGGCAATTTAAGCAGTCATCATAATGGGAAATTCTGTCCACCACCGACGTACCCCTCCTGAATGGTGATTTTTTTTTTTTTTTTTTTTTTTTTTTTTTTTTTTTTTTTTGGATGGTAAACGATGATAATGATAGATGATTATTGACTCATTGATTGTGTTCTTTGTGTTTTGGCCTGATGTGGCTCTTGCAAATGAAGTTGACTGAGGAGCAGCGGCTCAAGATGTTGATGACTGATGGAGCCACAGTTGTTGCAGTCATGAGTAACAACACTTCATGGAAATGTAGGAGCAGTTCTTGAGGTCTGTAGTTAGACTGCTTGTGCACCAACAAGCATTAACCCTATGGAAAAATGTCCTCATTAAAGAGAAAAGCAAATTTAATTTGAAATTAATTTTAGACTTTTAGATTCCTCCCACATTCTAGCTTCTTCTGAGTGTTCAATTCCAAGTCACAATAACCCTAAGTTGGTTTATTACAGTTGTCTACAGATGACATCCATCACTGATGTGCACTTCTCACCAGATATTCACCTTCATGTTTGCACATAATTACATGTCGACTGCTGCTCTTTTTATACTCTTCAACCTGTGTTATTTCCTCGTACCAGACACAGACCTTTCAAGGTCTTCCTAACTTGGTCCTAGTACAGTTCAATTTTATCACTAGCAGAAATACTGTTCCAGAAATTTCTACAGCTCGCCACATCACTGGCACAAATTAGCACATACAGCAATAAATATGACAAAGTATATAAAGAATTATAATAAAAAGTGAATCTAAAAGTATATCATAATAAATCATAGGAAATTGTCAGAAAAATAGGTACACTCCTATAAACAAAAGCATGAATGATGCATGAGCTTGTATTCTGATTTTAGATATTGTTCTTACAGTAGATAACTGGAGGCACTATGTGTAACAGAATTTTTTTCCTTTTTATAATAAACTCCTATTTCTTTGATGTACACACAAACAAGTAAAGAGAAGAAGACTGAAGCTCTCCAAGCAAACATGCTGAAGTACATTTTTCCCAGGAAAGGTGTCTCTATTTTCCTATTTTTAACAAGATTTGTTTGACTCGAGTTGTAATTTTATCATTTGAGTGCATATATTGAAACTTGTTTACCAAAAAAATTCAGGTTTACACATCCTTTTGTTTCTAAGCACCAGACCAAGAAAACCATAATGCTTTGCTGGTGACAAGAAAAGGACTTCCATACAAGGTCTTGGGATGTCTTTGGGGAACAGCTCCTCCTGTTTGCTTGTGTGTGTGCGTGTGTCTGTGTGTGGATGCATGCGTTTGTGCGCACGCCGGCATTTGGTAAATGATGCTGCTTGTGTTTATCATCTTATCCACCACTGTACGTTCGTTGTAAACCATCAGTCTCTCATGCCAGTGAAGCATGTACTTGAGTTCTCCATCTCATAGAAGTTGGGATTTTCATTGTTTAGCATTAGGTGGTTTGATGACGACAAGATTTTAACCCCTTTCTGATTACAGATTACATTCCCAGAAGGGGAACGTTGTTAGGAGAAAGAAATATTCTCCTTCTAAAGCATTCAGGGTGCTGTGGTGAATTAAACATAAGACTCCTAGGCCTAGTAAAGCCATCAAAGAAAAGACTGGTTCATCTTCCACACTGCTGTGTAATAATGCTGCACGTCTCCTATACTGAAGAACGGGAGTGATCTTGCGCATATATAAATACTGTCTGATAAACTGTGTAAAACCGTTCCCAGATCTTCTGCATCTACAGCATGCGGTGCTGCTTTGCTGCCCCCTCCTGAGTAGATCCCTGTGAATGCACATGGACTCGTATGAGGAGGCACATGGGCAGGATCAGGCTCAATCTGGGCTTGGGGGACAGGGTGTGGCATGAGGGCAGGGGCAGAGACAGGCAAAGCCTAAGGCTGGGGTAGGGGGAAGCACGTAAGGTTGGGCATGACTGTGAAGAGGGGACAAGACTGGAACTGGTGGGTGCTCTGAAATTCAACCAAGAGAAACAAGAGCTAATTAATACTGTGTTCTTTGGCATCACACATGATGGAAAAAACAATTCCTCACTCAATTACTGTAATTAAGGCATAACTTTCATTTCACACAGAGGACTCCACACAGCTGCTACTATCATTAGTATGTAAATTTCTCAAAGCTTTTGTGTGTCATTTGTTTTTTTTTTTTTTTTTTTTTAAATCTGGCAAAGTTTTTTGTTTTTTCTTCCCTCCCTGAATTGTCTGTGCTGCATGGTATTTCCCCCTTGTAGCCTCCACATGGTGGGACTTCATGCTGCTCCTCAGCCTTTCCCACTTTCTGAAAATCATTATGGTAAGAAGAGCACATATAGAACATATTTGATTAATGTGCTTCAGGCCACGCTCGGAAGATGAAACCCATCTTTGAAACATAGACAGCACATTTGGTGTGAAATTTTATACTAAGAAGCATGACTTTTTAGTTGCATTCAGACATTGGCATCTGTCCTGGCAATTAGCGAATTGGGCATAGTGCAGGAAGTAGCACTTTTGCAACATGGGGTCTGCCAGCCCTTTGCTGCAAGGTGCCCACCCCATTAAACAGGTGTCTGCCACTGCTTTGATTTTGAGCAGGCGATGGTGTCTCCTCCTGATCAGACACCCCCCCAGCAGTCCACATCTGTAGTGCTAATATAATCCAGCCTACTGTTGCTAACACTGGGGGACAGGCATTGAATATCAATACGGGGATAATAAAGGGAATCAGAGGTGAGCCTGAATACTAAAGAGCCATCTTTACAAGCTGCTTTATAAAGTTATGTAGTTAGCACCTGAGAGAAACGCTGTGTGTCTGTCGCTGTAGCATGGATGAAAAGCAATGTGCACTGACAGGTGAGAAACAGGGAGCAAAGCTTTATAAATCCAATTCACAGATTTCTTGCTGCCCAGGTTTGTGCTATTTGATCACGTACATTGAGTCCTCTTGATTTGACAGTTCAGCTGCTGACCATCCAGTAAATAACAAATATTTCCAGCTGAATCACTTTTCTAACAAATGGTTTTAAAAAAATCCCTAGTTGAAATCAAAGCACAAAATCTGGGCCTTCATTGGGCACTATGAAAACCAACAGCAGCACATCAGTTCCCTTTGTTAACATGGCTGCCTTTGATATTTTTTGTAGTACTGATTACTGCGCTTCCACTTAAATATCCTAAATGTCCAATGGCATCAGAGATTTTATTGAAGCCCAAGGGTACCCATAATCCTCTTTAGGTAGTTATCTCACTGTTTATCCAGACATGTTTCAGGAATGAAAGGTCTTTAGACCCACTGTATGCTGTCCTCTCCTCATCCTTTGCTGTTAATGCACTTTGAAAACCTTTGCATATAGTGTGGTAAGTATGTACTAAGCAGTCATTCAGAAACAAATGGGTGTTTACCCAATCGCCCCATGTCTATAGATTCATCCGAGGAGGGTCCAGATGCAGTCCAAACACCTATTACGCACCTGGGTGTTTGCCTGTTCTCATCATTAACACCATGACAGTGGTCATGAAGCGCACTGGGGCTATGACACACAACTGCAGGGCTGAACTCAACAGAGTAATGTACAGAGGCAGGATTTGCTGGTAGTGGTCCTGCTCGACCGCTGTGCTTTCTGTGCCGTTCTCTCTGGGATCTCTCCTGTTGGGTCTTTTTTAATGGACGGATGATTTTGGGATTGTGGGATCAACAGGGCTTCTGCTGACTGCATTTGGGACGAACTTAATCCTCTGTAGTGCGTAGTGGTATCAGGGGGTGATGCATTCACCCTACACTAACTGTCATCTGCCTTCGTGCTGGTTGTTGACCTCTACTGAGAATTATAATGTGATGATCCTGCCCCAGCCTCGCACAGGTGCAGTGAAATATATGTAGATTGCTTGTGTGCTCCTGCGTATTAATGCATGCAGTGGGGTCTGCCTTGATCTTAATGAGCTGTGAATTTTATTAGTTTAGGAGGCTGCCTGTGTGTTCCCTGGTCATGAACAAGGAACCGTGTCCTACAAACCCCTGGGTGGAGCCTGCTGTTTGCTGCTCACCTAACCCAAAAGCAAATGCTCTCATTTGTTTTGAGAGCAGCAGAACATTGCCAGCGGACCATGACATTGTCTCCTCCTTCCTGGACATAGGGAGTTATTGCTGCAGGCATTCTATGGAAAAAAAAAAAAAAAAAAAAATTGCATTATACAAATACCTTTTTCTCAGGGTTGTGGGTGCAGTGGGCCAGTGTTGGAGTGGCAGCTGGCCAAATGAACATTGTCAGGTTGATCCACATGTGGCCCAAGTGAGAGGGTTTCGCTTTCCTACTCACTTTCAGTTTTACATCAGGCTCTTGGATGGTCAACCAGTTATTTTGCTACCCTGTGTGGTCCTTTTGAAATGGAGTAGGATTTACAGCATCGCGGAATCGATTGTACCTGAAATTTACTGTAACTGCAGCACAAATTGTTTTTTTTCTGGACTCATACAGAAGTGATGGAATTATGGAGAATATGGAAATTTTGCAGATCTCCGCAGTGACTAAAAAATATGTTCTTCAGGGGATTGTGTGAGGCCTACATCTGACAGGGTCCATTGTTGTATGAACCTCCACGTTTCTCCTGTTTACTCCTTTCTAACTCAGTGTTTCTCCCTTCAGCTGTCGGACCAACAACAGGAAGAGCCTCATTGTGACGTCCAGTACCTCACCCACTCTGCCACGGCCCCACTCGCCCCTCCATGGTCACCCAGGTAGGCAGATATGCTGCTCCCTCAGAAAGCACTCACCACCATTACAGCCCTGTGTAAATCAACTTCAGCAGAGTGGGCCCCAGTGGCTGTGTGTGTGTCCCGCTTTGTTTCACCAACAGAGGCTCATAATGTTGCTGTAATGGTTGTTGGTTTATCTGAGCAGGGCTCTCACTGCTTTACCCCCTTTGCAGCTCTTGTGTGCTACAGTTAAGGCTCTAATACAGAGAGGCTGTCATAGTAACTTCAGCAAGAGATGAATTCACCCCTCCCCCTTATCAAAGATTGGGTGTTCTTCAAGATCAATCTGTGCTTGTAACTGTAATAAATTACCACTATCTTAGCCTCAAAGTTGAGGTCTGTCCTCTGAGTGAGTCATCCACTGAGGCAGAATCTGTTCTCTTTGGCTGGTTGTGAGGAAATGACTGTGTGAGGCAGGTGTGGAGCAGGTGTGTGCGGCTCCGGGTTGAACACAATGCTGAAGCGTGGTCTGCATCAGAGAAAGCACAAAGGAGGCGCTGAGCAGTAGCGAAGCCTGACAGGTCGTGTAAAATGTCTGCAACTGCGAAGCATCCCTTCACGGCTACTTCCTCCCCATCGCCGCTCTTCTTTTGTTCTTCACATGCATGCTGCTCTCAGAACAAAGAGGTTCCCCCATATCAGTTTTTTATTGCAGAGTGGAGCAGACTCTCCATTCAGGCTTTCTTATATCTCTTCTAAATCTGCACCAGAATTAGTTAATAAAATAGAGAAGGAATTACACAAAAATCTGTCCGCATATGACTGATATATTAAGTCGGGTAGTCCAAAGTACAAAAAACAAGGTCTTGTCATCATTATCTTTTCAATTTATTTTCCTTTTGTCAAACCATACCACCTAGTACATTCTGTTATTGCTTGACTGTCTTAGGTAGACGGGCCAGCAGATCCACATATGCCTGGTGTTCCTGAAAGTCAGGAAGCCATACTTCTCACTGACAATGAACCAGTGCAGACAACTGTCTCCTATCCCTGTGTCCTAGAGCAAGGCCATATGGCCAAACCAAAAGCGACATGTACAGTTCTTTTGTTATCAATGGCAGCAAGTGCTCTTCATGTCAGAGGCTACTGGTCTCCTCTATAGAGTGTCCCTCTCTCCCGCTGTTTTTCTGGTGGTGAGCATGAGCTATTCCGTCCCTCAGTTCTGTGCTTTAAGGATTAGGATAAGGGTGCGAGCTCCTGTTCCACCACTGATCATTTAGTCCAGCAGTTTTACTTGAGTCAAAGCATCTGTGGGCTGCAAGCTGTACGCTAGCAGTATCTAGGAGAACTAAATGGAGGCACAGACACCAGACAACCAAGATCAGGCTAAGGAAATCCTCTTACCAGGTTTCCTCAGCTGGTTCGCTGTCGGAGGAAGAGGTGAGCATCGACACTTCTGACCAATGTCCAGCCCTGCTGACATAACCAGGGTCTTATTTGTAGACTTGAAGGGCAAAAGGCTTCTGCCCAATCGCTGTGACAGATGGAGTGATTCCTGCCCATCTGGTCTCCCTCCTCTTTGCCAAACTGGTCAGTAGCTGGGTTTCCTAGGGGTGGCCAAGAACCATTCAGGCTCGCTGTCTGTCTTTGTCTGACCGCTCAGTGAACCATTGCATCCGCTGTGGTACTTGGTGTCCCTATGGAATGTGGTAAGCCTTCCTCTCCAGATGGAATTTCCTCACTCTTAAGTTCTACGATAGCTGAGCTGTTCTCCTGACAACACCAGACTGATGGCAAATGAAATGCAACCCCTGCTTGTCCTATGAGATGTCAGTAGTGCAGAGAACAAGAGAGATCTGAAGGGCAAGGTGAGAATAGGCCTTCACCTAATGGCCTGAGAAGATCAAATTTCTCTGGACGTGACCCTAGGACTGATACCATTTCCCAACCCTGATATGATGTGGCTCTCAAATCGCGAGGATCTCATCATGCACTCTGCATTAGACTCCCTCCCTTAATAACTTGGAAAGCAGTATGGAAATTTTCCTGATACCTTGTGTAAATTGAGGTTTGCATAAGAGAGGGGGAAGAAGTTTAATCCAGTTTTTAATTCCAGTCTCGAAAGAAGCTTAATGAAATGACGAGCTGTGCAGATTCCCCGTCTCTGGTGGCTTCCGTGCCGAGCGTGAAGGAAAGGTCACACTGGTATTTGCTGAGATGGCGCACTCTGGCTGTTGATGAGTGGGACAGCTGGGCTCAGGGTGGTTGCTGGGTGGTGAGATCCGGCCCTGTATGAGAGGTAGAGCTACTTTGAAGCATACTGGTGTGTGGACGAACTTGCTTGTGTATGCTTGGGGTGGGAGGTCGCTCGCTGATGCAAATGTGTGGTGATGTGGAGAATTGTGTGCAGTGTGTTAAAACTCGGCTCTTTGGTCTTTTACATTATGGAGATCTGTTGCGTTGAGATGCATTTTGACTCTATCAGCCAGTCTGCTTTGCTCACATGTTAATGGCAGGTGAACTTGATGTTGTTCTCAGGTGCACCATCGGTGAACAGATCGCTCGAATGTGGGGTTTCTAAGGGAGCGCAGGGGTAGCGATGGAGACAGATGAATAATACTGAAGGGGATTAGCTGAAATAGTTATGTCTTGCTGAGTATAATTTTATTAAATAATACCATGACGACATCAGATCTTTCATAAATGAGGATATCAATCTTTTTAATGATCTGAGTCGAAGTCTTTACCCCATAATTATTATTAGTCCTCCCATGTCTTACTAGTCTGCTGTGGAGTCCCCGTTCGCACACGAATGTAACGTTTTTATGCGTTTTTCTTCCACTACTTGAGTGTTGGTGTAATATTTTATCACAGTTCCTCCCACTGTAATACCCTTAATACTTATATGAATTGGTCCGGTAAAAAAAAAAAAAAAAAAAAAACCAGCTGTATAAACTGGTAAATCATTCCAAGTAGCATAACACTAAAATACCTTGGAGAAAAGTGGCAAGTAAATTTAATTTTTAAAAAAAAAAAAAAGGTTCACAAACCAAATAAGGATAGTATCAGCCAGGATGTTGCCTGTTACCATTATGTGTTTTATTACTAAATTTGTCATCCGTGAACCATAACAACAACAGTATGATTCAGTAAATGTTGGGTGCACTCGCCGTGTGCAACACACATCAGCTGCAGCTCTCATTTTGCGAATACTGCCATCTGGTGGATAGCAGCAGGCATCTCGTATATCATTATTGGTGTGATTTTTCTCCTCTCTCGAGAAAGACCTCACATGCAGATCCAATTACTCTTGGTTAGTTCCTGTTTATTTGGAGCCGCTCCCACCAATTAAGAATGGGATCATAAAATTTATTCCTATGCGTTCCCTTTTAGGTGCGGCTATCTTCAGCTCGTGCCCAATCACCATCCATTTAGTGAAGAGTGTAACTACCATTACACGTGATGACGTGACATGCGGCGTGCAGCAGCATTCGGCCTGAAACCTGCCGTCGTCTCCTAATGGCCCTTCTGAAGGCCCGGTTGTCATTTGACAGAATCTTTGACAGCCTTCTTTCTCTCCGTTTCCATGGCCCAGTCGAACTGTGTGTGGTGGTGCTCAGCAAGAGGCAGTGTTTACTGTTCTTTCTGACAGCATGTCAAGGACTCATTAATATTAATGCAACATCTTGGAGCCGCAAGGAGGGAACACGTCATGAATTCAGGGGGTGTAACCTGGCCCGGCTGCGTTTTTCGGTGTCACACGCATTGATGCGTACAGGGCCTAGCTTTCCCATTGCTCTTCTTCACACACCATAGAGTATGCCCTCCTCAGCTATATCTTATTTATTTTTGGAAGCCAAAAGTAGGTTTCATTCTTAACTGTAGAGGGAGGGGTCATTGGTGCCAGTCACAGGCTGTTGCCTCTAATGAGCTGAAGAGGCTTGATTAATTTTGTTCTTTTTCTCTTTTACAAAGTACTGTGTTCTTTCAGCAGAAGGGCCTGTGTGATCAAAGTGTCATTTCATCCAGAGTCCTCTATGTTCGTTATCTCCTCAGTTATTTCATCATGAATGCCTGCTCATGTGTGGCATAAAAATAAATAAATAAAATAATAATAGAAAGAGAGAGATGAGCAGTGTGTGGCATGTTTACCCCAGAAGGGGAGGACATGTAGCGATCGTCTGCCTTTCCTTCTTGTGCTCTAAAAATCAATGCGCTGCTGGGAAGGTGGTATACACATTCTCTTTCATCTGTGTTTCCTTGGGAATCTCTCGTGTAGAACTTGTGCTATAGACTTGCTTATTTCGCTAGTGCATCTATTCATTTATGCAAGTTACTATATAACTGGAGGATTTTACATTAAAACCCTTTGCCAACAGTACTGTAGCAGGCCCCCTGCGGGATTTGAATTGGCAACACCGATAGCTTTAAAAACTATATTGCCTGCC
Source organism: Scleropages formosus (assembly GCF_900964775.1). Lineage (NCBI taxonomy): Eukaryota > Metazoa > Chordata > Actinopteri > Osteoglossiformes > Osteoglossidae > Scleropages > Scleropages formosus. The sequence goes on along the minus strand of NC_041814.1, from coordinate 14,792,526 downwards.
ATTACGTAATAAGCAGAACTGTGTGGAAGGCTGTCTCTTGTGATTATTATTTTTTTAGCTGATTCTTTGTCCAAGGTAATGTATGGTATCAGAATTATAAGAGCACACTAGTGTTGTTCCAGAATGTTTTCAGAGACAATCACTGAAGCTGTAATGCAGACCGGCCAACAGCTCCTTTACTTTCAGATGACGCTTAGCTCTTTTGGAGCAAATAGTTTTTTTGAACATCTTTTATATCGTTGAAATTCTTAGGTTTTTCAGTGGCGTGAGAGTTTGAATCTGCGACACGGCGTCTCCAAATGGTGTGAAATTCTGTTTTAGCATTGCCTGTGGGCTCCAGTGATGCCTAGCGTGCTTCTGTTGGAGCACACTTTTATTGTATTATGTCTTTTGTTTTGTTTATTTGTATAGTTTTCATTGCTGCTGAGTGCCATAGCCCTCTGAGGGATACATAAAGTACATTAAATGGAATTGAATTATCACTCACTCCTGGTTTTACACATTCTCTGACAGTCAACAAAAACCATATGCTATGAACACATGCTGCTAGTTTCCCTGGCAACTTTGCACTTGAGACAATTTTTTTGGAGTGAATTTTTCAGCGGATGAAAATGTGAGCTCATTTAACCATTACAGGCGTTTGTTTAAATAAGATGTATTCTTTCTATGATGTTGGAAGAACTGGTCAATTTGCACTGGCTCTAATTTTGTTTAGGCCGTATGCTCTGATTTTGGGGAAAAAAAACGGCAATTCAGCATTACCTTGAAACCATATACTTCATGTACTGGAGAGAAAATCGCTTCGGTGTTTGATATTAACTGTTCATTGCAGAAATTATACTCATACTGTTCTGAGCTGCTCAGTGCAGACAGCCTTGCATTGTGGCCTAACCTGGGTTCATATGGCTTCCTTTGCTCTCGGTCATCTTACTCGTCTTCTAATCATCTCTCTCTGCTCTTCTGACTTGTGCAGGAAGTAGCCCTGTCGACAGTCCCCGAAACTTCTCCCCAAGTGCTGCAGCCCACTTCTCCTTCGTCCCGGCTCGCAGGTGAGTAGATGCGATTGCTCGGGTAGTCTTGCTCACACAACACATATGCACACCTTTTAGTCTCTGCTGGTATTACCTTGAATGCGTGACGTTTCATACTAGGCACCCAGGCCTGCGGTGCTCGTTTAAATGTATAATTGACAGTCCTGGTTAATAATCATCTGAGGATTTTAAGCCTAAAATCCTCTTATCTTTCAGGGAAGGTGCATTACAAATTCTAATTATAGTCGATGGAGGGTGAATTTGTAATTAAAAGCAACAAAGATTAAAAAGATTTCCAAATTATACAAGTTCACATAGATAAACTTCACGATTATGGCCCCATCTTAATGCTCTCATGTACACATGCAGGGTGCATTGGTGATGCTACCACTGTCTCTCTACATTTTTCATGTACATGCGCATAACTTCATGTACCTTCTATCAGAATTGTGTGTATGTTAGAGTGCGCATGTATCTGTGTGTGTTTGTGTTGCAATGGTTCTGTTGTGTTAACACTGTCCTCTCTTCCACACAGTCATGGGCACAGGGCTGACAGGTAAATGTTGTCCCCTAAAATCTTCCCACATCTTCCCCTTTGCGCATCTCCCCCTTTCAGGGCTCAGTGTTCTTGGCTCTGATTTTGATAAATGGTGAAACTTGAACTCTGTGAAATGGACATGAGTTCAAGTTCTGGAGTTCCACGGTTTGAATTTTGCCCATATCCACAGCAGGAAACATGCTCCATCATCCTGCTGCTCCCTCCTTGCATGGCTGTCTGGAAGAACTCTCTTGCTAGTCTCCTTTCATATCTGATCTTCATACAGTAGACTGGAGTAATATGCTCATGTGAGCCTAAGTGACTTGGGAAATTAAAGTATCTGTAAATCAAGGGAAGAGGGTGAAATGAGTAACATTAATAAATATGTAATAAGTAATAGGTAATTGTACGGTCTACAAGATGCATGTTGGGTTAACTTTTCATGCTGGATACTGGAAATACCACCTTTACAAAATTTAGATTTTAAAGGTTTTTAAATTTTTATTTTGCCCCCTCTCCATCAGTGCATTGTCAGTAATCACTTTTTCATGGTGCAGGGTCACAGTGATCTACAGCCTATACTGGAGTACTGTGGCTACCGAAGGCAGGGTGCACACTGGGCAGATGCCGGTTCATGACAGAGCAAACACTCACTCACTCACTCATTCACCCACCCACCCTTAGGGCAATATGGAATCACCATTTCACCTGACACATCCTTTAAATCAACACATTCTCATCTCTTAGAGTTGGAATTTAATGTTTAGGTGACTGACAAAGGTCCTTTTAGTGCAGTGAATTATACTTCAAAATATGAAGTATTTCACTCAGGGTTTTAAATGTCTCCATTCACAAATTGACACAGAACGACGTGTTCTCTTCCTTTATTCAGTATAGTCGCTGCTGTCTTTCATTCACGTCACTTTTTCCTTGTGCTTGTTACATTCCTCTGCTTGCTTTGTTGAGGTCCCTTTTCTCTGAGCACACGGATGTGCTTTCAGACCATGTCTCTATTGTGTTCTTTGCATGTCTGTATTACTGTCATTCCAAAGCGCTGTGTGATCCCAGTGGGTTCAAAATGGGAAAGTTACTGGGGCAACTCAGCAGCGAGCACAAACCTTTCTCCTTGACACCATGATTGAGGCAGACTGTATAGTTATTTAAGCCTTCCTGTTGAGACTATACATATTTCCTCATATGTAGAGAAGCAGCACAGGGTTCTATTAGGAACTGCTGAACTACAGCGGTAGTAATCCTTTCATGGCTTGCCTGTTTGTTGCACCCTGACCTCCACCATCCTGACAGTCTTCCTCCCCTTCTGTCCTTTCAGAACCGATGGTCGCCGCTGGTCTCTGGCCTCACTGCCGTCCTCTGGCTATGGGACCAACACGCCCAGCTCCACAGTCTCGGTGAGTTAGTCTGCTGATGCCTACATTTTCATACATCGTGATGCATGTCTCTTCCCCGTCTCTGGCTGTCTGCAGCTGTAGTGCTCTGGTAACAGTCACTGCTCAGAAGCTGTTTGCCATTTAATTAGTTGATTCTATATATGCGGGAACACTTATTTCAAAGCCGTGGGCTGCAGTTTGTCAGAGGCCAAGTCAACTTACCAGCACCCCTATTACTGTATGCTAATGAGACGACTTCATGCTGACAGGAAGGAGGCATGCACGCTAGATTAGTATAGCGTTGGAGGCAAAATCAGCACTCTTTCAAACCAGTACTGTAACTTGAACATCACTAATTACTTCAGTACCAGAGGAAGTCTTAGATAATCTTCCTGTCAGAATGGCAGTGATTAATTGCAGTAGCCCAGGCAAATTAATATGGTTCTGAAGAGGAAAAAAAACTGCTAAAGAGAAATATTACTCTTCCTACCAAGTAGGGTGCAGCTGGAGAGGGGGCCTCAGTTCTGATGTTTTATAGAATGAACCTCCAGCCCTGCAGAGAGTTGGACTGGTCTAGTTAAACTCTTAATAGTTCAAGTGGTTTGAACTGGCCTTCAGCAGTCCACAGTCCCAGAGAGGAAAGCATCGGCTGAAAGTGGCGTAGTTGGGCATGGCGGCCTATGCCATGAGCCAGAGTGGCTTGGGCAAGCCTGCCGTGCCTTGCCTTGTGCTCAGCCTTTGCTCCGCCTGCTTCCCATGTAATCCCTCCCTCTCTGCCTCTCACAGTCGTCATGTTCATCCCAGGAGAAGCTGCACCAGTTGCCGTTCCAGCCGACGGCCGATGAGCTGCACTTCCTCACCAAGCACTTCAGCTCAGAGAGCATCACGGATGAGGAGGGCCGCCGCTCTCCTGCACTGCGGCCTCGTTCCCGCAGCCTCAGGTCAGCCTGGCTCCTCCCTCTTTCCTTCTCCTGTCTTCCTCCCACCCCAGAAACTTAGGTCATGCCTCATTTCATCTCCCAAGTGCACAGTCTGCAGGCTTTAAATGTCAAACGTGACATTCTACATAATGTGCCCCTCAGCATTCAAACCTTCCCTTTATTACAGTGGTGTCTACAGTGGTCCTGCTGGAATTCAAAGGTCATGTTTCCATTTTTGACCTGTTTGAGATGTTAATTACATCTGGAGATCCCCATGGCATTGCACAGTGGCTTTTTTGTAGTATTTTTGTCACACTGTAGACAGAGCATATTCATCCTTGTCATCTTCCCTCCCTGATCCTGTTCAGCTTTTACTTTTACAGTCTCTGACAGTGAAAACATGAAATGCTGGAGTCCAAAGCTTTTTCTGTCTTAACATGCTAGTGGTTTAAAAATGTGGAAAGGAAATTTCTAGGAAGACTGCAGTCCAGTTCAGCTCTGCTCGGTTTAGATTAATGTGTCAGACCTTTTTCTATCACTGGGTCATGACTGCATTTTTTTAGTGTAAGTGAAAATCTGTTAAAATTGAGATATGCAAAATGTTTCTCCTTACTATTTTGGCTGGGGATAATGCTGTGGGTCTCAGAATAAACTCAGTTAATGTTTTATGTGGAAGTTTCAGGCTATTGCCAGATCTTTCCTCTTCTCGTGTGATGGGAGAGCAGAAGGAAGCACAAGAGGAGTCCAAGCACACTAATTAGAATTATGAAAATGAAGGAATGAGCGTGGCTGTTGTATCAGCCATCATGGGGGTGGCAGGAATGATGTTTCTACTCTAGTTCAGAAAAAAATTCTTTTGATTTTGGGCAAAACCAAATACTTTTGAAATCTCTAGGGGCATAGATCCAGTAAAATTAGTTTATAGCATATTTAACAAGCTGAGCACAAGATTGTTTGAGCACATATTTATGTGAGGCTTCAAGGCCCATTCATTCTGATGTACCATTAGACACAGGTTTTGAGGAGCAGGTGTAACCTATGATGTAACCTACTCTGTCTACCTAGACATGCATCGCACCAATGACATCAGCATTTTCAGAGTTCACGGCACAGTTCAGTCAGGGTGTGCAGCCTGTTCCTTATGGGGTTTTAGCACCTGAACTGTCTATAGACTCTGCTTTCCTTTGTAAAATTCCCATCTGATCCTTGGACTCTGTTATCAGTGGTGGGGCCCAAAGAGAGGGTGAGACTGCCCATGGGGTCTGCCCTCCAGAATTAATTACCTGTGTGATTGTGGGTCTGGTTTCTCTGTCATAGTCAGTTAGGCCAGTAATTTCCCCTGCTGCCTGCCTTGATACACTGGGGCTCTTGTGATGTGTGAAAGATTACTTTGTTATTTACAGTACAGGCAGCAGAATGGACTCTAGCATTCAATTGACTCTCACAAACATATATACTGTGTTTATCCAGGATGCCCATGAAATCATGTACTTTATTTCTCTCTTCAAAAGAAGAGATAGAGGGTTATTAACTTCAAGTCTGATGGGACTGCATGTAAAATTCAGTAGGATATTTCACCCCTGGTATCCATGAGTAAGTCACAGAAACAGGTCAATTTTGAGAGACAAAGAGGTAGAGAACTCTTGACTGACACACACATTTATAACCCGTATACCACACTAGTTAATACCCATGACACTGGTATTTAAAAAAAAAAAAAAAAAAAGGAAGGGGAGGGGAGAGGGGGGTTGCGTTCACAATGAGTATGAATGAGTAACGCTGTTCAGGTTCCCCCATCATGTGTAAGTGACACATAGAGAGAGTGTGTTCCGCTGATGTATGGATGAGTGACCCAGTGCAAGTAGTGTATCTAGTAGTGTAAGTGACCTCGGTGAATAAGGTGTGTGGGCTGGTAACACTATGTAGAGTTCATTGGAAGTTGCTTTGGAGAAAAGCATCTGCTAAATGAATAAATGTAAATGTAAGGTTTCATCTATAAAACAGGTGAAAATATAAACAGGCTATACAAAATGCTACCTACTTCTGATTGTTTTCCTGCAAAAATTTGTGTTTATACATGCAGGAATATTTGAATTTCATATGTCTTGACATGTCAAAATGTCAGTACTGAATTTCTTTTTATTATTTAGTTGTTCCTTAAATGATAAATAGCGTGATCAGTGGCTTCATAAAACCTAACTTATTAAGCAGCTTCAGCAAGTGGAAAATTTTCAGTATGTAAAGACTTGACCTTCATGGGGAACCCTATTGTTTTCTTATTTAGGTGCAAATGCATTCATTCAGTAAAGTGGTAAAGGAGTAATTCCGCACTGTTGCTGTTTTCTGCCGGCGGTCCTCTGTCAGACCTCATTAGGATCATCTTAGCTCCATATGGTGGACCGCATCTGTCTCCATGGATACAATTAGGACCCTGTGAAGTTGACAAGTCTTCTCTCAATCAATTATCAGGGTAATTGGGTTGGCAGTGTTGGTGTGGGATGATCTAATGCATTATCTCATATGGTAGTCAACACATGTGACCTCAGCCTATGTGACTCACACTCCTGGTGCATTGCATCATCCCCCCCCCCGTCAAGTCCATTGTGTGCTCTAGTGTTAGCATACCTCAGGCACAGCCTGCTGTCACCTCGCAGTGTGCAATGGCACTCATGCCGCTCTCCATTGTATTTGTATGTTGTTAGACAGGCTTGTATCCTGCCTTCATCATTTATTCATACATATCCTTTCCTCAGTTCACAGTGATGAATGGTGGGGGGCACTAGTGGTATCATCAAGTGTGGTGTTTGTGACGGAGATGAGTTTGACTTGTCCCTGAGCCTTTGGTTGCCTTGTTACATTCCTTTTAAAAAGTGTCGGATCAAACAGAAAAGGCCTCCTGGAGTGCAGTCAGGACATCGCTGATAAGGTCTCAGATTTCTCGAAGCATCTACCGTGTGTGTCATTGAACCATAAACAATCTTTCTTTCGCTTCTGATCAAATGTGTCACCTGTGCACACCCTAGGCCAGCTCTAATCTGGTCTGTCCTATACGGCAAGTGGGACGAGCCTTTCCGCTCCACTTTAGAATTCAGTGGAAGGATCTGCAGCCTGTCCTCTGTTTATTCCAGTCCTCACTGCTCTGTTGTGTCTGTTACAGCCCTGGTCGCTCACCTGTATCCTTCGATCATGAGATCGTTATGATGAACCATGTATACAAGGAACGGTTCCCCAAGGTGAGTCTGGGCAATGAGGTGATCACTAGTAAAATTTTCATGTCTCAATCTTCTGAGCAAGTCACATTCATTTACTTACTTTAAGATGCAACAGGTGATGAGAGATGAATAAAAAGGCTATAAATTAAGTAAGGGGAGCAGTCTACATTCCTGTAAGTTAGTGACATTCCTCTGAGCACCCCTTTGCCTTAACCCTCTGCCCTCCTGCAGGCCACAGCTCAGATGGAGGAGCGTCTGGCTGACTTCCTATCCTCCTCCATGCCGGAGAAGGTGACCCCTCTGGCGGATGGCGTGCTGAGCTTCATCCACCACCAGGTGATAGAGCTGACACGCGACTGCCTGGACAAGTCCCGTGACGGCCTCATCACATCCCGCTACTTCTATGAGCTGCAGGAAAACCTGGAGAAACTGCTGCAGGATGTAAGTGTGTGAATGTGTTTGTACAAACATCTGTGGACTCTGAAAGTGCTTAATTATGATTTATACATATTAGTACATATACTTTAATATTTGCTTAAATTCTAATTTTTTCTGTGAAGAGCATATAAAGTAATTATTAAATTACTTTCTAAGCAACAGGTTTTATTTATTCTTTCAATAATGTTTGACCAGATAAATATTTGTCTGTTTTAAGCATGTGGTTCTTTGCTGTTAAAAAGTGTAGATAAGTATGAGTATAAATTTTGAAATTCTTTGCTTTTTTGGTAATGCGTTTTCTTTGAGAGGTAGCTGAAGATGCTCTTTTGAACATACCATATGTGTAGTAGGAAATGAGAAACTGCGGCAAAGACGCAAAAGCTGTGGCTGCTGTATCAAGAAAAATTTGTTTTGGACTTTGCTTTCCTCAGACTTGTCACACTTGTTTTAGTCACACTTGTTTTAGTCATACATTGCCGAGGTGCATGTGTATTGGCTCAGTTACAGTGACCGGGGTCTCTGAGCCCATGCTGCTGCTCCTCGGTCTCATTCCAACCCCTGGAGTTGGTATTGTATAAGGGGGTGATGGTGGGGGTCTCGGGGAGCATTGCACTGATTTTAATTTCATGCCCCAGTGCTCAGTACTGGTGACTGATGTGTCTTTCAGACAACCTGGAGGAGGGGCTCCAGTAGAAAGGGGGGGGGACCTTTTCGCCTACAGCAGGTTAACAGTTTGGCAGCACTGGATTGGCTGTTCGTTGGTCCTGCACTGGAATTTTTGTGGTGCAGAGCTGATCGCACAACAGAATCGGTCATACGACACTGTGGCGGCAGGTAGCAGACCACCAGCATCCTGAGGTTAGGATGACATCAGCTGGGTCCTTCTAATTGGACAGGCACTGATTAGCAGCAGGTGCTGTCGACGGAATAAGAATATAAATCCTGCCAATGGAGTGCCAGTACTTTATGGCACAAAGTAAACAAAACGCTTTGCAAGATGTCCCAAATTTCATGGCAGAGGAGACTGGAAGAAGAGGAGATTTTACGGCATGTGCTGGAACATCGCAAGTGGGGCATGTTTGTGCACAGTGCTTTACCAGTTGAGTGTTTCTTCTTACATAAGTAGCTGACCCAGTTTTTTGCTGAGTACAACTAGCTCTTTGGATGTACCTTGTTCAGGTTATGCTTTGTTGCTTATTGCAGTTATTTGAAGGCTTGTGCTTGCCTACTGGATGAAATAGCATTGTTTCTTTAAGGTGGTTTTTTTCTGCTTTGGGTATAAACTCTGAACACAAGGCTTACTGTGAGTAGAATTTAATTTGGTGTTTATATCAAGGACATTATTCCGTTTATACAGTATGCTTTTCTTTGTGAATACAGAAGTGTGTGTACCTTTAATCTAGGACCCCGTTCTTTGCTTCTTGGTCAGCATTGTTGTCAAGCCTGGAGTCCCAGACTTCAAGGTCCAGAGCTGTCCCTCATTTAGGCAACCTGCTGTCCTTTTTGAATGTCCGCTGGACCCGTTCTTCTGTTTTGAAACTGTCTGAAGCTCGATGAAGATAATCTAGGTGTATCGATGTGACCTTCCAGTGTCAGTATTTATGATTATCTTTTGGCCGCAATGGACCAGAGTGATGATCTTTTGAAATGTCAACACCATGGTTGTGGTAATTAAGTATCATGAGTTCAGTCATGGAGAGTCCTATGGTAAAGGAAACGGTCTCTTTCTGTGCACTCTCTTGAGGTTTCATTACCTCTATAAATTATTCAATGGCTGATTTATAGCTCTAGGGCATTGCTGTCAGTCATGGATATGTCTATTAACACCCAAGACATTTGTGAGAGTTATTTGTTAACAACAACAAACACTTCCTCTTTCAAATGTAAAGTGTGTCCACCTGATTCTTTGCTCTGATGATTTCTGCATTTATTATGGAAGCTATTCTGGCATGAGGACAGTGTTTCCCAGGTATATGAATACAAATTTGATTGCATATGCAGCGATTAACTGGAACCCAGCTTGGATGCTAATACTTTTGGGGTCAATGAAAGTGCCATGTAAATAGGCCCTGCCTGTATCACGTTTTGTTGTTGTTTGGACAGGCCCACGAGCGGTCAGAGAGTGCGGAGGTCACCTTCGTGACCCAACTGGTCAGGAAGCTGATGATTATCATCGCTCGGCCTGCCCGTCTCCTCGAGTGTCTGGTAAGGAGCAGTGGGGAGTGATATGAACAGCAAATGAGGGGGTGGAGGAGGTGGTAGAAATTTTGTTACATTTTTTTAAAAGGAACTTAATTTTTTTTTTTTTTTTTTTTTTTTTTTTTTTTTTTTTTTGAAAAGTGACCTAGTGAAATTTCTCATTGTATAAATAGGATATAGTGTGAATATTGGTAAAAATTTACATTTATTCATTTTGCAGGCGCTTTTCTCCAAAGGCGAGAATTTCATGTCATTTCGTGAATAAGTGAATCAAGTCACTTATGCAACTAATAACAAACCGTAAATTGAAAGACTCTGAAAGACTTTTAATAAAACTGCACTCAGTTTTAGAACATTGTCGTAGGAGGGCTTTTTCTCGTCTTACAGTATTAAGCTTTTGAATCTGAACCTGTTCTTTACCATTTTTCCTCTGGGCTTGTGTATCAACTTTGTGCCATGTGTGGCTCTGGGAGCCTTTTGCCTTATGTGTTGTTCTAGTCCGAAACCATCCAGCACCTTTTTTGTCTTTGCCAAGTATGTCACCTCTGTCCTGTTGTCACAGTCCGGGGCAGAGGACATATGGGGGGGTTTGGGCTGGGTTGCTGTGCACGTTTGTAACTGTGAGTCATTGTGCAGGCTCAGAACCGTGACACTATGCACAGTGGATTTGTTACAGATGATGGAGGAGCAGCCAGTGAGACAGCAGTGGAATGAGCCTGGATGTCTTTGTCTCAGAGCCATTATTAGTCGAGGCAGTGGCTGATGTATTGCCCTGTTCATGGTCAACATGAGGCTGTTCTCCTTATACTGCATTCACACTTTTGTCAGTGTGCTCTATTGTTGATTCCTTGTTAACATTTTACCAAGAACCATTGTATATGTTTAGGGATGCCATCCTGTAAATGAAAGGTTGCCATCTGAGCTTAGTTTTCTTGACCAAGAAGCCTAACCTGAAATGCTTGAATATTTTACCTGTAAACAGGGTAAAATACAGGTTTATATAGTACTAGGTTTATATAGTACTAGGGTGAGTGCATATTATACAAATGCAACATTGTAAGTCACTCTGGGGGGGAAAAAAACATCATCTAAATGAATAAATAGTAATGACTATAATGATTCATTCTTTTATATGAATGAATTTTAAATTGCCAAGTGACTTCCTACCAGTGGACATCTGTGTGACTGCACTTTTTGTCTCCCCATCTGAGCACTGCGAGATAACTCTGTGATCCCACCTCTCTCTGTCCCAGTTGCTAAGCAGTCACATGATGTCCTCTTGCTGCTTCGTAGGAATTTGACCCAGAGGAGTTCTATCACTTGCTGGAAGCTGCTGAAGGTCATGCAAAAGAGGGACAGGGCATCAAGTCAGATATTCCTCGCTACATCATCAGCCAGCTGGGCCTCACCAGGGATCCCCTGGAGGGTGAATGCTGAATGACCTGCAGATTCTTTTCAGCAGTTTTCTTTCAGTTCAAAATGAAAATGCAACTTGTGCCTTTCATACTATACTTTGGGGGATTATGCTTGACTCTGTAGTTTTTCTTTCCCTCAGAGTTTAAGTGCTATGTTATAAGTCTAATAATTGATGGTATTTTAATGGATGAATAGTACTATTAAATACTACAGAAATATTAGTAAGGTTGTTTCTAAGTGTGGACTCATACAAACTATAAGTGCATTTTATATAGCTGCTATCTGATCTTTCACTTAAACCTGCATTCTTTCTGCATCAGAAATGGCCCAGCTGAGCAGCTATGACAGTGGCAACCCAGACACTCCAGAGACAGACGAATCTGTGGAGGTGAGTGATGACTGCAGACTTCGAGAGAGTCTATTGAGTGATATGACACTAATGTGTGTGCTCACTTCCTGTCTCTCTCCGAATATGCAGAGCCGTAGTGGTGCAGTCCAGCCAGCCAAGGCAAAGACACCGCGTGAGGAAGACTTTGAGAACATCAAGCTGATCAGCAATGGGGCCTATGGGTAAGACAACCTGTGATTCTCTGTATTGTTCTTTATATGCTAGTGAAGAAGCTTATTTTCTAAGGCTCTAGTATCTTCTGGTGGTATGGGAAATTTCATATACGGTCATTGAGCATTAAGTACGGAATATAGGACAGACAACAGACGGTGCAGTGGGTCGAACTACCACCTTGCACAAATGACCCAGGTTTAAATCCCTGTAATCTTGCTGTATTAGGCTTGATAAAAGAACTTGCCAAGAATTGCATGAATAAATATTTTCCTTTCAGTTAGCTGGTGAAATTCCTGGCTGAACTTTACTTACTCTTCTTATTAAAACCATTTAACTCCCCTTCTAACTGGTTTAATAACTGGAATACCTGCTGGTCCCTCAATGACTTGTTAAATAACCATGATTATTAATTAACCCAGGTGTAGAATACCCACTTTGGATGTGGCTTTTTCCTCATGTTCTTGTTGTATTACAGTGCAGTGTTCCTGGTCCGCCACAAAGAGACGCGGCAGCGATTTGCCATGAAGAAGATCAACAAGCAGAACCTGATCCTCAGAAACCAAATCCAGCAGGCCTTTGTGGAACGAGACATCCTAACTTTTGCTGAGAATCCCTTTGTAGTCAGCATGTTTTGCTCCTTTGAGACACGACGCCACCTCTGCATGGTCATGGAGTATGTGGAAGGTACACCAGCCCTCTTACTCGGACACCGGAAGCGTACATCAGCCCCTTACGAGTCTTATTACTATGGTGGCATACATTTGTGTTAGTTCTGAGACTGTATGAGTAAAAGTAATATAGTATATATTATAGTAATATAGTTGCTCTGGATAAAACTATGCTAAGAATTGACAAAGAAAGAGAAATAAGTCAGAAATGAGTGTAACTTATTCTATTTGACTCCTTGATCCAGGGGGAGACTGCGCTACTCTGCTGAAGAACATTAGGGCATTGCCTGTAGACATGGCCAGGATGTACTTCGCGGAGACAGTCCTTGCCCTTGAATACTTGCACAATTATGGAATCGTCCACAGGGACCTCAAACCTGACAAGTGAGCTCCTCAGAGGCTTCCTCATTACAAGCTTCTATCAGTCAGTCACATTTTCACAAAATGTTCACATTGTCAGAAAGCACTTTAAAATGTACTTCTGAATTTAGAAATATTTTTTGAAAACTGAATTGTCTGGAAGGCTTTTGTAAGATGTTTCCATTCTTTCTCCTTTGATTGCTAGTCTACTGATTACCTCAATGGGACACATCAAACTGACTGATTTTGGACTGTCCAAGATCGGCTTGATGAGCCTCACTACGAACCTGTATGAGGGGCACATTGAGAAGGATGCGCGTGAGTTCTTGGATAAACAGGTACATGTCCTTGCCATATCCTCTTATCAGAGCTCAGTGTGCATGGTGTAAGTACTGTTAGCCTATTCCTTCATCTGTGTTTTGTGCCAGGTTTGCGGGACACCGGAGTACATAGCACCTGAGGTGATCCTGAGGCAGGGCTATGGAAAACCAGTGGACTGGTGGGCAATGGGTGTGATCCTGTACGAGTTTCTAGTTGGTTGCGCTCCCTTCTTCGGAGATACACCAGAAGAGCTTTTTGGCCAGGTCATTAGCGGTCAGTACCAGGGACATGCTATCTTCTTACTAGCTTAATATGCATAAACTGACCCATGGAAGACTTTTCTGACATGTCAGTGAAATTATGGAATGAATCATCACCTCTGATTTTGGTTAGATGAGATAATCTGGCCAGAGGAGGATGAGGCTTTACCCCCCGATGCCCAGGACCTCATCTCCAAGCTGCTGCGACAGAACCCCTTGGAGCGGCTAGGGACAGGTATAGTCTCCCATCCTTCATCTCTTCTTTTCTTTCATCCTGATCATGCCTTATTAGAGCCTCACCGCAACCATGTCTGCAGGTGGTGCATTTGAGGTAAAGCAGCATCGATTCTTCACTGATCTGGACTGGAACAGCCTTCTGAGGCAGAAAGCAGAGTTCATCCCCCAGCTGGAGTCAGAGGATGACACCAGCTACTTTGACAGTGAGTCCCAGCTGTCTGTGCTTATATGGTTTTTGGTCCATGTATTACATGAGTTATGACTAACAAGTGTAGCTCTGGTTCCCCAGGTAGTAAAATAGTGTTAAGTAAATGTTTTCTGTCTAAAACTTTAACTCACAAATTTTCACTCATTTCATTCACTAACTGGAATGTTTTGAATTTCCCTAGCCAAGTATAGTTAAGGTGAACAAAAAGGTACTTTTGCAGTGCTTCTTACCAGCAGCTGTCTGCCTCCATAGTACAAGTCAAGGGCCTGTTCCTCAATGTGGTGAAACAGGGTTGTGTATGAGTACCTTGAGTCACTGTTTTTATTTGTTTAATGCAACTGTAACTTATAAATGCTGATTTATTTATTTTGTTGTTTGTTATTTTTTATTTTGTTGGCATAACTGTGTGTGTGAATTTCCCTGTAGGGATACATATACAGCTTGTTTGCTCAAGTATTTTCCTGTCCCATCCTGTTACAAGCTCTTCCTGTCTTTGTGCAGCCCGTTCTGATAGGTATCATCATGTAGACTCTGAAGAGGAGGAGGATACCAACGATGATGAGCATGTGGAGATTCGCCAGTTCTCCTCCTGCTCCCCTCGATTTAGCAAGGTTTGGCAAGATGCTTTGTTCATAATTCTGTTACGATATAACCATACTTACTGGCATGTTTTCATGACCCCTTGGTTGTTTTAGGCAGTTTGCCGCTTCTGATTTGAGTGAGTTTTCCAATACAGTGCAGTCCGCTGATTGTAACTGTAGAGCCGGATTTACATTTACTCGTTTAGCAGATGCTTTTCTCCAAAGCGACGTACATATGAGAGATTTACAGCAGTGTGATGTATAGGTGTACAGCAGTATGGAACGCTTGTCTCTGCATGAGGAAAAGAGGACTCCGCCACCCACCAAACGCAGCCTGAGCGAGGAGGGTGGAGACCGCATTGACAGCCTGGGTGGCCTCAAAGCGCGTGACCGCAGTTTGATGGTTGGATCACCTGAAATGTAAGTCTGCCACATAGAAGAATCAGTTCTGATAATGGTGAGAAAACACAAGTCAACGAAATACACAAGGTGTCACACACACTCTGTGATGCAGTGCATAAATACTATGTATTTCTGGGTGAGCGAAAAAGCAGCAGCTTAGGCATTAGGCTGCTGCTTCTTTTAAATGTAAACTACATGTAGAAATCTGCTTTAATGGTCTTTTGCCTGATATGGTCTCCCCCCCCCCCCAAAATGTCTTTGATCAAATGCTTTAATCTGAATTAAGTGGTACTTTTAAAACACTGCTATATTTTTCCAGAAATTGTCACGTTTTTAGATCTGTTTTGACAGAGCTATTTGACCACCACTAAGTATTTTAACTCTTAGTTATGTATTGTGCTTTGCGTGTGTATATGAAATATTTATTTGCATTTACTCAGTATATTGACTGACTCTTTTTTGTTGTGACCCAGTCCTAATCTGTTTGCAATGAGCAAACACTCCTGTAAAAACGAGAACTTTTCTACATGTGCTGCAGCTTACGGAAGCGCCTGTCTGTGTCCGAGTCTTCACACACGGAAAGCGACTCTAGCCCACCGCTCACGGTGCGCCGGCGTTGTTGCTCCGCCATTATCGAGATGCCACGCTTTGCCATCTCAGCTGAGGAAGATGGGGGCAGCAGCAGAAGGAGCCCCTCGTTGTTACCCCAGACTTCAGGGAGAGGCCCTCGAGGGGAGGAGCTGCCCCTGTCCATTCCAGAACTGCCCGTGGAGAGGGAACTTAAGCTGGAGGAGTCCCCCACTACACCTGGCTCTAATAGTAGCCTCCTGAGCAGGGCCACCCTTACCCGTGAGTCCCAGATAGTCTGGATGACTTTGAGGCCACTTCCTCAAACACCTTCGAGTCCATGCCCATGAAGACCTTGAGTCATCTGTTTATTCACCAACACCACTTATATACCTGCAGTACCCTTATTACAACATCCCATACCAGTTAGTCTGTTTTTGTATCTTCAGATATTTATAAGCTTTAGCTACTTCAGATGGGTGAGAAAGATGTTTTTAATTCAGCTACAAATTACTGATAGGTCAGTGTTCCTAGACTGTTATTGTGAACCTCTGCAGTGTATAGCTGCTCAGTGCTATGTGGTACTTCTGTATTCTAATGCTCTCCACTCTATCCCACAGCCGGTGGTTCAGGTGACCAATGGGAGCGCTCCACTCCACGTGGACTCTCTGAGGGGGCAGATAGCTCCACCCCGAAGGCAATCAGCGACCTGGCGGCTCGGCGCGCCCGCCACAGGCTACTGTCTGGCGAGTCGCTAGAGAAGCACACATCACGGCCCCTCAACAAAGTTATCAAGTCTGCCTCAGCCACCACACTTTCACTCATGATCCCTCCAGGTTTGTCAGGTCAAGGAGGCTTAATAAAGCTTTCAGTGTACAGAGGGGGAAAAAAACAAATTCATAGGGTGGCGTGCAACACCTTTTTCTCCTAAAATGTCAAGGTCTGGCTAAAAGGCCCTATTGTCTGACCCCACTTTGACCTTCTCACTCTTCAGACCACCATGGTGCATCCCCGTTGGCTAGTCCCATGTCACCCCACTCTGTTTCCTCCAACCCCTCATCCCGGGACTCCTCACCCATACGGGACCTTTCCCCAGCCATCTGCAACCCCAAGCCAGCCATTGTCATCCACCGTGCTGGAAAGAAGTATGGCTTCACCCTCCGGGCCATCCGTGTCTACATGGGAGACTCAGACGTCTACACTGTGCACCATATGGTCTGGGTGAGTGTGGCTGAGATAGGAGGAGGACAGTGTGGGTGTACTGTATTTTCTAAGATGATAAACTTCTAAGTTACTTCTGTCTGTTCACCGCAAATACTTCTTCCTTTCCCTGTGAACTATTAACTGGAGAAGATTAATTTTGCTGTTGAAGAACACAACCAAATGAACTTGTGAAGCATTTTATGTGAGAAATTGTTGTGGTGATGTTAGTCCAACCTAAAGTATTGTCACGTTCTCTGTTTTGCGGGGATTTCAGCATGTGGAGCAAGGTGGTCCTGCACATGAGGCTGGACTAAGGGCGGGAGACCTCATCACTCACGTCAATGGAGAGCCAGTACACGGCCTGGTGCACACAGAGGTCGTAGAGCTCATCCTCAAGGTACGAGCACACGCACAAAGTGTATCACGCACAAACTGTCTCTACATCTTATCCCTGTTACAGAACCCTGACCCATATAGGTGGTCATGTTTTTACGCATGTTTTTTTTTTTTTTTTTTTTTTTTGTTTTCTCAGAGTGGCAGCAAGGTTTCCATCTTGGCCACGCCTTTTGAGAACACCTCCATCAAGGTGGGTCCAGCCAGGAAATCCAGCTATAAGTCCAAAATGGCCCGTCGCAACAAGAAGACCAAGACTAAAGAGAGTCAGGACAGGTGAATAATTTTGAGAAAATCACTCTGAATCTTTCAGGATTCTTTATGCATATGCTTTGTCATTTTCATCTGTTTTACAGCTTCCCTGTGAGCTTACATTTATTGACCTCTTATACGTTTAACATTTAGGTGTGTGTGTGCGTGTTCTTGCCTTTTTTTTCCTCAGTAGCAAGAAGAAAACCTCCTTGTTCCGCAAGATCACTAAGCAGGCCTCCCTCCTGCACACCAGCCGGAGCCTCTCCTCCTTGAACCGTTCCCTATCATCTGGCGAGAGTGTCCCAGGGTCCCCCACACACAACCTCTCCCCACGCTCCCCCACGCAGGGCTACCGCTCTACTCCTGACTCTGTGCACTCTGGTATGGCTCACTCACCACTTTCTTTCCCACTGCCTGGAACAGGCCAAGGGTTTCTCTTTTACACAGCCATCCTTGTGTTTTATGTAAATACACCCATGTGTACCATTTGTAGCTGATAAGCTGTACACTTAGTGGACCTAAAAGATTCATGTTTAAAAGTAACTGATAATGAAAATGTGTCGCTGATGCTCGTTTGATACATTTCTGATTTTTGCCTGAATGTTATGAGCTGAAAATTCAGATAAGAACTTGAAATAAGTGGACAGACAAAACTTTCACATTCATGCAACCTGCCAAGCAAGAGGAATATCTTTGCAAAGCTGTAATTTTGCTGTTTTTTTATTTTTAAAATTCATTCTTCTTTTGCAGTGGGTGGGAATTCGTCCCAGAGCAGCTCCCCCAGCTCTAGCGTGCCCAACTCCCCTGCCAGCTCCGGCCACATCCGGCCCAGCTCCCTACATGGCCTGGGCCCCAAGCTGCAACGCCAGTATCGTTCGCCCCGTCGCAAGTCAGCAGGCAACATTCCTTTGTCCCCGCTGGCCCGCACGCCATCACCTACGCCACAGAGCACATCCCCTCAGCGGTCACCCTCTCCCCTGGCTAGCCATGCCTTGGGCCCACCCTTTCCAGTGAAGTTGCATTCATCCCCACCTCTGGTGCGGCAGATCTCCCGGCCTAAGAGTGCAGAGCCGCCTCGTTCTCCGCTGCTGAAGCGAGTGCAATCTGCTGAGAAACTGGCTGCCTCCTTCTCCTCCACCACTTCCTTGCCCTCCCCTTCCTCCACGGTCACAGCTCGCAAGCACAGCTTGGACACCTCACACACTGACTTTAGAAAGGAGATTCTGCAGCGGGACCCCAGTTTACAGAGCCTGCAGGAGTCAGCTTGTGAGAATGTTCTGGGGGGCAGGGTGGCTTCTGCTGAGAAGGGCAGCCTGCAGAAACACCCCTCCTCCCGTAAATTGGGCCGGCAGGAAGCCCCGGAGGCAGGCGGTGGGGGTGGTGCCCTGGGACTGGCCCCCGGGAAGAGCAAGCTAAAGGACAAGCTATCGGCAATCCGACAGGATCGAGCTGAGCGGCGGGAGTCTTTGCAGAAGCAGGACGCCATCCATGAGGTGGACTCTTCTGAGGACGAGACAGATGAGGGCTCTGAGGACAGCCAGGATGGACGCAGGGTAGGTGGGTGGGGTGACAGCAGGCTCAAGAGTAAGGAGGATGGGCCCTTCATTCCTCCAGCCTCAGTGTTCCGGCCCACTACTGTGATGGCTTCATCTGCAGTCAGAACTGGGAAAGAACCTTCCTGTAGCGAGTTCTCCACCCTGTCCACCACCACCACCACGTTACAATCATGCAGACAGCCACAGGCATCAGCTGTGGGCAAAACAGAAGAAGAGAAGCCAGAACAAACCCAGGGCCGCACCATCAAGGGCAGCAGCCCTGCAGAGGTCCAGGTGCAGGAGGCCCAGTCCTGTGCTGGTCCACTTTCGCAGGGATCCCAGAATAAGCTACACAGCACCTTCGCCACCCCAGGAAGTGCTTTCATCTCAGTCAGCAAGGAGCCCACCCAAAAGCCAGCAACAGCTTCAGATCCTGCTATTCTGGCTGCAGTCCCACAGGACTTTAGGAACCTTCCTGAGCTCCAGGGAAAGAAAAGTGCTGTTGAGACCAAGCCTGAGGACAAGAATCTGGCTAAAGTTAATTCCACGTCTAAGCCCAAATCCGCAGAGTTCAAAGAACCTGTCACTCCATTGATCGGGATGAGCAAGGAGAAAAAGGAAGCAGACAACCGAAGGCAGGCACTTAATGCTGCTGCAAGTGTCTCCCAGCTAACCGACAGCGGGGTGGACAAAGTAGTTTCCCAGCTGGCTACTGTGGCTAAAAGTGTGTTGGGGCCAGTCAAACTCAGCATCCCTGGAGCTAAGGAGGCTTTTGAAAAGGCCAAAGACCTGCGACCAGCAAATCCCCTTCAACCTGCAGGCAGAGACCAGGAAAGGTGCGATGCAACTACATCAACTCCGGGTGCTGCAGTGGCTCCGCCGCCCAGACAGCCTAGTCCCCTACCTGCTCCTCAGCCAGAGTCTCCTGCCAAAAGTGTGCCAGCTGTTCTGCAGCCAAGGCTGGCTCACCAGACTGGAGATGGGAGGCAGCCTGCGCCAGCCAAAGATTCCAGCCAGCCCTCCGAAGAGCCCCAGGAGAGGCTGAGCTTGCCGCACAGCGGCCGGGATGAGCTCGCGCAGAGGCCGGCTGCGCAGGGTCATCACTCTGGGGGCACAAGGAAGAGGCAGGAGAGTCAGACCCAGCAGAAACCTGGTGCATCAACTCCACAGGACAAGATGGGCAAGAAAACGTAGCGGCAGACCTGATTTTAATTACAAAACGCATGTTTGAATAATAGAACAATCAAGACACTAATCTGAGTGATGTCAGATGTTTATCAAAAAAACAAAACAGGGAGAAACTGTACCCCTCCAGTCTGGATTGTATATGCTGTATGTTGAAAATCAAAATGACATCTGGATTGTTACTATTATTTTCCGACTGAGTTGAAATCTGCGTTCCTCTTGCTAAGAGGTGTTGATAGAAATGAACATCTTGTGTTTCCTGCTGCGTTATAGGGAAAGGTTTTGGAAACATGTTTTCCCCAGTTTACATTGTCGGTATTTCATGCTTTAGAGATAGTCTATGTCAGTTTTTTGGTAATAGTACTAACTAGCTGTGCCTTAATTGAAGAAAAAAAAAATTCTCATCTGCATGTTTTTCCAAAAGCAACTATGGGGGGAATCGTATTTTAGCAATAAAAGTAGCGTATGCTTAGCAATTTGTATATTAATTAGCATCAAGTCACCAAATTGTTTTCCATTGGCTCTTGTTCTTCACTTGCACCTACTGACATTACAAAACAGATGTCATTATGGTGTTTTAAAGTGTAAATTAAGTAGCATTTATAGTACTGTCAGTAAATGTGGAAACAACTTGTTTTTCTGACCTTCTAATGCATCATCACCCATCATATCACAAACACCATGTATGGTGTGTGAAGTCTATCATTGTGGTAGGGAAATGGGTAAGTCCTCAATGCCTGCTGTGTCTGATCTCACAACATGATGCGTGTTTTTTTTTTTTTTTGAGGGGGGAGTCCATTACTAGTTAAGTCTATAATGAAAGTATCAGCTTTTCATATGAAAATATGGTTGACCACATTGCAGATTAGAGATTTTTATACTGTGACTACAGATGGGACTGTTTGAAATGTTTTACCGTGTATGCTAGTTCTGTACTGGCTTTTCTGGAGTACAGCGAGTGATGGCTTGAGTAATAGCCTACCCACCCGAGTAATCTTTGTCTAACTATTGGCACTGTCAGAGCCCCATCTCAAATCTGTAGTCAGTCAGGGCCCCTTTTAATATCCATGCTGCCTCACAGAGGAGTGGAAGTGTGTCTACACCCTAGCGTGTGGGTGAAGCAGGGAGTGTACGGATTATAGTTGGTTGGAGCAGGAACCTTGAGCACTGGAGCCACAGCACCATTGTGCCTGCATACTAGGAAAAAATGGCAAAAGTACTGTTATATGCGGACTTTCAAATGACCACGTAATGAATTTCAAAGTAACATCTGCTTTAGCCACTGTTTCTTTTTCCCCCCCCCCTTTTTTTTTTTTTTTTTTTTTTTTTTTTAACCTGGACCAACCTTCTGTGCTTGATTCTTTGTTTGTATCATGAGCAGGTTCCACTTTGTACATACTTGTGTGTCAGAAATTAAGTGTGAATATATTTAATGGTTTTTTTTTTTTTTTTTAATTAGAAACTGTGGCATTGAATGTGCATGTATGAGGATATAGCTGCATCAATGTCTCTCTACCCTCTGTAAGCGATGTTTCACAATTTGCTGTGCTTCGGTCACTTTGCACATATATTTGATTTTTTAAAAGTTTTTTTAATGAAAATTAAATAAAAGAGGCCAGTCAAAGCCTTTGTTGAGGTTGAGATCCTGGCCTTTCCTGAACACCACTATGACACCTTTTGGTGCTTAGACCCTAATCAGACTGATCAGGTGCGGATAAGAGTTCACCTGGTGTAACCTCATTGCATTGCTCTGTTGGGGTAGTGTGATACAGTCCCCACGGAAGTACGCGAGTTCCTGCAGTCGACAAGAACAAGAGCCTTTTGTGTCAGACCTACATGAGTTAAATATATTGAACTATCCTAAAGGGTACAAGGGGGGGTTGCAGAGCTCCAGATCCTGTTTAGTTTTATGCCCATTTCCAATCCAGGCACTCATGGCAAAACCCAAATATTCAGTGCCCAGCTTCTCAACATCCATCCTCATCAGCTAATCCAAGTTGCTCATACAAAAACACCTCTTATTAGCTACAAGAAACCCCCAAAGTCCAATAGACGCACTATCAATTTTAGATGATTTCAGGTGGTCTCTAAGTTTGCTCTTGCTTGTATGTTTTTTCTCGTCGAAGGACTGTTCAACTGTATTGGTCAAAACAAAATTATCTAGGGTACATTTTTCAATTAAACACATTTTAAGAGATTTTCCAGTTAAGGATACCTTTCAGGGAACTGATGAGTTTATTTACAAACGTGGGAAACTGATGTTCCTATTGCTTAAAAATGTATTTGTGTGTGGGGGTTGGGCGGGAATCAGTATTCAATCTGTGGTGAGAGCCGTTTCTTAATGGTACAGCAATCCACAGGAGTTGACCCAGTGTGCCAGACCAAAGCTTCAAAAATGGAGTCCCTGCGAAATCCACCTCAACGCTGGGGGGGGAGCAGCCTTTTGAAAAAGTTTACAGTTGTTTTAGAGAAGGGGGAACATTAAGTTGTAAATAACGTGCAGTTTGTTTGATCTGTGAGAATACAGTGTTTAGGTACTGTTTTACCCTGACCATCACAGCTTAGGATCTCCCCTTTAAGTGTGTGTTGGGACTGTAACTGTAGAGTGGAAATCAAAGTCACCAATGTACAGCCTTGTCGAAAGACAGTTTCTTGTACCTGTCGAAACTGTGAGCTGTTACCTGTTTTCTGTGTGTGTGTGTGTGTGTGTGTGTGTGTGTGTGAGAGAGAGAGAGAGAGAGGCTGGAAGCTGGGGACACACATGTCCACTGTTGCACACTGCTCCAGAGGAAGCTGATGTGTCCTGTGCCCCACTGGTGGGAGCCCCCTGCCTGAGAAGAGTGCAAGACCTGTTTCATTATGTTCCTCTTTGTTCTGAATGCTTCTTTTTTTTTTTTTTTTTTTAAATTTAAAAAATCTCTGCACCGTGGAGGTCCTTTAGCCGGTTTTTTAAGTTGTCGTGTTAAATACGGTGTATATCGGGGGTCAGTGTAATCCCTCACAGTGTTGCATTGACAGCCTTTGGAAACCTGTGCCATAGACACCTTGCTTTCAGGTGGGGACATCATCGGGAGTTCGTGAACAGGGTGCCAGGAAGGGGGGGCTAAGCCTGTGGCTGAGGTGTGATAATCTCCCAGGGAAAATGTGGGCAGTACTATTCTACATAATGGGACAAGGTTCAGGATGTGACCTGAATGGATAGTAAATCCAGTGCAATATCTTTATCTTTTATTGTGATAAATGCATGTTGTTGTTTAAGATTTCCTAACAAATAAATTTTTTTTTTTTAAAAAATATGAACGGTTCTTATTGTCCTGTCTCTGTGCATTGCGGCGTGTTTACTTGCATGTGTGCACATTGCACATACATAGCATGCTGTAGGTCAGAAGTAGTCGAGTTTGAGGAATGCAACTGCAAGCAGGTACACGGAGCCTCTGAGTGTGTGGCTTTCATGCTGCATACACACTCGGTTTGATGCTTTGACATTGTGTTGCTCACATTTTAGGCTGTTTGCTGCAGTGTTCAGCTAATGTCTTTGTTTAAAGTGAAAGGCAGCACTAAATGTACTGTATAAAACTGCCAACACACACACTTTCTGAACCGCTTGTCCCATACGGGGTCGCGGGGAACCGGAGCCTACCCGGTAACACAGGGCGTAAGGCCGGAGGGGGAGGGGGGACACCCAGGACGGGATGCCAGTCTGTCGCAAGGCACCCCAAGCGGGACTCGAACCCCAGACCCACCGGAGAGCAGGACTGCGGTCCAACCCACTGCGCCACCACGCCCCCAAACTGTCAATAGTTATTTGCAATTTATGGAACAGGGGAACGTAACAAAGACCCAAAGTACACGTGAACTTTGAGGAGGTTGTTGGAGCGCTTGATGGTCAAGGGAAGACATCAAGCAACTCGCGCAAACTGTACGGCTCGAGGACCATCGGAACCCACATCCGAACCCACAACCCAGAAGCTGCGAGGCACCAGCGCTGCCAACTGCCCTGCTGGTATTCCTGAATGCTGCCTCTCCGTGTCCTTGACACGCCTGCATGTTGTGGGTGTGCTACCATTGCCGCTTTACTTGTCCTTGTTCTCGCACTGAAAAAAGAAAAGAAAATTAATAGTTAATCATCCGTGACAAGACAAATGTCCGATGGCTCGGAGTTAATGCTCTGGGGGGAGCAAAGTCAAATGGACAGGAAATGGACAGGTCTTGGGATAAAGCGATCAGTTGCGTGTGGAAGCCTGTGAGATTATGGGCCGCTAATGGGCTCGAGAGGCCGTTTGGGAGGCACTCCGGTGCATTTGGGAGCCTAATGCCGCAGCGTGGTTCACAGCGCTGCTGAGCGCCTGCCTTTAATGCACCGCCATTAGTTACCCTCCTGCAGCACGTGCCCCTCGAAGTCCTGCTGTCCGCTACGCGGGCGATGTGGGGGTTGGGGGTGGGGGTCAGAGTGCAGCTGCCTGATTTAAGCAGCTGAGAATAATTGGTCTCCCTTCCCACGGGTTCTGTCAGCGTGTGGGCCCAGCGAGACTCTGCCCGCCCCCACTGCACCGCCGGCCCCCCACCGGCCTCCCCTGAAGGATACCGGGGGGGCTGCAAGCGAAGAGGCACGGCATGGAGGCAGCGCTCCGACGGCACTGACAGCTAGCCGTCGGGTGATAAATTGCCGCTGCCGTCTCCCTTCGACGCTGCTCTACGCTGTCGGGCAAACTGGTTCTGCTCAACGCTGGGAGGGGTGATGGCACCTGGCGGGAAAGAGCTCCTGGAAGTGTGGTGGGGGTGTGGGGTACACGCACTTCCCTTTGTCATCAAAATTGACTTTCTTCTCACACCCCTGGCTGTTGCCTTTGCCACGCTGAAGCGATGAATAGACGAGAGCCGAGAAGGAAGTGGTGCGGGTCGGAGGTTCGTTGACTCTTCCCGAGGCCGATGCCTTGCGAAGCCTTCGCCGAGAAGGCCTCCGCCGTTTACCGCCTCTCCAGCCGCGGTAGAGCGACCTGTCGATCGCTCTTTTATTGCGCGTTGATCAGCGGAACGTCGTCGGTTCGGTCGGTTTTCTCCGAAACGTTAGCGCGTCGTATTCGACGGGAGATCGCGGGGATAGGAACGTAACGGAAGAGCTCAGACTTTACGGGATGCGAAGCGCGCAATTAATCATCGGCGGATGGCTTTCAAACTGCTTGTGACGTGAATATGGCAAGAGGAAAGTGCTATTGTATACCATTTTCTAATTGCTCCTGTAGCCCCAGGTGTCAGCTGCTTAATGAACCCGCCTCCGCTTGATTTATGTGTGTGTGCATGCAATATGAAAGCTGTTGATGGCTGCAAGACTAATAGCACATCAAATTAAAGCAGTTGTAACGCGCCGCGAGTTCGCTTTCGGAGCCGTTGCGTCTCGGTTTCCGAGCGCACCGAGGTGAGATGCCCCGCAATCGCGGTGAGAAACATTTGAGTAATTTATCGATCCCGCCCACCTCCTCCTTCTCCTCCTCCGGCCCCCCGCTGCCCAAACCCCTTTCTTGGCCGAAAAACCCAACTTTGCCGGATGTTGGAATCGCTCGGTCGGAAGGGTTAACAATGATGGATGCGGGTGGCGTGCGACTGTTGTACCCTCATCGCCGGAAAGAGGAGATCGCCATCAGAGGCTCCATCACTGTCTCGCTGATTGATTGGAACATCAGGCAAGATAAAGGATCCTGTCCCCTCACGGCGCGGCGCTCCCAGGGAACGGCCGTGGCGCAGCCCCTCCCTCCGTCTCTCTTTGGGCCTGAAGGACCCCCCCCCCCCCGACGTGGAGAGAAGTGGGGGGGCGACAGAGCAAAAGACCGATCACGGGCAAGCCTCCGCAGATCTCTTGAACGGCTTAATCAGCGCACGCTCGCCGCCTCCTCAAGGGCTACCATCAACCTTGAGCGGCTGCCCCGCACCGGCGACGCTCCTACCTCAATTGCTTAGCGCAGAACCCCCCCCCAACCTCGCCAACGTATGTGCCGGCCAAGACCATCATCTCTGTCTCAAAAGTTGAGTTTCATCATGGAATCGCGAGATGAAGAGAGGTCCATCAAGATTTCATGCTCCGACTCGCTGCGGTGCCGTGCGCTGGGCCCCGCCGATCAATAATTCACCGTGGCGCCGTGGTCCCAACAAACTCGCGCCGCACCTCACCTCCGGGTTCGCTAACGAAGGGCAGAGCCGGGAGTCTGCCGGGAGAAAGTTGGCTTTCTGCCTCTGCGAAAACATTCCTCACCGAGACAAAGGGCCTCTCGTTTCGAGTTTTAGACGACGCCCGTAGCTCTTCTTTGCTTTTTGAACTTCGCTCTTTGATGAAGTCCCCCTGACGCGGCGCCTGTCGGATTTCGGGATGCCACCGAAAATCCGTTTCGAGACATTTATTGTACGGACGTGGCTCCGACTGTCAGTTAAAAGCAGAGAGAGGAGCGGAAAATAAAAGTTTAATTAGCAGCACCGAGCGCCATAGCGTGAAGAAGGAAAGCAGCCCTCCTTACTGACCCCTTGACACCAGTAGGGGGCAGTGTTTGATAAAGCAAATCACTGCATTGACTCTGGGGAATCATCACCTGCTGGCAGATGAAGCCATTTCAAGTGAATAAAAATGTTTAGTTTAGATTTATATATCACATTGTCATCCTGTGTGTGTTATTAAATAGGAAACACTGCCACCTCACAGCACTTGGGTTGTTCAGGCGTAGGTTCGAATCCCGCTCGTTCTGTGCGGAGTTTGCCCGTTTTACCCGTGTCTCTGTGGGTTTCCTCTGGTTGCTCTGGTTTGGTTTGGGGGGCACGGTAGCGCAGCGGTTTGGCCGGGTCTTGCTCTGTGCTGGGTCTGGGGTTCGAGTCCTGCTTGGGGTGCCTTGTGACGGACTGGTGTCCCATCCTGGGTGTATCCCCTCCCCCTCTAGCCTTGTATCCTGTGTTTGCCGGGTTAGGCCCCGGCTCACCGTAACCCCGCTTGGGGCAAGCGGCTTCAGCAAATGTGTATGTGTGTGTGCTCTTGTTTCCTACCACAATCCAAAGACATGCAGTTTAGGTGAACTGGCGACTCTAAACTGCCCGTCGTGCGTGAAAGGATGAATGTGTGCGTGTGAGTGTTGCAATACGCTCTGTACTGCAGCAATAGTGTAAGAAGAAGTGGTTAATGAAAATGAGTGAGTTAATAAAGAGAAAGTATACTTTGTGCTCCCATTCTCTAGAAGTGCTGTATGTAATGTTAATCATAGGCATTTGTCATGTCTCTGTGCAAAGACCTTTCTAGTAATTAAATCACACTCGGTGTACAACACACAGGGTGAAAGGCTGGAGGGGGAGGGGACGCACCCAGGACGGGACGCCAGTCCGCCGCAAGGCGCCCCAAGCGGGACTCGAACCCTAGACCCACAGGCGAGCAGGACCCGGTCCAACCCACCGCACCCCCCCACTTCAATGTATAACTTGGATGTTAAAAATGCTGCAAAACACCAAATGTCAAGGAAAAAATGGCAGTGTATGAATGCAGTTTTAGTGTACCACGGTACAGCAGTAGGTAGCACTGCTGCTTCCCAGGAACCCAGGGACTGTAGTTTCAAATGTGCCTTTGTCTGTGTGGGGTTTTGTATGTTCTCCAGGTGTTCCTGGGGGTATTCTCCACCAGTGTGTGTGTGTGTGTGTGTGTGTGTGTGTGTGTGTGAGATTATTCTGAGACGGACTACCCTCTGGGCTGTGGTGTAGTGTGCCTTTTGCCCTATGCTTCAGGGATAGGCTCTGGACCGCTGTGACCCTGGACCGCGCAAGTGGTTGCTGAGAATGGACGAATCAGTGAGTGTATGCGGTCACCACGGGCATTCGGTGGCACCAGGTGCTAACGCCTTTCTCTTGAGAAACGTTCGTAGGATGTAAATGAAACCGGATTCAACCTGTTCTCCGTCTCGTGTGATGAACGGCAACATCAGCACCTAGAAGCGCGAGGCTGAGGCAGTACGTGTTCGGGAATGAATCTGGGATTTCGGAAACAGCGGGGAGCCCAGGTGCGAGATGAAGGGGATCAGGAGACAGACTGGGCTGGGTTATGCATCAAGGCTTCTCGAGGCCACACTAATGTGTGCTTTTGATTGGAGCCAAACAAAAATTTCACCAGATTCGCACCAAAGCACTCCTCTGCTCCTTAAAAAATGCATGGGTTGACATATTGGAAGAAAACAGAGATGCTCCTCTATGGAATTTTCTGTATATAATCTGAAAGAGGGGGGCATAGTGGCGCAGCGAGTAGCCCTGCTGTCTCACAGCGCCTGGGTGGTGTGAGGGAACGTGGGTTCGATCCCCGCTCAGTCTGTGTGAAGTTTGCGTGTTCTCCCCGTGTCTACGTGGGTTTCTTTTGGGTGCTCTGGTTTCCTCCCACAGTCCCAAGACATGCTGTTCACCCACAGTGTATGAGTGATAGAGAGAGTGTGTTCCACTGATGTATGGATGAGTGACCCACTGTAAGTAGGGTATCTAGCAGTGTAAGTCACCATGGTGAATAAGGTGTGTGGGCTGGTAACACTACATAGTCTCCATTGTAAGTCGCTTTTGAGAAAAGCGTCTGCTAGATGTAATTTAATTCTGGATGGAAGCAATGAGGTGGTGACTATGCGCTCTATCACTTACCTGTTTTTTGATCGATGCCCTTCTAGTTATGCAGAGTACACACCTCTGTTTGGATTCTCATAACGCGGGACACAAAAAACTGGTGTGCTGTGCTACAGTTAATTGGCTTGCGGCAATTAGGTCCCATTTATTTCTGGATCTGTTTTTCTTTGCTTTAACATTTTTATTTGTCAAATCAGTTGCAATGTTTCATCTCTTAAAAAAAAAAAAAAAAAAACTGCTGAAAACAAAAGTACTGACTTATGGGTAAGAACACAGATAAAGATATATCATATGCTGCCTGCTGTCACTGACACCGCAGACACACAAAGATCTTATGAATTCTAAGAGGGTTTAATGACAAAGAACTTCCAGAAATTTTTTATTGCCAGAAAGATGTAATTGTGCACCGGTTAAGAAACGTTCAGTTCCGCTCTGACAGAACGCACTGAATATTTGATGTTCTCTCAACTGAGACTCACAGAGACTGTGAAATATCTTTATCTTCAAACAGGGGCCCAAGAGTGCGAGCAGCAGAATCTCGACTGACTGCAATTTACCACGACCCTTCACACATGCGTCTCGCTGCTTCGGAGCACAGTTTCGTATACGAAAGGGTTCAGCCATTAAATCCACACACACACACACACACACAGTCTGAAACCGCTTGTCCCAAGCGGGGTCACGGGGATCCGGAGCCTAACACGGCTCAAGGCTGGAGGGGGAGGGGACGCACCTAGGGTGGGACGCCAGTCCACTGCAAGGCACCCCGAGTGAGACTCAAACCCCAGACCCACTAGGGAGTGGGACCTGGCCAAACCCGCTGCGCCACCGCACCCCCCGCCCATTAAATCCAGAGAACCGGAAATGAGCGCAACAAGATCAGCGAAGACTGACGCTGGTTGGATTTTGCCAAAAGAAGTGATTTTTAGATTCGAGCGGGAGCTAATGACTCCTTCAAGGGTAAAGCACAAACATACCCATTAAAGGATATGAACTGATTGCTGGGAGCAGGGTGTACCGTACCTAAGAGGCTGCTGCCGTCATTACAACAGTTCGGAGCGAACGTGGAAAACGCACGGGTCTGCTGTTGTGAACGGGTGCCGTGATTCCGTAAGAAAGGACCCATCATAATTTTATTGCCGCAGTTTGCCTGTTTCGAATCGGAGTCTTAGTGCGGTTCAGGACCTCGTCGGCGCTCCCGAACCGTGTTTGACCGCACTGTACCTTAGAATGCCCCTTACTTTATCCATCTGGGACAACGTTTAGTGGAGTGCATAGGAGTTGGGGCTCGTATCTAATTTGCTTGCACTGATTTGTGTGTGTGTGTGTGTGGACACTCTAGCTCCTTCCCAAAGGGTTGCTGCTCATCCGAGTTGACTTTTGCGCATGGCCGAGCGTACCCGTGCCATGATCGATGGCTCTCCGCCCGTGGTGTACCCCAGCTGACACCTGGTGCTTTCTAACACCCTGTGCTTCACATCACTGAAACGCAGACCGGATACGCAGTTATTGAAAACGGACGGATGGATTATCTCCTCGGAGCGATTAATAGGCCGGACGGTCAAACATTTTCAGCTGCCGGAGTGAAAAAACAGGCTTTCCCGGATTTCTGTTTGCCGTTGAAAGGCCATTTTATGCTGCACCGCGAGAAAGAAATTTTCCACGTCGTATCAGCTATATGACCGTAAATGCATTTTTAATCACGTCCAACTAAATGAGCACATATTGACTTAGCCTTGAATGTTAACTGAGCCATACTCGAGTTGAACCTTTAAATACGCAGCTCAGCTCTCCCAGACAAACGTACATCAGTTACAGACTGGAGGGAATGTATTTATGAGGGTAACCACCGGCCCTGAATACCATCTGGAAACTTTGTTTGGACTTCTCATCCAATTAAACCTAAACAAAAGGTTGAAAGAGGTTCTAAGTCCTACGCCCGCGTGGTTCAGGACCGCTTTTGAAAAAAAACCTGCCGATTACGTAAGAGACGTAACTCCTTTCGTCACGCAGACGCCCGTACCGAATGCACATCGAGACTCGCCACCCGCCGGTGCCGGCGAAGAACGAACGGACGGAAGGAAAAAGCGGCATCGAAATGACAGTGTTTCCATGTGCGTGATCCAGAAGAGGCTGGTGGGAAACTGTGCCGGCTCATCTTTCACCAGCAATGCCGGTGCCATATGACGAAGGGGCAGGAAGGCTCTGGCACTTACGCTCGTCCACACGCCGATGACAAACCGCCACGTGCGATTGCCGCTATAGCTCTCTCGTGAAAGATACGAAGGTGCGTTTCGGGCTGCCTGCAATACTTCGAACCTCCAACTCCTTCCCTTTGTCCCCGTTCTCTCCAAAACCAGTCAATGCTTTTGTTCACATGGCCTTTCATCCCCGTTTCTCTCAAATAAAAACCCCCTTCAGTGGCACCTGGCTGATAAGTTATTATTGGACACGCGCTCCCAGGTGCTCTGCTGTTGTGCGGAAAACATACTAAAGAGGCCGTGGAGGCGGCCGGTAGCGCGGTGGTTAGAGCTGCTGCTGCTTTCGGACTCAAAAGTTGCAAGTTTGAATCTCAACCTCCAGCCGTAGCGCCCTTGAGCAAGGTGCGTACCCTAAAATTGCTCCAGAAAAAAATTACCCAGCTGTACAAATGGGAAAATAATTGTAATTAGATTAACGTTGTGGGGAGTGCAGTGGTGCAGCGGGCTTGGTGGGTAAAAGAGGGTTAGATTCCTGAGGTTAGCGCTGGTCATTTCACACAGTTTGCGGGGTGCAGTGGCGCAGCGGGTTTGACTGGGTCCCGTTCTCCAGTGGGTCTGGGGTTCGAGTCCCGCTTGGGGTGCCTTGTGATGGACTGGCGTCCCGTCCCGGGTGCGTCCCCTCCCCCTCCGGCCTTATGCCCTGTGCTGCCGGGCCAGGCTCTGGCTTAACGTGACCCTGCTTGGGACAAGTGGCTTCAACCACTGTGTGCGTGCGAGATTAACATTGTAAATCACTTTGGAGAAAAGCATCAGAAAAATGTAAATAGCTTAGTGTGTTTCTACATACGAGGTTCCCTTTGTGCTGGTGCTCGTTGGAATGCAACCTGTAACTACCCTCAAAGCACGTCCTTTCCCTCCTCTCTCCCTAACTGCAAAAATGAACCCGCTGCACATGGGAACCCAAATGTAACAGCAAATTAAGAGTTTATTAACAATTTATCGATACGGTACTTCACATGTATTTCCGTATTAGACATTGAATGGTCATGTCAAAATATGAATTACTGCAGAGCTCATCTTTAGGCGTGGACTGGTCCTCACAGGAGGGACTTTATAAACCATGTCACATGAATCTGCGAATCGTCTGGCTATCGTACATAAATTCGTTTTTACCCTGCGACAGAGCCACTATATTTTTAATGATGTTTACATATAGTAATTATTGCAGAGTGTATTAGCTGAAGCTCACTTAAATCGTGGGAAATATTCTCAAGTGTGGCTTTGCCTTCCTTTCCAATACCATGTGGATTACTCTGGGCAGACAGGGTAATTAATGGAATGGGGGATTATTGTTATTCAATGCATGACTGGCAGAGAGAAATTAAGATCAGAGTCGCACAATGTTCTGAATGCTTATCTGCTTATTTGTTCCTCTTGGAGTACGGAGGATCTCCCTAAACCATTAGGAACTTGGATCAAAAATCTAGATTATTATATTCACTCTTGTGTAGCTCTGTGTAGATTTACTGTGCAAAAAAATGGATTTTTTTGGACTGTCTTCTCTAACATCTGAAAATTTGCATGCTGTGATACTTTACAATCGTCCAGTAGCAGCAGTATGGAATAAAATTTACACCGCATATAAGAAACTACACATACATCCGATGAGACACTTCGAGGATAAATTCATGTTTTTCGTCAGCACGAGGGAAGTCGTCAGCAGTTTATTTTTAAAAATACTGTACCCGTCAATGTCGGCGGAAATTTTCCATTTTATGATACAGAACTGATTTACGGTGATTAAAAATAAATTAAACCAGTCTATGATGAATCATAGGAGCTGGAGCAATCAGTGAAACATAAACCTCGGAAATAATTGTTTATTCCTGTTCTAAGCTCAGATTCAGCAGTAAAATAGTTATTAGGCTCTAAAAATAAAGTGTGTCCCAAGCATAAAATTAATATTATAGTTGTTCTAGCATGTAAGCTGAACTCCTCCTATAGTACCCTTGATTAAAGTACTTAGCCTGAATTACTACAGTAAGAGTATCGTGCTGCGTAAAAACGCTTTGCTTAAAATGACTGCGAGTCTCTGGATAAATGTTCCATTTAAGTATTCGAAAAGAAATAATAGTATGAGTTGGCTGCAAAGCTACACTGTCTGCTTTGCCAAATGACAGGGGCGAGATGATTCCCGCGCAGTGACGCTCAAGGCTCATTTTATAACATCCTTGCATGCTGTCTGTTACTATACTATGTGTCTAGATGCCATCTTCTGACCTATATGCTTTTTATAACATCTTTACATCCTATAACATCTAACATCTTCAGTCAATCAGTTGCTTTCTGTCCTCCTGTCCTGGTGAGGGTCTTAACCTTATTGCAGACATACTTCTTGAAAGATCCCTAGGTGTTGCCTGGCCCATGGAGACATATCATCTGCCCAGCTTGTCCTGGTATAACTCCAGCAGGAGTTGGCTGGAGTCATTCATGAAGCATGTCCGGACCACCTCAGCTGACTGCTGCCAGTCTGGAGGAACGGTGACTCTGCTCCAAGACTCCATTCGAGAAGATGACTGATCTCCTCACCCCATGGTGATTGAGCACAGCGATCCTGTCATTGAGTCCGCTTGAATTGCGATCTCGTTCTTTCAGCCGTCACCCGAAGCTCGTGGCATTTAGGGCGGATGAGACATGGACTGAACAAAAGTGAGAAGCAAAACTGAGAGCGTTGTCCAAAGGCTCAGCTCCCGCCTCACCACCACAAATCGGCAGGATGCTTGCAGGACTATTGCGGCCGCACCGATCCATCTTTCGATCTCCCACTCTCCTCTTCCTTCATCCGTGAAGAAACCCCAAGACTCTCAGACTCCTCCAGAAAAAACTCGCCCTTCACCTGTAGAGAGCAACCTACTCTTTTCCGGGAGCGGACCGCAATCTCACCCTTGCCGGTGCTCGTTCTCAGACCAGCTGCTTCGCACTCGCCGGCGAAACTATCGAGTACTTGCGGAAGGTCACAGTCAGATGAGGCCGAAGGACAACATCACCTGCAAACAGCAGAAATGCCACCATTAGTCCCCCGCAGCCGAACGCCCTCCAAACAAGGGTTGCGCCTTGGTATCCTCTCCATGAAGATCACAAACAGCAGCGAGACGAAACAAACCGAGTGCGGGATACTTCTTCCCTATTTCTAATCAAACTGTGTTTCGCTGCGATACCGTACCTTTCCTTCAGGACATGCAATTAAAAAAAAAAAAAAAAAAGAATTTCCAGCATAGTATGTGGCTTAACTCGCATAGTTGGTTTGCGAAAGGCTTCGTGATCATTTTGGCTTCGGTGAAACACGCAGTGTAGTTAACATGCAAATGATGTCATCCTCACGCGCATCTTGCCAGTTTGATGGCGGAAAGAGGGTTAGATTCCTGAGGTTAGCGCTGGTCATTTACTGCGCTGAGACTTTCGACAGGAGACTCAACTGCTGGGACGCTGAGCATGTTCCCTACACCATGTGACAACAGCAAAACATAATGTGGTTAAAGGGGGGTGCGGTGGTGCAGTGGCGTAGCGGGTTGGACCGGGTCCTGCTCTCCGGTGGATCTGGGGTTCAAGTCCTGCTTGGGGTGCCTTGTGATGGACCGGCGTCCCGTCCTGGGTGCGTTCCCTCCCCCTTCCAGCCTTATGCCCTGTGTTGCTGGGTTAGGCTCTGGCTCCCCGCAACCCTGTCTGGGACAAGTAGTTTCGGATGATGTGTGTATGAATGTGGTTAAAATTAGTTAGGTTATTAAACACAGTATGCAGTAGCTTCCCAGTAACCCTGCTACTAGTTTGGTCCTTATGTTAACGCTTTCTGGGTGACCAACACAGGGCACAGTGCAAAGGTTCTGGAGCTCCTCATCATAGACGAACCGCTCAGTACCTGTGCTACAACCTGCCCAACGAACGTTTTCTTCGCTGTCTCTTCTGAAAGGCCGCATGACTCGGCCCACGAAAGCAACGCTATAACCCGAAGCTTCGGATAAAACGTCCGAAATGTGAAACGACGGAGATGCTCAACCTGGCATTGGGACATCTCTCCATTCTGTGCTCCCCACACCTCTCGATTTATTGTGTTTGATGAGTTTCTGGACTGGGCTGATTCTTTCTTTTTTTTTTTTTTTTTTTTTTTTTAAACACTTTTGGATTACGACGCTTTTTGTTATAAATCCTGGCCCGAGATTGTATCCCTATTGAAAAGGATGTCTGGGTGTCTGAGGTGGGCTCCGTTATACGCTGCTAAACACCGCGGGGCCTCATCTCTTGTGAATCTCTCCGGCTGAAGCCGCAGTGTGATGATGAGCAGAATGTATGTAAGAGCTATGTGTCACGGGGTTCTGCAGAATTCACACTTTTTAAACATCCTTTCGCTCTTCCATATATAAGTGGATCCTTCTACACATATTCCATATACGAGCGCTGTGACTCATTGAGCAAATGGCAGCGGGTTGTCAGCGAGCAACGTGTGCATTCTGTCACGGACTGAACTCTCAGGATGTTTATAGAAGCGGAAGAAACACAGAACCCCTTCAGTCGCTCGGTTCATCACTGGGAACGGTAGCTTTCCTAGTTCCCCACACTTCAAAAAAAACAAAAAACGGGCAGTCTCTGCTGTCCTGCAAAAGATCACCTTCTCCATGACCTGCGGTGCATCTTCATTCAGCCTGCGCTGCCTAACCACCCCCACCCCCGCTATTGGACGCCTTTGTGCGAAGAGTGCGGTACATTGTGCAGATGTCACCATCTCACTGCTTGCTGCATGCGAGTGACTCCACGTTGCTTTGCTTCTTTCCGCCTCAACTGTTATGGATCCGGACAGAAACAATTGCTGTGACACACAATGCGATTGTGATCGGTCCGCAGAATCGTGCTTTACGTTTTACACTTTAACCCCACACACACATTGACTGAAGCCACTTGTCCCAAGCAGGGTTGCAATGAACCGGAGCCTAACCCGGCAACACAGGACGCAAGGCTGGAGGGGGAGGGGACACACCCAGGACGGGATGCCAGTCCATCGCAAGGCACCCTAAGCAGGACTCGAACCCCACACCCGCTAGGGAGCGGGCACAGACCAAAGCAACTGCGCCACCGCACCACCGCACCCCCTGCGCTTTAACTCATGAGTACATAGTTAACAAGGTAAGAGGATGCTTCATATTCTGGGTGCCGCTCTCTTGGTGACCATAACACTAGCTGTCAGTTATATTTCACTTAATTTCTGTAATTGTGCTAATGTGATCTTCCATTTTGCTGAAATTGAAGTTTCAGCTACAGATGACTTTTAGGGTCTTTTTAATGGCAAAACGGCAGGAATAATAAGAACTGACACTGCAGGACTTGTTGCCTTCTGGTGTGAAGGGACCTGATGCCATTTCATGCTTTTCTTGTGAATCACTCTCACAGTAAAGTATGATCAGAAGGCAGATGCTGACATATTTTACAGAAGCGCTCTGCCGCCTTTAAGGAAGCGGACAAAATCCTTAGTTTGCCCGCATTATGGCATTAATGCAGTTTGAAGTGTCTTTCACGCTGTTCTCGCCCAAGATTTATCCCCTTTTTGCAAACTTCCGACACAAAACGGCTCGAAGCGAGATGCTCTGGAAGGTGTTTGCTCCAGACCCCGCTCTCCCACACCGCAGAAGAGCATCTTCAGCAGCCAAATGACTCATACCTCATTTTTTTCATTGGTCTTTTACAGTGAAGCTGTCAGCTCATCTGGCGCCGAGAAGTGATGTTAGGCCATCCGGCAAACGTGCTCAGGTTCTCGGTGGATTCCTCAAAAAAAGTACAGTGCACGGTGGGGTTTTGCTATTTATTATTAAGATGTCTATTATTAATCAGTCTCGCATCTTAAGTCACCCGAACAAAGATGAGAAATACTGAAGGTCTACAGCTTGTAAAGCAACTAGCCTGAATTTTGCACATACTCTACTGATAATTGATTTTAGATGTTTTCACATAATTTGGGGGGTACAGTGGCGCAGCGGGTTTGACTGGGTCCCGTTCTCCAGTGGGTCTGGGATTTGAGTCCTGCTTGGGGTGCCTTGCGATGGATTGGCGTCCCGCCCTGGGTGTGTCCCCTCCCCCTCCAGCCTTGCGCCCTGTGTTGCTGGGTTAGGCTCCGGTTCGCCGCCACCCTGCTTGGGACGAGCGGTTTCAGACTGTGTGCGTTTCTGTATATTGTTTCAGTTATACAGTGATGTGTTACTGTTAATATATTGCCACTGTGTATTTGTGTAAATGAGAACAGCTGTTTAACACTGGACCTAGTTCATTAAGATCATAATAAAATAGTATTTGCAAATGTAATTAAATTTTTATTGTACACACTTG
This sequence comes from Scleropages formosus, assembly GCF_900964775.1. Lineage (NCBI taxonomy): Eukaryota > Metazoa > Chordata > Actinopteri > Osteoglossiformes > Osteoglossidae > Scleropages > Scleropages formosus. Next base: position 14,755,458 of record NC_041814.1, on the reverse strand, counting down.
TAAAATTAGGTTCCATTAAAAGCAGTATACTTGGAGTTATCCCTTTACAAAGAAATGGATTTGACTCTCGGTTTGGACAAAACACAAACATTGACGTCCTGTTGGTGCCTGTTAATTAAAATGTATTGGACAAAACACAGAAGCTGAGTCATCACCGATATATGAATGATTGACTTACGAAAATTCAGGCTTAAAAAGAATGTTATTTAATAAGACTTTTCTCACACCCACATTTCTGAACCGTTTGTCCCATACGGGGTCGCGGGGAACCAGGGCCTAACCCGGTAACACAGGGCGTAGGGCCAGAGGGGGAGGGGACACACCCAGGACGGGACGCCAGTCCGCCGCAAGGCACCCCAAGCGGGACTCGAACCCCAGACCCCCCAGAGAGCAGGACCCGGTCCAACCCACTGCGCCACCGTGCCCCCCTAACACTTTTATATTTACAAAAATTTTCTTTTGACAATTACAGTTGCTGGACAGTAGCAGTTCTGTGTCAAAAACAGCCGATTTTATCCTTCAAAGTCATCTTTTTGCCCATGGGTGAGGCGTATGCACCACAAGCGTGGCCGTCCAGGCTGTCATCTCAGCAGCTACAGTGCGGGCATGTTTGGTCATCGTCTCTCCGCTGGTACGCTCTGATTCGAGCTCTTCTTTATCTAGTGCATTCTGGCAACAGCAAGTGAAAAAATTCGGGAGAAAAAAAAACTCGTAGACGCACTCACACACACACACACACACGCACTACTGACAATTTAGTCAACGAGTTCACCTGAAACGTGTCTTTGGGAGGAAACCCCGCGAACCCAAGAAGAACGTGTAAATTCCAACAGGCTAACTGGGACTCGAACCCGATGCCGCGAGACACCGTGCTAGTTTGTTGAGTGAGTGTGAATTCATTTGTTGTTTCCATACACTTCTCTCGGTACTGTTTTGTTTTTTGCTTTGAAGGCTGAATTAATACATAAAGCCTGATTATTATATGTGTGTAGTGTTTTTGTGAGTGTTTAAGTATATGGTTTTTAGAAACTCAGAAACAAAAAAGAGCATAGCTAATCAGGCATACAGTGTTGTTATTACAATTATTATCAATAATAATAATAATAATACAGACCTACAGTTTTATAAGTTCATAAATTAAGGGAAACCGCCTTGTCATGTTGTGCTATGATCAGTGATATTAATTACTCAAGCAACTGTGTCCCTTTTAATGGGATTTCAGCAAAAAAAGGCATCACTTTTGGAGGCTCAGGAGTGCATAAAACTTTTACCACTGAAATGAAAATTACATATTCGAGTTATGAAAGTTTGCACTACAAAGGGTTTTTCTGGGAGGAATGACTTATGTAGGGTGGGGGAAGACACAATACTTCCCACTCCCTGTTGATTATAGTTAGCTAAAGTCACAACAAAAATAGCAGATTCAGTGCTAACTTTACGAAATTAACTGTATAAATGTAAATATTAAATTAGTTATTTTAATCACATAAACAGCTTTCATAACAGAAATGCCCTTACACTATTGTAAACAAGGCCCAGATCGTAGGGTCAGATGATGATCATCTACTATTGAACATTACACAGTGCCACTCATTCGTGCAAAGACCTAATGATCTTATGATCTTATTTTAAACATCCATGAGTGAGATCATAAAAATGTCACAGTGCTGACTTGAAACAGTAAAGAAAAAATATAACATTATAAGATTAGTCAGAAATGGTTAAGCATGTCGAGCACGTGGTGAGAAATTATTCCGAGAACTATTTTAACTTGTTAGCTGGTATTATTTTTCAATGTAAAGAACTTGATGAGGGATTGACTTCAGGACTCAGATTTCTCATATAGGCTATGAATTAGAGCCCAAGGATACACAATATATGGTACCAGTTTAACAGTTTCAATAATAACTGATACAGTTCAAGTATATAAATATTGTGAAATAGCTTTGTTTTGTAAATGTTATGCATAAAAACATATTTTATGCTGGTATTTTCTTACATTTTTGATGACATTTTCCCCCATGAAAGTGATAATAATATGACCCCTCACAGCAGGACTTCACCTAATGAGCTGAACAGGATGGTGTGTGAATACACATGTATGTATATAGATTTATCCCCCAGTATCTGGTTTTTCCTCATATCTGTTCAAGATTATTGTCACCACTCTCTACACATCACAACACAATTTTTCAGAGTTCTTAGCTGTATTGATTTTTGCATTGATAAGGATTAGTTAAAGTTAACTGATGAAAAAATAGGAGCTCTTCTAGCGTGGTGGTGCAGTGGGTTTGGTCAGGTCCTGCTCTCTGGTGGGGCTGGGGTTCGAGTCCTGCTTGGGGTGCCTTGCGAAGGCTTGGCATCCCGTCCTGGCTGTGTTCCCTCTGGCTTTGTGCCCTGTGTTGCCAGGTTAGGCTCCGGCTCGCAGCAATCTTGCCTGGGATAAGTGGTTTCTGATAGTGTGTGTGTAGTTCTTCTGGAGTGTCAGTTTCAGTTTGGTACTTTATAGCCGTTGGAAGGTTCTAGAAAGCACCAGAACATTCTAGAAAGCATCAGATTGTAAAAGGTACTAAAATATTTGGTGCTTGGAACCAAGTGCCCACATTTGCAAAATTTGCTAATTTCAAGAATGTTGAATACTTGTAAAACTGACATATAGGACAAACTAACATCAAAATTATACTTTATCTCAATCCAGACTGAATGGAAAATGCAAAAAAAAAAAAAAAAAATCAACATAATAAAACTTCTGTTACATTGTGCTAACTTCTGTTAATCAATCCAGAGAGTAACTCTTTTTTTTTCCTCTTTGCCCCAAGTGCTCCAGGCCCAGCTGATGCAACAAAGTGAGACCGCATTTGAAAATTGTGAGAGGCAGTGCATTGTGGGAACTGTGTACCGACAATCTCAGCTGTGTTCTGGCACTCTGTGGCCTTGGCTGTGTACTTATGTGCTTCTGTTTGACATCCTCTGTTTTACACCATTGTGCCTGTATTTTCTACTTCTTGATTTGTTTAAATGTGTGGCATAGTCTAAATGAAACATAGAGTCTTAGCCTTCAGTAGAGTTTGCTTCATAAAATTTTTTTTTTAAGTTTATTTGCATGATCTTTCATGTAATGGATATTTTAGCAAACAGCTCTCTGTTACCCTGTAGACCTTAAAATCCTTAAAAAATAACAACTGCAAAATAACAAATCTTTAACAATAAAAAAAATCTATAATTTAAAAGAGAAGATAAAAAGTAAAAACATGAAATAAAAAGAAAATGAATTTGTCTTACCTCTATTCCTGGTTTAGACTTTAAAAAAAGGTGTAGAATAACGGGGACACTTTTACATACAGGTCCGTGTTTGCTACTACATCCTTGCACACGATTCGGAAACGCTTCGCTCACACACGTGAAATTCAAAAACCACTGGGAAAGCGTGCGTGATTCAAAAAAGTTTTTGTGGGGGCTACGGAATAAGAAAGAAAATGTTAACATAATTTTCCGTGAGCAAACCGTGAAGAAGTAAAAAGTGCATCATTTTAATGTTGTGCTACTTTTTCCTCATCATATTAGGCATCATTTTAGCGTGATTCTAGGGTGAACTTGGAGTGAGTGTGGAACAAATTGGAGTTCTCTCCTTTCAAAAAAAAAATGGAAGAAGTAATTTCATTGTTTGGCTTTTCAATATCCAGTTGGTTTATATAAACATATTAATGAAGTTCTTGTGAAAACACTCTTTTAAGTCGGTATGATTTTTGTCTTGATTTCAGCAAAGCTATGTGGAAATGAGCCTATTTATGAGACCCCTGTCTGTCAGCAGAAGAGCAAAGACAGAATCTGATCTGTGGCAGACAAAGGTAGCGAATTGTGGGATAGCAGTGCATGCAGAGTTCAGAGTTTATCCCGAGTTTGACTGTCATGAGCTTCCAAGGGAGGCAGATGTCCCAATTTTGCGATTTGCTAACCGCCAGCAGCATCGAGTTACAAACACGGGTTTCTGCTTGTTGCTTTTCAGTCTTTGCGCCGAAATGTTTTCGTCAACTTGATGGCTGGGGAGGAAGCCTCATTACCATTTTATAAAAGTAATGAACCTAGTCCAAGGTAAAACAGAGGGTGGTTGTCTGGAAGTTTTTTCTTTTCTCTATCATTAACTTGATGGCTTAGTTGTGAATTCAGACAAGTCAAATGTGGTCTTCATACAACCTGCTTCCCTGCTAAGCAGACCTCACATTTTAAAGGAGAAACCTTTTTTTCCCCCCTCATATAAAGTTTTGAAGTTGAAAGGACGGAATTTAAAATGCTTTTTGGATTTCAACTGCTGCCAGTTTCAAATAATGTGAAGGGTCCTAGTGACCGGAGTTTGACTCCGGGATTGACGATCTGTGTAAACAAGGTTTTCGCAGAAAGAGAAAAATACAAGAAGGATGATAGAACAGAAAAAGGCATAGAGACACATGGGTTATCCGAATTTCCCAACGGAATTGTTAATGAGCGAGTGACAAACTGCTTTGGCCTCCAAGGGGATAATTAAAATGATAAAGTAAGCTAGAGGCTGTTGCCATGGCAAAGATAGAGCATGCCAGGCACAGTTCTTGAGATAAAACACTGTCAAAGTCTTGCGTGCTTTTGATAACAGTGTCTTTCTCACTGTCTCTTCAGCGAAGTGACCCAAGATGAACTCAGCCCAACATACGGCCCCCGGTTCTTAACTGACTCCAGTAACCCGCGAAGCGATCTCGGCCGAGCTTTCCGAGCTTTCGTGTAAATGTATAGCGATCTCATCTGCCTACCAATTACCCAACATAATATCATATACTACCAAGGGAGGTGCATGGCAAGGTCTTTCCTTTTTCTTTCCCGTGCAAAAGTGAGCATCCGAAAACTATATCAATATTAAAGACATTCTCTGTTTGTTGGAGGCACTTACTGAGCTGGTAAATTTCGGACTGCAGCTTCATATGACATTAAACAACAAGTTGAGCTGCTTTCCCGTGAAGAAATTGTCGTGCAGATTTCAATGAAAACTATCACTTGACTGACTAAATTGCACTCGTAGACATTTTTACTAAAAAATGACTGATTTACGGGGTACAGTTATATTACAGAGCGCTGTATATCTCCAGCACTGATTGTTCGGTAGAAAATCCACATTGCCTTTGGTTTTGTGTCCACACTGTGGATGGTGTATTGTTTTTTCAGTCAATACATAATTAATTATTCAGTAGCAATTATAGACGCGATAACTTAATCTTAAATAGAAACATGTTTACTCCACAATGGAAATGTTTCATTGAACTAAGAGCTGTAATTACACAACAGCAAAATAATGTGCGCATAGGCCAAACAGCCACAGTGTAAAGAGAAATTTTGTATTTTTGTCCTCTATTGAATTTTCCAAATGTGAGGTAACCAGTGCTGCTTTTTTACAAATCAGCCTAAATATCAGTGCAGAAAATGTTGGCTCCCTTGGAGCCGTGCAAGAATAATTAGCCTTTCAATTGATTCTTATTCATTGATCTTCTCTACCTTGTGGTTCCCAGTTTTGCCTGTAACCCTTTCGAGCTGTGGTAATTTGTGTTTTAGCACAGTTCTACATTAATCTGTGAGATCTGTGAAGTATTGATTTTTAAAAACGCTATCACCAACAGCGGTGGTGCGATGGGTTTGACCGGGTCCTGCTCTCTGGTGGGTTTGGGGTTTGAGTCCCGCTTGGGGTGCCTTGCAATGGACTGGCGTCTCATCCTGGGTGTGTCCTCTCCCCCTCCAGCCTTGCGCCCTGTGTTGCCGGGTTAGGCTCTGGTTCACCGTGACAGTGGTTTCAGACTCTGTGTGTGTGTACTATCACCAACATAGAGTACCCAGCAGACTTTGAATTTATAGTAATATCTCATTCTTTGATATCTCTCTAAAATGTTTGTCCTGGCAATTTCTTATGCACGATTAAAAAATGTACTACAAAGATGTGAAAAAGTGTTTTTTTTCCCCCCTTTCGGTAAATAGTATTTTAATTACCTGTATGGCTCACAATGAATGCATGCCCTCGGTGGTGAAACTCACCAGCGCAATCATGGCCGGTGGCCAGAACGCAATGACAGGGTGGCCTTATGCTTTTGTGTGAGCAACAGGAGAAAACTATGTGCATGTGTGGCACAAAAGCCATTCCGTAGCCGCTGCATGCCGAATACACTGTGACGTTCCCGATAAGAAAATGCCAGTGAAGAGCCAGATGGAATATTAGCGGTACTTCCTGCACAGTCATTGTCTGGGCTCAGTCCCATTGGTCCTCCAGCTGTCATTGCTCTACTAAGAGCTCGCAAAGGGAGTTAAATCAGTTCAGCGAGGACGGAAAGTTGAGTCAGGCGCCCTGGCGGCTGGCAGGACGATGGACACCGCTGTCCTCAGGGACGGCATCTCTTCCATATTCAGATACTGAAATATATGGTTAGGGTTCTGAGGAACTGGGCAAAACCAAGAATGGTGACAACCTACTGTAAACTGTCTCTCTACATACTCTGCTGTTTTTACTTTCTCTCTGTCTAAATATCATCGCAACGGATCTACTTTTAGGTTACTTTCTTATTCCTTACATTAATATTTCATATAGTGACACAAAGTAAAATATGTCTAACCAAAAGCAAGTGACTGTCAGATCAGAAAGGTCTAGAGAAATGTCTTGGTGATGTCCTGGTAAATTTCTCCTGGGGAATATATGATCACACAGTCTCCTCCTGTCTTCTCTCGGAAATATAGCGTGTAATGGAAAATTCGAATGACCTCACGTACAGGCGCACACACTCTCTCTCACACACACACACACACACACACACACACACACACACGGAGGCGAATTGCCTGTTTTTCGTCAGCAGTGTTTGTTCCTCTCGTTCTGCCCTAAACCTGTTCTCGCAGTTTTCCAGTCGCCCTGCGCTCAAGTGTGGGCCCAGCTTGGGCAACGCCGCAGGCTCCCCTGCTGCTTCCTGCACATACACCTACACCCTTCCATCCCTGCAGAACCGCGGGCCCTGCTGCCAGACCGGCGGCTTGAAAAGCAGCAGCTCAGACACGTCCTGAGCGGCCCGGCACCCTGCTCTCGGCAGCTATCCCTGTGTTTATGGATTCGGGACAAACTTTGAAGTGCTCGTTTAAAAGTACCGGAGAAATATCCCATCTTGGACGCTAGCAGCATTCTTAAAGACTGACCCAGAGTTGGTCGCACAGTTGACAGACTTGGCAGCATCCACCGCTTCCTGCCTACTCTCCAGCACTGAAGACCTGCCGCCAAAACAAGCAGGGTTCGAGTTCTCCTGCTTTGAGATTAATATTTAAAGAAGCATAAGGAAGGAAAAAAAAAAAAAACAAATTGAAATTAGATTCTGTCTTCAACATTTCTTCAAAAGCCCATCTCATAAAGAGGGGGCATTGAAAGGCCACCTGCATAAACCCCCACATACCCCCTGCCAGGCTCTGAACCCTCGTCAACCATCGAGGGGGATACGGGAGATGAGAGCAGAGTCATAACTCGCAGCCAGAGTTTCTCGCTTTACTCAGTTCCTACCATGGTGCTTTCATAAATCTTTAATGCCCCAGCTCCAGTCGTCTGGGAGACAGACAGGAGCGGCGGAGAGCTAATGAGCAGGACCGTACAAAGGCTGCTCATCAGTCTGCACCGCAAGGAGGCGCTGATCAGTATAACGTGCCCTTGTTATGAACTCACCCGGGGAGATGCTGCATTGATATCAGTACGGCATCCCAACATTACGCTTCTCCCATCCTCCGTGTTTGCACTTTTTTCATTTGCGTTACGGTCCTTATCGAATTCTCTGATGTTTGGTCTGCTCTATTTTCGCTCCGTTTTGTTGTTTTTGCGGCCGAGTACCAAGCGGGGGGGGGCAAAACCTTTTGAGCAGAGCAGTATTTTTCATGAGTTCATGCCTCTTTGAAACCTTATCAAATAAACATGAATTTCCGTCACGGTTTACTAGACAGAGAAACAAACGTAGGAGGAAATCACCTCAAAGCGTGCGGACTGTATTCCCGTAATTCGAAAGCATTGTCCTGTAAATCACAATCGTATACGCATATAAGTGACACGTTCCTTACCAACACGATTGAATACGTACATAAGTATACACACGTATGAGTATTATCGTCACTATGTTCATCATCTTCAGAACCTCCCTTCTTTTTATTTTAACAACTCCCTCTCGTCGGTTGTCTTTTGTGCCTCCTTTTACCGTGCTCTGTGGAGCTAAAGCCGGTGCGGCCCCGTGTACGAGAAGCTAAGATAACTCTGAGATGTGTGCGGAAGGAATAATCCGCGATGCCCAACGTGAGCGATCTTGAACGACAGAGCAGCCACGGCCGCCCTTTCTGTGCCGCCAGCGTAGAGAGGCTTTCGCTTGACTCGATGAAACTTAGCTTCGACGACGTAAGCCACCGGGCGAGGGCAACGTTCGAAACGTTAATCGAGTCGAACCGGTTTAATTGAAAAATTAAGCACGTGTTCCTCTCGTGTCGCCCGAACGCCTCGGAGCCCGTTTGTGTTTGTGACGCATAATCTTTTTTCTTTAAAGATTGGCTATGCCGCCCGGCGGTTCACGGACGGGATGTAGACGCGCTCCCAACATAGCAACTAGGCCCTGATTGGTCAGCAGCGAGGCAGCTCTCCTCACGCCATTGGCAGACCGGCCCGGTGTGGGGGGGGGCGCTGCCGGAGAAGGCACACGGAGATAGCGGAGCGCCACGTGAGCAAGGCCAGATAGGTTGTAAAACTTGGCCACAAATTGCGCAGGGGGGTGGGTGGCGCATATGAGAGGATGTTGCAGCGTTTAGACGTTGGTGTTTGAAGAGTCCATGTGAAAAATGGAAACGGAAACAAAAGCAGTAGCTGTCAGCGAGCGGCGCGGTTTCCACGATCTTACGACTCAGGCCTTTTCACCTGACATTCCTTAGATGTTGAGGTGTGAAGAAGACTCCTATTTAAAGGAGGAAAAGCTTATTATTAAGCTATTGCTTCGCACATGGAAGTAAAATACTATAATGACACTCATAAATGTTTCATTGATTTAGCTGTTGCTTTGCCAAGTGCGGCCGCGTTTTAATTTCTCTCCACGCAATAAGTTTCCGTTAACCGTAAAAGAGTAATTCAAAAAGTATGAAATCATAGGCTGACCTTCACACAATGGACATTTTCACTAGTTCATAATGTCTACACAGCACTGTAGTCAATATACAGAACTATCAGTATGTAATTCCAACCACATTTACATTTACATTTATCCATTTCGCAGGCACTTTTCTCCCAAGTCCTGTACTTCCAAGAACATTATTTTCACATTATTTGCACAAGAGTGACGTGCAAAATTTTATGGAAACATAGAGATGCAAAGACTGAAACTAAAATTTTCCAAACGTTTTTATATTTTTAGAAAGCAACAGATATAATAACGCATAGATGCATGTGGAAACAGTACTATAATGCAAACACAAATACGCAAGAAGCCCCTCAGTATGCATATCCATGACCTTTACAGAATAAGCAATGGGAAAAAGGAAGAGAGGATCTGGGGACTTTATCTGCACTATTTTCGAATCAATTTGGGAAAAGCTAGGCTGGCGATGGGCGGCACGGTGGCGCACTGGGGAGCGGCTGCCTCGGAGCACCTGGGCTCTTTGGGTGTAAGTTTGATTCCAACTCAATCTGTATGATTTCCCTGTGACTGTTGTGTGTGCCTGAGGAACACTGGAACCTATCCTGCACTCACTGGATGCAAAGCCATAGGGTACACGCTGGCTGGGATACCAGTCCATAGTAGGGTTTAAAAATTTACTGCGTATTTTATCAATTTTTACATATTTTGTGACCTGAATATTTACATTACTTGCCACATTTACAACCTGGAAAAGGGATGACTGCTTTGTACCCTTGATTTATGTTCTTCACTTGAATGCTTTCACATGAACATCTCTTCTGATATGTACTTTAGATAAAAAAAAATGATCTGAATCTGTCCACTTTGAAGCAGTAGAGTTCCTGTAACTGCATGAGTGTAATGTAGTGTAATATAGACAGCAGGAGCATGAGAGATGCTGCTTTTGTTGAGAGGCTGTTTGCAGCTTTTTTGCTGAGTAGCTCTTTGGCTCTTTCTATGGACCTGTGTGGTACTGTAGTAGATTGTCGACAGGGAGAAAAAACCTTCGGGCTTTGGTGCCCAGCAGCGAGTCAAAGTCTCCGGGCCCCAGCGCTATGCTAGGGAACCACCAAGAGGACGACAACCCTTCTTCAGCCTGCTGCCTCCGGTCACCTGGTGGGAACGTGCGAGGAGACTGTCTCGGGCTGTACAGTGCCTCTTTGTACGAAGATCCATGTGGCGTCAGCGTCTGGGCACCCGCGTGAGTGTCATCTGAGCTCTGCATTCAGCCCGAGCCCTGGCCAGCTCACACCGGACACGCAACCCTTCCGGACAAACCACAGTAGCCTGTGACACAGCAAGTCTTGGTGTGCTTCAGCCATTATAAATCACAGCTAAAGTCTGCAGCGGGGCTGCTTGCTTATCAGTCGCAATGTACCATTTATTTGTGACGATGGATTTGAACTTGGGCTGTCTTTGGCTGACTTGTTGACAGCTACACATCACTGACCACAGTCTTCCAAAAGTGTCCCTATCTATCTATCTATCTATCTATCTATCTATCTATCTATCTATCTATCACTCACTCACTCACTCACTCACTCACTCACTCACTCACTCAGTAACTGGTCATCCAAGTGAGGGTCCTGGCAGTCCAGAGCCTATCCCAGAAGCACAAGGCTGAGGAGGCTACACTCGACACATTGTAAGTAAGTCACTGTGTAAGTTTTTTCTAACGTAAAAACTACTTCTTCTGCTTAGTTTTGTGCCTTTCCAGCCTACAGGAAGGCGTGCCTGTAACTAAGTAGGTGCCACTGTATTTAGGGAGGCAACCTGTGTCTTTCACCTCCTGGGACAGGGGTGTGTATGAGTAGCGAAGGGATGTGTTATAATTAGAATGGAGGGAAGGAGAAGGTACCTCCCTGCCACTGTTGTTCTTTGTTGTAGTGCGGGCAGCAACACAGCACATGTGTCTGGGAAAGGGCTGACTGTGCAACTACAGAGCCCTGCATATGGCCCACAGCTACCAAATGTTAGCACACCCTCTCCATGGGCTGCAGTGGAGTTCACTCACAGAGCAAAGTCAACTAACTTCAAGCCTTCATGTGTGAACAGGGACACTTCTTGTTTACAGCAGAGTACAGAAATTCAAACATTCTTCAGCTTATGATGAATGTTTTCTGCTTAGGATTTTTTGCAAATCTATTTCTGTTTATGAGCAGACCTGACAGTGGGCTCCAAAATGATTGGAACCCATGATAAAGATAAAGAAAAGGCATTATAAAATAAATGACTCCGATAACCAGCTACACATTATGACCAAAAGGCTAGGAAAACCCCAGGCTTTAATTGAAATGCAACTCTTTGAAAATAAATAAATATTCATACATGAGCAATAATGTTTCCTCCAGAAAAGCAGGTTTCAAAACTATAGGATTCCCTATAAAATTTCTCTTATTTGTTTTTTGTGTCAAAAAATAAAGCAAAATTAAATATGCAATAAAATTCAGATTGTATAGCTGATTCCTAACATGCTGTGTTTTTGCATTTCCTGTGAAATGTCCATGTAAGAATGCATTTGTCAGCAGGTAAAGGTAAGACAATCGCGATGATTGGATACAAAAAATACAATAAAACTTTAATCACTTACACAGTCAACTCAATGATCAAGAAGAACATGACCATAAAACAGTGTTAAATTTGTGTCCACTTCTTGGTAAGTTAATCTTCTTCACATGGCCAATTAAGAAATAAGAAAGGCAAAGAAGAAGCTAAGGAGGAATGCTGGACAACTACAGTGCCTTGTATCATCATGGGGTCCCCAAGTCTCTGAGTTAATTATTTGACGGTACCTCCATGCTAACATGCTACTTGGTAGGCCTTAGCAGAAGAAAGGAACAAGTCAAAGTCGTTGGAATTTGCCAAATGCCATTGTAACTTTGAGTGGAATCAGATGTTATGCTTACATGAGCCCGAAACTGAACTTTTGAGAACTTACACCATCGGTTTATTTGGTGTCAGGACTCGGATGTACACTATGAAAAAATCGTTGAACCCACAGTGAAATATGGAGGCGAATTGATAAACCAATGCTGTGAGTGTTTTGCTGCCAGTGGCCCCTGTGGCTCTTGTTAAGATCAATGGTATCATGTATCATCAAGTATCAGTATATATCCTACTGTCTCAAAACCTGTTTGTCCGAGCCACAAAGCAGCATCTTGGATGCAGGCTGACCTTCCATGATAGTTACCCCAAACACACCTCAAAATCAGCAACAGACACTACACTTAAATCCCATAGAACACCTGTGCTCTGAATTGAAGAAGACAGTCCACAAGCACCGACCTGAGAACAAGTTATGCACAGAAGAACATCCCACCTTGAGTATTCTCCAGCCTTACTAAAAATGAAAGGAAATGACTTTATGCTGTTTGTGCCAGAGGTCACTGCACAAAGTACTAGGAACAGCAGAGCCAATAATTTTGAAACCTATATTTCTGAAAAAAATAAGTTTCTCACGTATTGGAAAAAATGTGTTGGGAAAGTTATAAACTTGAAGTTCATTCTCAGAATCTGTCTCACCACAATGTGCCTACACAGGATGTTCTCAGGAACATCTCAGCTGTGCTTTAAATGCAAAGTCTCTCCAGGCACTTTGATACATTTATTCTGGGAATGTGGTAAGATATATGTTTACTGGCCTGGGGTACATACAACAATCCAATTAACCTTTTACCCAAAAATTTATTACAATTTCTCCTCAGCCCTTGTTAAATCACAGCACAAACTCCTTTCTTGGTGATGTTATGATCCACAGACTATCTACTCTTAAATTTTGGGAAAGAAATGTATTTTAATATTGTGGTCTGCACCTGAAGTTCTCTCTGTAAACATGACAAAAGTGTTTAAATCTCTCCCACTTGAAAAATTGACATTTGATTTGCAGGACAAATCCAATGAATTCTGGAATATTTGAAGACCCTTCTGGAAGTTACTAGAAAGTGCTAAATGATCATACTTGTGATAAACCAAATTTTTTGATGTAATGCACTCATAGTATTTTCTGTGAGATATACATCGCTTTGGAGAAAAGCATCAGCTAAAAGAATAAATGTAAAATGTCAAGAAATTGTAACCTCTTGACCTTGAGCCCTCGCTTTGTGTATGTGGACATATTTGCTTTTTCTCAGGGTACTGTGTATCTCTATGCTGTTTTTACCCTGTGCATACAAAAATCGAAAAAAAAGTGTATTTGAACAAAAGCCAGTTTTCCTCTTTTTTTTTTTTTTTTTTTTAGGACAATACACAAATACACTTTTTTTCACATTTTCATTTTTTGTGGCCTGTAAATAAACAGATGTGTGACAAATTTCTTATCATGAGATGTACTTGTACCTTATGGCAGTTGAAAGGGAAGATGGATGATCTTCGTGGGACTAGAAGATAGAATGTATGGAGCTGGAGAGCAAGGAGACCGTTTGATTCTAGTTTAATTTCTTGGGACTTCAGCTCTGCGTTTAAAACCAGTCAGAACTTCACATTGAGCCATATGACAAAGAGATATTGATTTTGCCATTACTGTATTTTTTGAAGTCTTCAGTGACAGTCTTTACTCACTCTGACCCATGGCTTCTCCCACAGGAGAGATAGAGTTGATTCTGAAGGTAAAGATCAGGTGACCTTCGTCTATATAGATTACAGAATATGAACTGCCAGCACTTCTCATTTTCACTTTTTTTGAAAATTCAGATTCTTGTTAATGAAGCAAAGCTCAGGGGGTACAGCACACATTCAAACTTTAAATTACTCAGGTAACATGTCAGCAATTGCACTTCTGATCTGACACTATTTTCAGTGTACATTCAAGCAGTATGAAGGTCCTGAGGGACCTGCATATTGAGGGTCAATCAATGAAAACATTTAATTTGCCAAAAAATGGGAAGACACAGCATCTCCATTAGTTTTCTTGGCAAGATAGTAGGTTATACTTTGGCTTTTGTCCAAAATGGTAAATATTACTATTTCTCAATGTCTATGGGGAATTTACCATGTATATTGTTTTATGGTGTGAAGACAGTCAGCAGCTGTAATGGTTAAAGCTGCTGCTTGTGGATCTGAAGGCTGCAGGTTCACACATCAACTACTGCTATTAGCGCCCTTGAGCAAAGCACTTACCCTAAAATTACCCAGCTCTATAAATGGATAAATAATTGTGCTAGCTTAATACTGTTAAGTTGCTTTGGAAAAATGTAAATATGTTTTGCTGTTTGACTTGAAATAAACTGTACAACAACCAATTTATATATATCAGTTTGGTTGTTCTACTTAATATAAGTATTAATTGTATTAATGCAGATGCAAGTAAACAGCATCATAATTTTATTGAATAATAATAATAATAATGGTAGTAGTAGTTCTGTAACTTATGACAATGAAATAAAGAAATGTAATTTTGAATAAATGTAAAGAAATTTGTTCTAGTAAAGTGGGTGAAAGATTTATTTTGTACTTAAGTACAAACATGTGAAATGTAAACCTCACATGGAAATGAAATAAAATATAGATTGTGAGAATTTAAAGTATGCAATGCACACAGTCTCAGAGTAAATATTTCTATTTAATTGCAAATCAGAGATTTATGCAGAGTCTGTCTTCTATGGCGATCACTAGCAGACTTTTGTACACCACACCTGGAATATTCTGAGAAAATGACAGCACTGTTAACGCGTGCGTATTTCTTGTGTTTTACCACGGATTCCACTGAAAGTTTGTCTGTGAAGAGTCCTTGGATTTGAAGCATCTTTGTTGCCGTCATTTTGATAGCGTTTTAATGACTTTCACGGTGGATGGAACGCATGCTGCTGAAATCCACCCATGGTGCTGGGCCTCGACGAGATGATGTGGAAGTAGGAATAAATGCGTGTGAGACTAGGTCAGTTCTGTGCGTCCAGGCCTGAGGCCCTTGCGATCGAAGTACCTTGTCTTGCTCGAGGTCTCTGCATTTTTTTAAACCTTTGTTTTCCCAGTGTTTTTTTTTTTTTTCCCTCTCTTTCCAAGGCTTGGTGGTGGCAGGAGCTGTGATTTAATGCGCAGGACATATTACAGGGTGATAAATTTTCTCTAGGCTATGCCAAGGGTTGGCACACCGGGCAGCAGCGAGCTCATTATTACTTTATTATTCTCTCTGTCTGGCTTTAATTTATTCCTCGGTGGCTGCAGCCGTTGCTGCCTCCATGCACCCTCCCTCCACGCAGGACTTCGGGGGTCTAATTAAGGGCCGTGTCGAGGAGGAAGGAGTGGGGAATAGAGAAACCTTTATGCAGAGCTCCTGATTAAAGTTGCTCAGGAACTTTGGGCTCCTCTGGACCAAATTAGTGCTGTTAAACCTTTTTAAGACAGATTTTTGTTTTTTGAAAGGCCAGAGTTACCCTGACTGTGGACTGGCTTCTCCTCCACAAAAAGACTCACCTTGTGAGGTACCTGCACCTTCTCAAGGTAAACCAACAGCATTTGAAAACATCAGGACTGTTTGTGGGGAAATTTTTTGGGTTCTCCTCTTACTTTCTGAAAAAATAATGGGTGCCTTATAGGAAAATTTGATTTATAATGTCAGTGCTCCTGCAAGTCCTCTTTGGGCAAACTTAAAACAAAATGCTTAAGTGGCCCATTAAAGGCATCTCTGGAGTAGTGAGTTTTAGTTCCTTTACTAGGAGATGGTTCGCTGTTCTCAACTGGAACTAGGCCACGGTATATGTGCAATTAATTCCTTGTGTTGCTACTGACATGCAAATTGCATACAATTGTGACAGTTCTGATGCTTTGCAGATGATAAATAAAATATTTGGAAAATGGATTAAATCACACAACCTGTCTCCATAACTTAATTGCTGGCTAAGTCAATGTTCCTGCATAGATGTTTTTAGCTTTCGCTGTAGGTCAATAGAAATATCAGCAACTGCTCACTTTGTCACTGATTATTAAAGAATTTAAAAAAGATTTTAAAAAGCAGTGGTCCCAGAAGATGTGTCCTGGTTGCCCAGGATCTACATTTAATAAAATATTGCATTTGTAGGTGATAACATGGCATTAATATGGGTTGCATTGTAAGAAGCAAAACTCTCGTTGGCCATCAAAAGTATTGAGCTCCAGGCAGTTTTCTGTACCCACTGTACAATATGTACTAATCAGCACATTCCATAAAAGATTGATTGGTGTGATTCTCTGGAGAGTGATAGCAGGCCTTACACATGAAGATAACTAGGTTAATATTGACAGCGGCTTGCTCAAGGTCAGTCCTAGTCTGTGCAGGACCCTGGGAGGTGAGAGCAGTTGGGTCTCTGGCGCTAATGTAGAAAGTGTGCTGCAAATAGCTGGGCTTTTAATGAATACATAAATCATGTTTCAGTTGTGTCTGTGGTATTGTTAAACATTGTAAAATAGGCTCTGCAGTGAAAAATGCTGTCATTTGCATAATTAAAGGTATCGAGGGGGAAACTGAGGACATGAATTATGAGTGTCTATGATAGACCTTACAGACTTAATGCGCTTTCCCAGTGGTTCCGTTTCGTTAAATTATTTCATTACTCCAATACTGTTCTAGAGCCCAAACTTTTACCGAGTGCACATGTTCTGTGCAATTTTTGTCAAATTTAGCTAATCATAAACAAAGTCAAATATTATCTAAATAGCATAAATTTCCATTGTCCATTGGCCCTCAACACCGGAGCCCCGCAGGGCTGTGTTCTCAGCCCTCTCCTGTACTCCTCATACACCGACGAGTGTGTGGCCACACACACCTCCAGTGTCATTGTCTAATTTGCGGATGACACAAGGGTGGTAGAGCTGAACGTTGAAACGGCCTATAAAGAAGAGGCGCACACTCTGACACACTGGTGCCAGGAAAACAACCTTTCGCTCAACATCAAAAAGACCAAGGAACTAGTAGTTGACTTTAGGAGACTGGACAGGAAACACATCCCCATCACCATCGACGGGATGCTGGCGGAGTGGGTCAACAGCTTCAAGTTCCTCAATGTACATATCACTGAGGACCTCACATGGTCCACTCACACCAAGCTCACCAGCGCCTCTTCTTCCTCAGATGGCTGAAGAGCTTCGGTATGAACTCCAGCATCCCCAAATATTTCTACACCTGCATTGTGGAAAGCATCCCGACTGACTGCGTCACCGCCTGGATGGGAACAGCACCGTCCTCAACCGCAAAGCTCTGCAGAGAGTGGCACGGACAGCCCAACACATCGTCCGAGATGAGCTTCACTCCGTCCAGGACATCTACACCAGGAGGTGTGAGGAAATCATCATCAGAGACTCCAGCCACCTGAGCCATGGACTGCTCTCGCTGCTACCATCAGGCAGACAGTATTGCAGCATCAGACCCTGCACCAGCAGGCTGAGGAACAGCTTCTTCTTGCAGGCCATCACACTGTTGAACTCTAACTAATACCACCACCACATGCACATCCCACTCTACCTCCCATGTGTATTGCATCTGCACATCTTGAGTCCTACGTGTATATTGTGTGTATTGCATTATATGAATACTATACACACTGCACAGGTGTTTGTGTATATTTTTGTGGTCTGTATATTTGTAGCATATGCCAAAGACTTTCACCACCTGTACACTCGTGATTATGGTGAAGTGAGAAAGTGATTTGATTTGATTTAAATAAGGAGCTAAGTCTTAAAAGTCTTGTGGACCATATGGCCCGAGATGCTGCATTTGAGTTTCCTTAAGACTGAAGCTGGCAATTTTCCCCATGTTCAGGTGTAAAGGTGTGAGTGAGTGAAAAGCACTATCTGTCCATCTATCACCATTTCACATCTGTGGAATCACTAAGATGGACTGCATTCTGGTCCTGAGCGTACAGTACTCTTTAAGAAAGTAATAATTTGATGGCCACGAGAACTTCAAGTATATATGACAATAGTGAGCAAATTAATACCACACACATATTTTGCTCCATGGTATTTTGCCCATTGCCGAGACTCAACGGGAAAAACTTTCAGGAAAACAGAAATGGACAAAGATGGACGGCTGAATAAAGATATTCCTTGGAGAGGTTAAATTCCATCTGAAGTTTATGAATAATAAAAGATTGTTTAGGAAATTTTCTGCGCTGCTGGAGAAGCTCCAATTATCCATGGAAATTTCAGACCTGATAGTCACTTACCGGGCACACTGATGTTGCCTCCCCCCCGAAGCCACGTCTTAATTACCGCCAAATCCATATGTATAACGGGTCCTTGTCGAGCCAGTGCCGGGGAGGGGGCGTGAGGGCGCGCGCCGCACCCCATTTAGGTGTCCTAATGAGTTGTGCATTGTGTGTCTCTCACGGTTCTGGCATGCAGAGCAGCTGGGGAGCTCCCGTCATTAAATAGGATAATGAGGTGTCAGTTCATGCAGGTGGGGGGGCCGCTGCTGCTGCAGGCTTCTCTTTCACCTCTCGTTTGTGCTACTTTTGATCCTTCCAAATTCACAATCGCCCCAATTAGCTTGACTCAGCTGTTGGTTCTTTCCCTCAGCTTTGGTGGTGCAAGATTTATTTGCGCTGCCAGTCAGGCCACCCCGGGGGTGTGCGCACGTGCCAGTGAGCGAGGGGTGGGGGCGATCTCAGCTCTACGTCTTCGGAGGAGGTGCAGTTGCTCTGCCGGGACCTTCGTGCACGTTGGCCGTCGGAGCGCTTCGCTCACTCCAACCGCACTCTTGGAGGGTCTGCACACGTGACAGGAGAAGCCAGTTTTGTCTGTGCGTCGTTACAAAACATGTAAAAAATGTGCTTTCTGATGCAGAAGCACTGAATCATTTTTTTTTACATTTTGGACAATTTCATTTTTCTTACTTATGCTATGGGAATGTTTCACCTGCAAGTTCTGTAATTGATAGATATTTAGCTTGTTCGCGTTTTTCCGGAATTCCGCCCAATTCATTTACTTCCCATTGACGCTTTTCCTATGTTTCCAATCTTGAGCTTACATCTGAGACCTAATCCTCATTTAAATAAAAAAAAAAAAAAAAAAAAAAAAATTACTATGGCTACTTAATGATAGAAAACTAAGGTCGAAAAAGTGGTGCATTCTAACACTCCCTCGAACACTTGAGCACTACCACACCTAAATTCCCCCAGTTCATTTACTTTTTTTCCTTTACAGAGGAAAGATTCAGTTCAGCTTCAATGTTCTTTAGGGGGGGGGGGGAGAAAAAAAAAAAAACACAACTTGAACAAAATACTTTATTTTGCAAGAGAAATGAGTACTGTTGGGTTTGAATGAATATACAAGTTAATCTCATAACAAATGGGAGATTCTACAACCAATACAAACTATTGCAACAGATACACAAATAATTGTATTTTGATGAAAAATGTAACTGAAGGTTAACTATAAGCCTGAAGCAAGTGCTTTAATACTGAGAAAGAGGACACTCTATATGCTCATTTGGGAGAGGTGGTGAGAATTCACAGACTGATGTATATTTGTGTCTTAAGGTAAACAAGGATCTGTAACGGGATGCTCTGAAGCTTATGGTTTAAGGAGTAAAACCATAATCAGCAGAAAAGATTTCATGATGTAGCAGTTGACAGGTGGGTAGCGCTCTTATTGCTTCTATAGAGTCAATTATTGTTCTTGACCAGTTCAGATACATTACTTGTATCTGTGCATATGCAGATGGCCTTATACAACATTTATATAAAAAAAAAAAAAAAAAAAAAAATTCACTAATTCTTTATGGGGGGGGGGTAGATTCCTGCACAAGACACATTCTGTGCTGCATTCTGTATTACTTTGTTGTTCCTCCTCCTCAGTATTTAAAATGCTTTCCAATTACATTTAACCAGATTAGTTGTACAGGCCTCTGTTTCAAGAAAAGCAGTGACTTGTTCTGTTAGCTATATTAAATTCAGATTTTAATACACCATAAACAGACAAAAGTTTTTTTTTTTTGTAACTTTTTATCCTTTTTCTTTTATTCACAAAACAACAAGTCAAGAGTACCAAAGATGCATGCTGGGTTTCTGTATCTGAGTCAAAGGTGAGGAAGTGACTTTTCATTTTTAAAAAGATGCTGTGTGTTAATGTGCACTGAGCTCAAACCACAGCATCAGAACACAAGCTCCTGGTGAAGAATCACAATATATTAAACCCAACTGCAAATAAAACTTTGCAGAACAGTGCAGGGAAAGCTGCAGAAGACAGTTGCTAGTAACAGTCCAGGAATTCCTTAAGTGGGTCTCTTGTCACATACCTCATTCCCCCCCCCAAACTCCAACTGAAAAAATGAATATGGAAACCGATTGTTTTCCTTTATCCCCTAACCTCTCAACAGCTGTATTTAAATGAAATATTGAAGTATGTTTCATAAGTTTAACATAGAAGAGGAAGAACAACTGGAAAGTGAGCTCATAATTCCCAAGCAATGCTCTTTTGTCCCTGAAGCATTTAAAACAAAATATTGCAGGCCTTCTGGAGTGAGAGACCAAGGACCCCCTGGTAAATAACAGGTAAGAACCAGACTTTCTGCCCTGCAGAGAATGACAATCATGTTTAAGACTAAGCACAAATTCTCCAAATGAAAGGTGTGCCATGTGCATTTTCAAAAGAGAGAAAAAAAAGCCACCTTGTCTCCAGGTACATACAAGTGTGCAAAGAGAAGACAAATGGTTAAGCGCTGGAGAGGAGAAAAATTGTTGTTTCCTTGATGAAGAGCTCGGCAGAATATTTAGTAAAATTTAAAAAAGTTTTGGTTTGACTGTAGCTAACAAGAACCACCATCCCAGCAGACTGAGGAAAGTAAAACCCCAACAAATGTGAATTCAATTTCACTTTTTCCATAATTCAGTTTTACAAGGTCTTTAGAAGGGATCTCAAAGAAAGATGATCAGGACCCCTGGGACACTTAATGCTACCTCCCCCAAAAAGTGAAATACATTAATGCGCATATTGGCCTTCAGTTTTCCCAAGGGATCCAACATTTCTGAAATTCAGAGGTTCAAAAAACAAAAAAACATAAAAGGCAGTAAAAGTTTTTTTTTAAAAAAAAAAAAAAAAAAAAGAAAAAAAAAAAAGGACCTACTATATCCCTTTCAAAAGTACTGATATCTTAAAATTAAACAAATCTTTGGTCTCAATGCCAGGGAGGAGGGGGGAAAAGTAATCAGAAAAATGTGAAAACTCCTTCAGAACAACCCTTCAATTAAGAGGATAACATGGCAAAAACCAAGTCTTACAGGAAACGAGACATCGGTGAAGTTACAGTATCAGATTCAAGCTCCATACTGGAACCCTACCATAGCTTCTGGGGGGGGTGTGTCAGGGGAAGTGTCCTTCTTGCAATGAACAATCTTGACTTATTTGAAGAAAGGATTCAGTTTTTTTTATAAGCTCAAAACAAAAAAAAAAAAAAAAAAAAAAAAAAAAAAAAAAAACAAAAAAAAAGACAAGACTTCAAGTCTTGCTTTTCATAAAATGAGATTTCTTTAAACATCAGTATATATAATATATATTATATAAAAACATTCAACAGTGACCAATGCCATAGTTCAAGTAAGAGACAGGGCCCTTTGGGGGTCCTAGTAAAACAAAGAAAACAAAGGAACCCTCACGCTGTTTTGTGGGACAGAATATAATGTAACGGCAAACACAATGCTCTGATGGTCAAACAAGTCTCAGAACAAACACAGAACTGCTAAGATGACTGTGCATGCCGACCATGACCATATAGTCTTTAAGTACTGTGAGTACAGCAGAGGGTTTCCACTGTTGACCTTCAATGCAGTGACAAGACTGCAGTTTTTTTTTTTTTTTTTTTTTAAAAGCAACTTAAAAGACAAGCCATTTCTGAACTATTTCCTGTTATGAGCAGAACACCAGATGCTCTCATTTTTATAACTCAAGTCACGCCGTCAAGAAGTTTCCTTCTAGCCATCCTTTTCTAGACAGTAGGATTATGTTATAAGGCTAGGCCAACACCTCTCCTTTACCCTTGGGGGCACAAGGAGAAGGAAACAGAGTTCCTTCCCTGCTCAACATTAGAATCGACCCTTAAACTCCAACCACGATAGGTACAAAAATACCAAGTTCATCCATGCAACTGAAACTTGGGTCAACCAGTTCATACAATGCTCATTGTTATCTTGTGGCTAAAAAAAATAATTTGTGACAGTACAACAATTCTGACTAACAAGGCCCCACAGATGGGTTGTGCCAGGTATGCTCAATCCCTGCTATGACAAAGTGTTCCTACTGCTTAAGAGCTCTCCATGGATAGTGAAGGAGGGCAGCTAAAGGATCAAAAGCCACTCTCCACTACTATAAGGTCACACAAGTCAGGTATTCGCCCATCTCGCCTTGGTAGCCAAGCACCTACCTCTATCACATGGACCATTAGCACCCTCCCGTACAGGCAGTCTCACTTCTCTGCTTTTTCTGGGCCAGATACACTATGCCTGAATGAAACAGAGCTGCTGAGAAGCTGCAATTGGATCTGCAGAGAACAATGACCACTAAACTAAAAAAAGATCAAGATCTTATATAAAAATCAGATTTCAAACTATTGGGCTTCAGGATAATTTTTCTGAACATTGTTTGGGGAGGGGTTCTGTGAAGTTAGTTTAATGACAAGTGCTTGTACAAAAAGTCATCTTTTCTAACCAGTTTGTTCAAAAGGGGCCCAAAATTCCACATTACAGCCTGTATGAATTTGAAGAAATGAAGGGGAAAGGTCACTATTTGTTCAGATGCATCCACTTCAGAACATGGCCTTAAACATCAGTGGGCTGGCTATAAAGTTCACGTGAACCTCATTATCATCTTAACCACCAGAAGTCAAGCCCACTGCACAAGTCAATTCCATTTCAGTCAGATTACTGCATATAAAGTCATTGTGCCAATTAAGGTTCTGTATTCTTTAAAAATGTGCAGCTCAGAATGAACGACCAGCCATTTCTACAAAGTCTCCACTAGTCGAATTTTGCAGTACCAACAGACAGGAGTCACATGCACCTTTTTTGCAAGGTTCAGGTTGCACTTGATTATCTCAGATCTCTCTGCCAGAGTAGGATTAGTGCAGCTCTTTACTGCCAATACATGTTGGATTGCACTTTCTTCAAGCTTCTTCTAAAAGCATGTTTCTTTTCCCATCATTGTTCCTGCTTTATTTACATTTAAAGTGTTATATTGGTTCAATAAAGCATATAAAAATCCGAAGTTTTATTTTTGAAGACTAGCATATACATATACATTTAAACCACATAAAGACCTTCTTTCACATTCTAAAATTTGGTGTAAAAACATGCAGCTGGTTTTGTTTTATATAAGTGCTTCGAACTGAGTATATCTAGAATTTGGTCAGTAAACTTCTAAGAGCTTTAAAGAATAAGCACCAGCCCCAACTGTGTGGTACCAAATTAATGATATTGCCATAAATCAAGCTGCATTTTCTTCCCTTCCTAATTACAGTGGGTCTTATTTTATTCTGACTTTGGTCTACATACTGAAGCTTTTAAAACAAATATGACTTTCTTTTCTAGAGTCCAGCATATTGAAGCCAGGGAACAAAACTGTGCTCTGCTAGCATTTATAAAAGTCTGTCTTTAAGACTGCAAAACATCTTCTATTTTGGCCCAACCCCTTCCCTTCATTCAGCAGCCATCACTTTGATAAAAGTTAGGAAAGGTGTCTGTCATCTGTATGCTACATTGTTTTAGCTTTTACTAAGGTGTGATTAGATGAGGAGTGAACAAGAAATATTAAACATCAACACTAACAACATCAGCAACATCAACAACAACACAGTTAAAACGGGTGAATGAAGAAAAAACAAAACAAAGTCTTTAAAAAGTCCCAGCTAGAGTTCTAGTGGCAGCAAGTCACCTGTAAACTCTGCTCTTCTTTCTTCTTGTTTCACATTCACAAACGTTAAAACTTCCTTGTGCAAATCAAGCAGTCTTTAGAAAGAATGCCCTCAAATAGTTCTAGTAAAAATATATATGTATGTATATATACGTATATATATATATATAGATACTCCAAGGTGGCTGACGTGTGTGCTGCAGCATTTTTTGCGCTTGTCTGGCTGCCATCCTCCCCTTGCTATGTGTATGTGTGGTATGCTAGTGTGTATGTGGTAGGGAAAACTCATCTACGGTGAGAGGGCATTTGTGCGTAGACAGGGTAGGCCAGCCGCACATTTAGGGAGTCATTGTGCTGGACCAGTGAGGTTTGGTGGTAGTGCAGAACAAGATCTTTCAGAGTGCTGTACAGGTTGTAGGGCTCTGCAAATCCGTACCCACGAGGGGTGCTGTAGATCACGCAGTGTTTCACTTCCCCATCCACCCTGCAAAAGAACATCATGTGACTGTTCATACATGGAAATGTAGCTTTATATTAAAAGTGAAATGACAAGTATGCCAATGACAACAGTCTGCTGCCCAGTTGGCACAATAATACACAAAAAATTACTACAATAAAGACTTTGCTGGATGGAACATAAATGTTAAACTGCTAATGTTGTGAAGAGTGCCATCAGTGTTTGGGAACAGGTCACAGAACCACAGGCAGCACCCAATGTTTGGCTTATGAGTATCTCATTTTTACAGCCAGATACACTTGTAACACACTTGGGACCAGTAATTTAAATGATGGAAATCCAGCGAGGACAAAATGTGTATTAAAGGAAAGAAAAAAAAAAAAAAAAAAAAAAAAAAAAAAAACAAACACACACAATACACTTTAGCCCCTACCACAGGTTAGGTTCTGTAAAATAGTGCAGTAATGAATTCAAAGTTTACTAAAAGAGATTCTATTTTCATAATCAGCGCCTACATTGCAAACTGTGTCTCTATATGCTGGAAAGACAGGACATGACAGGGAAGTCAGCGGATGGGGCTATTAAAGGTGTTGCATTCTGTTTTATATGTGCAAGATAGCACGTTTCTCCTGCGCATCATATAACAGGATTGTAATTTACATCAGCAGGGGGTAAATGTATTAAAAAGGAGGATGACCTTATTCTTGTTCCAACAGAATTACCATCTGTATAAAATGGGTAAATGATGGGAAGTAACATTTAAAGTTGCTTTGGAGAAAAGCGTCAACTAAATTAAATGTAATATTCCATTCCAACTGTCTCATTTATGAATCAGGATACAAAACTGGACATAAGGAAGGGACTGATCTGTTACATAACCATTTTTGCTGTTGACTAATGGTGGCAAGTAGAAATGCAAGCCATTTTTCACAACACACCAGAGAAATTTAAAAAACCATTACTAAAATAAATTGGGAAATGTTTGTACATCTGAATATTCATAATTCAAAGCACTTTATGCAGTTCAGTGTGAAATCCATCTCCTGACATTTTAGTTTTCCTGGATAAAAATCAGAAACGATTATAAAGTTTCATTACAGTACATGCCACCTGATTCCTTAACCACCACTAGGAACCTTGGTAGAGCTGCCAGCTATCCAGTAAGCCCTCATTCCCAATGCATTCATCAAATACTCACACCACAGAACAGGCATAACAGCCCTTCTTGCTGCTCTCACGGATGAGGAAGGCTCCATCTGGCTTGCCCAGCAGCAGGTCTTCTGCCTGCGTGCGGTTCAGATCACCCACGAACCAGCTCTTCTCATCATAGTGTGGCAGGTTCTCATCTTCCTCATTCATAAAGTAGGCACTGCAGGCAAAATGTAATACCATGTTTATCTGATAGCTGTCATCTTTTACAATTCAGGAGAATAAAAGGTTGTATCCCTAAGACACTATTGTGGTAAACATTATAGGTATGAGGACTTTGTGAGAATATTGCAGTTAGCAAAATATTTTGAGACTTCAAATACTATGTACACACTTATTATCCAAACAATTTTAAAACACCCCTCAGTAAGATATTCTTATTCCTTAGCGGACATTTAATTCTTCGATTGACATTTACAAATGACTCAAAACATGCAAAACTATAAAATTGTGTGCTTTGTAAAGAGGGTGCCGTTTTCAGTCTTGTTTTCTCTCTCAACTTTCACAAGGCATCACAGGGTTTTCTTCAGGTTAAATGGCTTTGCCAGATACTATAGCAGGGGTGAGATCTGAACCTGGTGCATTCCAACGGCAATGACTCCTCTAACCGTAATACTACTGGGTTACCAATCTGAGTGGTTGGCCCAACTGGTTTGCATGATCAGAGATTTAACAGTGTATTTGCTGCACTTATAGACCAATAAATACAGTCTGGATAAATGTGCATGAGTCCTTATACTCATTAGTGGTACAAATTCAGGAAGTCCGGATAAGTAAATGTATGTATGTAAACAGCAGAACTGGCATACAAGTTATATAAAATGCAGACAATGACAATCAAAATAAATTTACTCACTCATCAGCATTTTCATTTTTGATTCCAAGCCAGTCATTAATTCGCTTTTGACGAACACCTTTATGATTGAGCCAACTGCAGGGAGGAATTGAGAGTGTTAATGCAAGAGTCTTGAACATCAAATCAGAATCAGAACGAGCTTCATTGCCAGGTATGTTCACACACAGGCCAAGAGATTACCATGTAACAAGGCGTTCATGGCACTTTAAGCTCAGGGTTCATCTCCCTTTTGAGGTGTTTTACTACATTATAGTCGTATGGGGTGAGAATACTGCACACTCACTGAGACCATCAAACTTCAAGTCCTCATGATCCAACAACATTAAGAACACCGGGGAGGCAAGGGTGACGAGGTTGTTTTAAAAACTGAAATTTCATAAAATGGGCAAGACTACTGTATAATGGTCATTTTGTTTTAAAAAGATGGCCAAAAAACATCAGGGGAAGGAGGGAAAAGTCAAGCAAAGCAGCAGACTACAGTTGAAGTATAATACCAAGGTATACACTCACACAAGGTACTGATCCCTGATCTTGCGCAACTGGATAAGGTCTGGTTTGAGGCTGTTCATCTTCTTGTCCGTCTCCCGGTTGTCTAGTGCTTGAGTCTTGAGATCTTGCTCGAGACGGACTTTACTGTCATGGATCTCACCCAGACGGGATTTGAGCTTCTCATAGTTCATCATGATCCTAGAATACAGATCAGTAGGTGTGGCATGTATACAACCCCGTGTGTAGAGGAACACAAACAGCCCAGTAAGAAACTGCCACTGTTTATATAACCAAATACATTCAACTCCATATCTGGTTTTTTCCTCAGTACTTCAGAAACTGAACCATCTCATGAATGTTCAAAACCACCAACTAGTGGATCTAGCTTGCTCTGTTAACACATTAATTCTGTCAAACCAATGGTTAGGAGTGGATTGAAGCAGGTAAAGGGATGTTCAGGTCTCACCTCTCGATTTCCTTGTCGTTGCCCTCCCTACGAAAACGGTCAATGTACTCCTTGCTATAGCGCTCTTGCGTGTGGCACTGCTCCTCAAAGATCTTGATGGTTTCATTGAAGGCCTCAATTGCAGTCCTTTTCATTTGGATTTCCTGCATTGCCAAGTAATAGGCAAAATTCAACAAATCTGCCATATCCAATGCATCACAGCAGGAGGAGACTGAGGTTAAAGTTTAGATGGCAATTTGTGTCCAAAGGCAGCAGTTATAACCACTACATTGCCAGCTGTTTCAGTTTGTTTGATATTAACAGATGATATTCAAGCATTGGATACAACAGTTCTACTTTTGCAATAGTTACTCAACATTTTAACAGTATAACATGGGAGGACAAAGTGGCTAAATAGGGTAATTATACCTGGGAGGTCTTTGTATATTCTTCATATAGTCGGTCATACTCCTTGCTCTTCTCCTGATATTGATTATGATATTCCTGCAGTTTCTTCCCAACAGCATCTATATTGTCTTCTTTCACAAGCTGATCCTGGTGAATAGGAGGGAATTTGGTATATACTGTGAGGGATGTGTACAAAAGGTGAAATAAGCAAAGCAGAGCACTCAAGAGTATGAACAGCATGTTGTCTGTACAGTGAGACTTTTGCCAATGACTGTTTGTAAAATTGCTTCTAATGATATTCCTTTTTGCACAATGTTGACTAATGAATGCAAGAGAACCAAGGACCCAAAAGAAAGGGGGGGAAGAGGGGAAGGTGGAATTAAAAAATATGCACTGATAGCTCTTGATGTTGCAGATGTGCAATTATTTATGATGTTCACTACTACCCTTGTGAATACAGTACAATATTTTATACTATGCCAGTGTTGCTACCTCTGCATTTTCACCAAAAATGTAAAACAGTCCTTTAGTGTGAAGGAAAGCAAGTCAGTGCTATGCACCTGCTGGTAGCGAGAGATGGGGTACATGAGCTTCACATCCAACTTTGTGTTGTACTGGGCCAATGACTCATGCCGGTAATGGCTAATCAGTTCCACAACTGAATTAAAGGTAAGTGGATCTGAGAAACCATATTTTCCATCCCGATGGTAGATCTTGATAAGCTTATTGTTGCCACCTTTCCTGCAAGATGGGAGCAGAGGTTAAAGGTCAGATGAAAGGCACTTGATTTGGAGTTAACAAAAAACTATTCGTGGAAAAGAAAACCTCAAAATGATCAATGAAACCATTTCCAGAACATTCCCATTTACCTCAGTGTTAAAGTGTAGTCTCCTTGCACCTTAGTGGATGCATCCCGCACAAGGAAGGTCCCATCTGGCATATCGCGAAGTTTGTCATTCACCTCCTCCCTGTATATTCATTATACAATTAAGAGAGGAGTAAGTGTACTGATAGCAAAAACATAAGGAGGTTTTACTCATATCCATCACCATCAGCCTTGTTGCAGGGGAAAGAATAGTGTTCTAAGCAAGGGCAACATCAGATACAGGAAGAAACCAATTTTTTGACTCTAGACAAGACTACAGCCTCAATTCAGATAAAACCATGTTTTTGTACAATCCAATAAATCTCAATTCCAGTGGTTTCACTAGACAGGTATTAGGATTATCACTGGACTACAAGGGCACAAGTTTCCTTGCCTATCTGGAAAGGAACTTGAGACCTTCCCTAGAAAACAACTGTGCTCTGTTGGAACAACCTTGGCAAGTCTATTCATGTTGGAGCAGAGGCCCCTGGTCAGCTGACCTCCCATTACATGCCACTTTAATAGCAGGGATTAAAATTAGAAGCACAACCAGCTGAGCTACAAAAGCCTCTCCAAGGGCTGCATAACATGATGCAGTGCAACAGGCTCCTTTCCACTCTCTCTGGGGGGCAGGGGGAAAGCCCTGAAAGATGGCAGAGAAGGAGGCTTATGAAAACAAACACTGTTTCAAACACTTCATATTCTGGAAGACTTGTATATGAGCAGCTGACTGTCCTTTTTTGCAGAGCAGACCATGCAGGTATTAAGTCATTTCAATAAAAATAGCATGAAGAATGCACCAACCCAGCACTGAGATAGAACACAAAAGCATCCTGTTGGGTGGTGAGGGCAGCTGGTAGTACTGTGGTAGCTCAGGGTAGATAGGCTGTGGAAACTGATGGGTTAGCCATGATGCAGTATTAACACTGACTAGTTTTGGCTACTCCCACAACCTTGTCTGTACACTCCAATGTCGCAGAAACAATTGATTATGCAATGCATGCTGCTACGGTAACCATTTGTACAGCGCATGAGGTTTCAAACTGGGAAAATTAACCCACAAGAGCACTCACTGCAAAACAAAAATTGATTTTGGGGGGGGGGGGGGGGGGGGGGGGAATTTAAAACAAAATGCAAGAGAAGAGCAGGATTGTACAAAGATGTGGGTACATCACACCTCATTCACTGTACCCATGAAAAATTAAAATTCACTGAACTCTGTACTGACAGCACCTACAAACACCTTGAAAATGGTATCCTTAATGATCACCAACTTCCCTCAATCCAGCATCCAATGTGAATTGTCACTTTCTCTGGCATCCAGGATTCATTGAGAATGACTTTTTGCTCCAGGTAATTTTCTCTGTCAGTAGATCTTAACTGCATTTAAGTGTGGAGGACATCAAAAGGAATGAAATTGACCTCAAGAAATACAAGGACAAAAGTAAGCTCAATGCTTACAGTGTTATTACCAAAGCTAAGTATGACCATAAAATATCAGCACTTGGCAAATATAGCAGCCAATCTCAACCTTCTGTTTAAGGTAACAATGCAACTTTTAAGGGTCTGACATGACCAACAGCCCTGGTTGTTATAAATGGGGGGAAAGAGAAAGAAAGCAAGTTTCTTTGACTCTGTAAAAAGACAACAGTTCCTCTGTTCCACAGGGGATCACATGACCAGTCTGAGTAAGGAACATTTAAGAGGCTTGAACACACCCCGAACATTGCACTGCTCCACCTGTTGTTCACAAACTGCCATGGTGACAAAGATGACAGTGGCTTCTCACCTTGATATGTCGCCCCAGTACCATTCGGCCTCCTGCAGGGAGTTGCTGGGAGCCTCCTTGATGCCGTTGCCATTTATTGGAGTCATGGGTTTGGCTGGCTTTGGTGGAAGAGCTGTGGGAGAAAGAGACAAGTGTTTAACATAACAAGCTACAAAATAAAGCAGTGGGTCTTATGAGGGAACACACAGAGCATGAATCAGACAGATTTTTGCATTTAGTTCAAGAGATGCATTAGCACTATAGCTCACTGATAAACAGCAGTAAACCCCACACACACACACACACACACACACACACACACACACACACACAGTCAAGGTGCCTGACCATCAGTATTAACTCCATTCATATACTTGAAGATTATTGACCCAGATTTCATTTCAAAGTTGGGTCACTTATAAATTTTGCTTTGCATGAGGTACAACTGGGTGTACACCCAGAAAACAGACTAGAATTACCTTGAAATAGGTAGATCTCAGTACATTTCATATTCCTTGCAACAGATGAAACTGCACCACCGTGCAATGAACTACCATGACTGGGTTTAGTGCAATACAGGGCTGCACATACATATCTGATGTGTACAAAATGTTCTAACGGCACAGGGCTGGAGAAGTGCTGAAGCAAAAATCATTCACGATGTTCAGTAATGACCAGCACCGATGAAGAGCTTTTTCATCCAAAATCCACTATGTGGTAAGATCATCAAAGCAGCAGTAAATGAGATACTGCTGTTTTCCTAACTTCTGCTGGTTGTTACTGATATGTTGGATCTACTGAAACACGAAACAGTAATTATGGTCCATACAAGCTCACGTGTAGGAGTGAGCAACTGACCAGAAGCAAGCAGAATTAATGGAGACCTTTACAGAAGGATCATTCTAGAACTGCTGCTAACACACCCATGCCAGTAAGGCAACTAATTTTATGAAAACTGGGGGGGGAAATACTGCTAAAGAACAGGAAATCTTAATACTGTTGCATCTTTACAAAGATTATCACCCTGGAGAACTACGCTGCAAACAATTCTGCCGCTAACTTGAAATTTCACAAATTTTTTTTTTAATACAATTTGCAGTAATTGAATTACCATCCACAGGACACTGGAGGACAAAATTAAGTGCTTTTACCTTATATCAAATTCATATAAAACATTTTAGCTTTCAACACAATCCCCACAACAAAGCCAGTGACATTTTAAAATCACTTCTGGACTCAAAAACGATAGGGTCCCTTTTGCCAATCCAACATCAACAGACTTGATTAGGTAGCGCGTGCACCATGAACGTACACACGGTAACAAGGCACGAGGAAATGAGGGTTCTGCATTAAACGCTTCATGGTGTGCTTCCCAAACCAGTCCTGCACTCCTCATGAACACTAATTGAGGACATGCCTTGCATAGTCACAGCTACTGTTTCCATATAAACACAATTAGGCAGCTGACTCAACAGCACCAAGGAGGCCTATGCTATGAGGGTCGGCTTGGGGGTTGCGCCAACAGCGTGGCTGTGCATTAAGAGCCATCGATCCGCAGCAGTACTGGAATGGGGCCGACACCCCTGCGGGACTTCTCTATACCAGCTCCCACACTGAGAGGGATTAAGGCTGCATAATGTCTCTAGGCTCACAATAATCTATTCAGTGTACAACTAAATGAAGCAAGTGGAGGGGATGAAGAAACAGATAACACCAAACAGACTGGCAGTCCTAGACAAGGGAGAGAGGATTGTATTTTAATTATTCTAAGGAAAAGCTTTTCCCCTTGGGCCTAAAAAGTGACTGGCTGCAGTGAAAAAGTCAGCTGGGCTTTGGCACCAGCTGAAAGGGGGGAGGCACAAATTTCACTTGCTTCACTCTCATAGCAGACTCTGTATTCCATCCATGTTCATGCCCCCTGAAGCTGCCAATCTAAACTAACCTGTCCCTGACCCAAATGCCCAGCATCTTCACCTCTGCTTTCCACAAGGACTCTCTTCATGCTTTAATTAGACAGGCTGAGAAGCCCACTAGCCATATACCCCTCAAGCCAAGGTCCTTGACATCCTGACAAAACTACAAACAAGGCCACCTGCCAGACCAAATACCATTTTACCAGGAAACAGAATCAGGAAATTTTTAGAATGCCTCTTTGTTTTCACTATGGTAGGCCACCTCTGAAAGCCCAAGACACACAACTGGAGAACTGATGCTGAAGGCCAGAATCCTGACTGCCTTCCATCTGCTCTGATGGTCTCCATGCTAGGAATGACTAGGCTGGATGGCATCACCCATTGAACAGTTATATTAAAGCACAACTATGGAAAAGTTAAAATGTAAACAGCAATTTTTTTTTAACCTTGTACATTTGACAGCTTCACTCATTTTCAACGATTTTAATCTTAGTGCAAGGGTTTCAATTTAAGGGTAAGCAGTTTGTTTCTACTCAAGACACAAACAATTGTTGCACCAGAACAAGAAAGACAAACAGATGACTAAATTCTGGGCTGAGAGGCACTTTCAACTTAATATGCTCTGTACAAAAATAGCCCAAATATTCATACAAAGTCTTGATTTATACCACTCTGTGAAACCCCTGGCCACCCCCGCTTTACAAGAGGAGCACAAAGTATATTCCTCCTCAAGGCCAGCAGGCAGCTGAGAGTTACTCTTTTGGGGCCAGATGCCATTGCTGTGTGCATCCCTAAAGGGATGTCTGGGGGTGTTGGGGGAGTGCTTCATATGGAACTTCAGTAGACTGCATTGACAAACCCCCAGCCCCCAGTAGTGGACTTTTCCAGGAATCCCCTCCACAGGCCAGAGGGCTAGCCAGGACATGTCACAGCAGCTGCAGACAGGGGTGGGAGAGAAGATCAGACAGCAGCTGAGAGGAACAAACGTTATTCTGCACATTGAAGTGAAAGTATCTTCAAGTCTTTCACAGTGAGTAATGGGGTGACAGTAAGTGGACAAAAAGGTATAACCAAAAAAAAAAAAAAAAAAAAAAGGTAATTTTGACTGCCCTTCTGTACTTTTCTGCCATCAAACCCTACAAGGAACAAAAAGTCACCTGGGTGAAAACCACTTATGCTGCCAGGATACTTATGAAAGCAGACTTATGCTAGAGTCAAGTTTCATATTCCTATCAGCCATCTGTCCAGGTTATACATCCCCAGGTCTCCAATTGACCCTACTGTTGCAATTCTGGTTTCAGAACTCCTTCGAACTGGTGGCAAGGGTTTCTCACTCACTCGCACACTACGGGCACTGAAGGAAGGCCTTCTCAAAGCACCACTGAGGAACCTGGGAGGACGAAATGCCTGCTGTGAAGGAAATGCCTCGACTATTCCCACCTTCTATTCTGAGGCACCAAAAAGGCAGGTGCAGCAGCTCAACAGCAAGCTTCAATGCCAGCTTAACACTTTCCTGGTGTCTGCTCTTTCTCTGTGGCATTCCCTTGGCTCTAGAAAAAACGGCAAGCTCTGTAACTGCAAGACCCAACAAAATAGGGGAGGGAGCAGGGTCATCTGACACAGAACAAGTCGCTCCAACAGTAAAATTGCTGTTCCATCTTCTTGGGGTTTGTCCAGAGCAACACAGCATAATAACAGCACAGATCACTAGACAGAAGAAAGCAACACCAGGACTCGACAGAAAAAGGCCTTTAAAAAAAAAAAAAACCCCAAAGTCATTTGCTCCCCTTCCCCCAGTGAGAGCATAATGGGGCTACATAGGAAATTAAAGTTCGTTGTGAAAGCGTCAACCTCGTTTTCTGCTTTAATGACAACAAGACATGGTGATGGCAAATAAAATGTGGATTTAAAAATTCTGGGAGGTGACCCTTTGGAAAACATTACCTACACACATTTGAACTGCATTATACACCCAGTATACGCAGGTCTCCATTAAACGCCCTGGAAAACCTTTTATACAGAGAAACACCAGTACACTGAAGTTACAGGCATACCGGGTGACTTCAAGCCTTTAACACCCAGGATATCAGGGCAGTGCCATAAAAAGCACAGGACAATGCTCAATCCTCAAAACAGGGCTCAACAGGAGGAATATTTGTGGAGATGCTACATCGAAGCCCTGTTCCAAGCCCTGTCTTCAACACAAAGACCATGGACCACAGACAACCAGTAGAATAGCAATTGAATGAACACAAGTTAATCTAAGTATTAGACAGAATCAAGGTTTGGGACTACATGCCCACCTCATGACATGGAAAGTTTTATATTACTAATTTGTTTTTTTATTTTCTCCCTTTATACAAGTCAATTATTCTAGACATTTCATAAACCAACAAAAGCTGTGTACTGTGTGGTTGTTTTTGTATCTTGAAAATTTACAATACCTTAAGAGCATGTAGGGAGAGTAATGCCAAAAAAAAAACTACATAAGCCTACAGAATGATCTGAAAAGGGGTTAAATCAAGGGAGAGACAGTGGCAGACCCTGCACTCACTGAGCATCTCTTCTCATTTCTGAAGAATGAGCAGCCCCTGCTGAAGCCAGATGTTGAGGTGGAAGGGAACTCTGGGATGACCAAGCATTAAACTGCCCAGCACAAGAGGCCCAAATAAGCCAAGCCAGATGGAGGAGGAAGAGCTCCACCAAATACCACCAACATTAAAGCCCATTTAAAATTCATTTGACAAGTTAACAAGTACTTAACCCCCATGAAGCACTAACAGTATGCATGCACATGAACACACCTGACATATTAAACCTAGTGAAGATGACTAGTGCCCCTCTGGACATTCAGTGTAGTGGCATCTGTCTCTTACTTTTTAAAAGGTCTGGACACAGGCCGCATTGGTGCCCACCCAGCAGTCGAGGCATGAAAGCAGTAGCACTTGTCCAAAGCCTCCCAAGGACAGGAACCGCTACCATTCCAGTCTACGCCCAAAGAGAAATCCAGCTACACCTCTTGCCATGCTGAATTACAGTTGGATGCGTTTGAGTCGGCAACAGGAGTCAAGTGATCACATTGAGAATTAAGAATAAAGAGGCAGAAAACAGGAGTGTTATGCTTTATTCTTGTTCCACTAGACTTCATAGGACAATGTGGTGAGCAGTGCTGTAAGCCTGTTCTTGCGGAGTTTCTGCAAGGAAGGCAAGTGCTACCCAGATGAAAACCGAGTGCAACCAACCTGCTTACTCACTGACTCACTCAGCCCCTTTTTGCCCATCTGCAGACGGTCCTTACTCTCCTGTTCAGAGAGTGAGTAAGGAAAGATCCTAATCCCAGAATTCAAGAGATATAGGCCTATCAACTAATCTCTGAACGAAGCTGGAGCCTCAACAAACGACAGGGAGGACATAGAAACAGCTGCCAATAAGAGGAGGACTGGACAGCACAGCATTACTAAAACACCTTGTATGTTAAATGTCTTTGTGGAAGACTCAAAGGAGCAGAACACAGTTTACATGAGCTTCGTGCCCTAGGATGTGAAGAAGGCTTCATAGGTCCTTTAAACTTCAATTTGTAAATAACCATGATACATTTCAAAGTACCAAAAGGCTAGACAAGTGTAATTCCCAAAGCACCATCATGACTAGAGTGCAAGATTAGTACTACAAGGAGAACGGGTACTGAACACAGTTTGAAATTCTTTGTGACAAAGCTCAAACAGAAAAAGGGCTGCGTTATACTCCAACTAAGACAGCGACGTTCTCGGAAACAACTGGGCCAACAGCATCATTTCTAATCTGCAGAACTTCAGGTTTAAGCACATTCGTGCAAATCATTTGCACACAAAACTTGAGTGCTGACACAGCTTTTTCACTGCAGCCATACCTCACACTCATCTAGTCTCTAAAACCAAAAATACTGCAAATCAAAACCAGTACCACAAAACCCATTCTCATGTGCAACACGAAGCAAAATCTAAAATGTGCATGGGGGGGTAAATTTCTGAGTTGCTGCATTGCACTGGAAGCAGCCTAACAGGCCTGCTACAAGCCCGTGCTCAGCCGAACCAGAGGATAAAGCGGGCCCCTCGGTGGCTCCAGGGCCACAACGGCCCACTTTCGCTGCGCCGTCCCACTGCGATAAGTATTCGAATGATCATCTGTAGGACAGCTCTGAATTCTAAACTCCGGAACAGGACTGTTAGGCAAGAAAGCCCTCTGATCAGACAAGTACACAAAACCAATTACACAGAAACAGGATCGCCTCCACTTAAATGCATTGCTTTTGCAGATTCCGAGTTCCCTGCTTACTCATTTAGTCAGACTGATCTGTCCTTAACCGTTTTTATTAAACCATATTCTAAATTATATTTAGAGTGCCTACTAAAAATTACGATCACATCCATTCATCCGAACATTAAACCCAAGCTCTAGATAATATTCTAGAAGAATTTAAAAGAATTCCTTAGATATTTAATGTGCTGCTGGGATTTATGCCTGAATTCCCTCCAAACAATGAGACAAAAGGGCAGTCCATTAGTAGAGTGCGGTGTTAGCTTTCTTCATATTTCTGTTATTCCTGAAGTGCCTCTAAAAGCTTTGATGATAAACAATGGGAACACTTCTGAGCATTTAACAATCTATAAAACAACAATCCTTAACACAAAGCATTTGTATGCTTTAGTTTAGTTCCACTGCAAGTGATGGACCATTGACTACTGCAAGCATCTTTTTTTTAAAAAACATTTTTGGCAATATAAACAGCATGTTCGTTGATGGCAAATAGAGAAATATTTTCATATTGCTTAGCAGGTAAACCACAGACACATTTTTTAAAACATACAGATAATTGACAGCACTTTCACGAGCCAGTCAAAGACACCAGGGCTCCTAAAACTGATAGAGGTACAGTGTATGTTTTAAATACCAGAAGAGCGGAGTAAGCCAAGTGGGTCGGCTGAAGCTGTTCACTCATAATGGCTAAATTAGGATCTCGTACATCAGATGTCACTTTATCAATGGTACGTGAGGGAAAAATGCTGCCGGACGCACCAGGCACTCTGGATGCAACCTAGCAGCGCTTCCTCCTTTCATACACAACGTTGCCTCTGCGACAATCACTCAAGGCAGGAGAGAAGCCAGGAGAGGAGGGGGTTGCGTTAGATGACATCTGTGGATTCAAACACTTCTGGGTGCAGAA
The DNA here is from genome assembly GCF_900964775.1 of Scleropages formosus. Classification (NCBI taxonomy): domain Eukaryota; kingdom Metazoa; phylum Chordata; class Actinopteri; order Osteoglossiformes; family Osteoglossidae; genus Scleropages; species Scleropages formosus. Next base: position 14,717,852 of record NC_041814.1, on the reverse strand, counting down.
TGTGTATGGATTATCAATATCTGTTCACGTACACAAACTGCTGTGCTGGTTTATGAGTAGCAGCATATGGTGCTGGTGGTAGAGCTGAAGTGGAGTCTGGCGCTGTGTGCCCTCCCCTCCCCTCCCCCACAACACAGCCCTGGTTGGAAGTGAATGCAGTTCGACAATAAGGAAGCAGCAGAAAGAGCCAAAATAATGAAGAAAGGGGGGAGAAAAAAAAAAGAAAGAAAGACGGATCAGATGCTGCGACAGTGATGGGAAAGAGCTGAGATGATCAGTCAAAAGAAAGTAAAGGGAACAAAAGTTCATGGATTACACACACACACACACACACACAAAAAAACGCTCATTTCAATTAAATGTGCAGAAATCTATGACTCCCCCCCCCCCATGCTGAGTGATGGGGTGTCACAAGTGAAGGGAGCCTGGCGTGGAGGTAAAGAGCTCGGGTCGGGATGAACCCAGCCAGGAGAACAGCACGTCGTAAAACGATGGGAGGTGGAGGGTCACGGCTGAGCCTGGATGTGGATCACGACTGACTGAGCCCTGTGTGTGGAAACAAAGCCCACCGCTTTACACTCAGTGGGAAAAGACGCCACCCGCGCGCGCGCTCGCACACACACTGAGTGACAGCGATGTCCCAGCCATCAGGCGCCGTTATGCCGCTGCGCTGGAGGTAGAAAAGGTGGGGAGGTACCTGGCGGCTGGTCCATCTCGATGTAGAAGATCAACTCTGTCGAATAGGGCATCATCACGTCCCTCCAGTCATCCTCTTCTTTCTCCGTACTCCACACTGTGTTGTACATTGTCTCTAACAACTCGCTACTAAATAAAACGTGCTAATTCCTCCTTCCAAAAGCCAAAGGATTCAAAAAGTACAATAGAAAAGATGAACAAGTACAATGAATGATGGGCTTTCGCAGTCAGCTAGCTGCGCGGCTAGCTAGCAGGGTATCTTTTCTCAACCTTTCAATCTCAATATCTGCTTCAGAATAAATAATAAGTGCAGTCACTCTGTTTAAAAATCAAAGCACCAGGCTTCAGTGTTTTGCGTGTTCGAACACGCAGAAAGTGTGAGCAGTCCTGAAGAAGATAAAGTAGAAACCGGCTCTACTATCCGCTCTGCTCTTCCAAGTCCCCTCTGTAGTCTTCATTTTTAAGGCTCCGGGCGCTCACGAACAACCTTTCACATCATCTGGAAGGAACCACTGTAGGGATCTCAGAGGGGAGTCCACAAACCTCAAATGACAAAAGTCAAATACCTAAATGTCACAGCATTAAAATGACGGTAAGTACAGCTTTATACAAAACAATACGTTTTTAACACACACACATTTGTCTCCGCAGGCTGTTATGAGAGACTTTTTCTTCCATTTTATGGTTCCAAATTAGTGACATCACTCTAAAGTTCCCACCTTGGCAATGGTCGAAGTGGTACGTCTCTGACTGCCACTGCTTGGTGCCGTGGAATACGTGAGCGCTCCGCCAGGGAGCCAATGAGAGCGGGAATATTACTTTAACTCTGTTGCCAAAGTCGGAGTTTGCGTCTTTGTCTCCCCATTTTCGTAGAGGAAGGGAGGGGGAGGTGTGGGGGATAAGAGACAGAGGCTACTTCAGCCGCGTGCTTTCCTTTGGCCAATGAAAGCGCCAGAAAATCGGACGGCAGGATTTTATTGGCGGAGATGGTTACTATGAGAGACAAAGGGATCGAGGCTTGCTTGGGAAAGCGGCGATGTGATCGCGGGACTGCCTCTGTGGAATTCAGAACACGACGACAGATGTGCACGACAGAACGAGGAAAAATCACGAAAAAAAAAAAAAAAAGACGCGTCATTTATTTAACAAGTTACCTGTCCCTCAGTCAATTCGACTCCTGACATCCGTGTCTCACTCACGACACTTACCAATGCAACATAAATTAGGGCATTGTATATAATTCGGATTTTAAATTTGCTTTGAATCTTTCTCAAGACTGAGCTCGGTTCTGTACTAGGGAAGAACAAATAACTCCTTTTCCATGTTTGACGTTTAAGCGAGGCTGCTACTATATACACTGAAAAATATTCGATTCAGTTTGATCTACATTAAATCTAATCAATTTAATAATTTCATCCAAGTAGTTTTAATAGCTCATGCATGTCAGTTATTAACACTACGTAGACTGGTTAATAGTTAACCATTCAGTGGGAAATATTATAGCTACAAGTCATTCAGTACAATGAATGTACAACATACGGGCAGAAATATTTATTTTGTAGAGTTTACGTGTTACTTCAGACTGCCGTCATTTTCTGGCCTTCCTTCTACCGCGCTCCTCCGGCTCTAACCCCCAACTGCCGCTTTGTCATCTTCGTCCATCTAATCCGTTAGTCAAAACAGAAGATGTCCGCTCTCCATGACCTGTAACGGCCACGTTTTTCCATCAGTGCACCTATTAACCAAAACAAGGAAAATCACCCCAGATGGTCTATGTCTGAGACAGCAGCTCTGTCAAGGTCACCACCTTTATTGCACTGACTTGTCACTGTCTGTGCCACAGTGCAACATGGACAGATGGATCCACAACAATGGCCAGAACTGGCCAGAGACATGTCCATAATCGACCAGTTCCGCCGCATAAGCAGTTTATCTGTATTCCACAGACAACCGATAACAACTGCGATGCACATTTGTACTGCCACACAGCCGTCATTATACAGTTATCGTGCCTCTCAGATGTAGAAGTTTTAACAGAGGAGTTTTGTAGAAACCGCAAAGCTCTGTCTGTACTTTCCATGTTCTTTATACCACGCTGGTGCTCATCTATAGGCTAGTATCATAAAGCCATGCTACCGTGCAAAGTAAAATGTTGTAATTTTCAGGGGTAAGCGACATGTCAGGGCATGTACGTACTTTGGAGAAATTCATATTTCAGCCTTATATTCAAAGCTGAAAAAAAAAAAAACTTACTAAGATATATACACGTTTCCTTTTTGACTGATACCTATAAACGCATTTGCAGACAAGTATTAACAAGTCTCCATCTAGCAATCTGTGTTTCCACAATTTCACCTTTCTGTGATTGCGAAGATGCAATGTATGCTCCATTTTAAAGGTGTAACTCATTGTAAATGCCATATTGTAGAATGGCACATGTACTACAGCTACAGTATGGGACATAAACACTAGTATTTTTTTCATCATCACATCACTACTTTGCTGAGAAGTCATTTCTATCCAAACAAACTTGAATAGTTCACAGTTCTTACCTATGAAAGACTGTTTTAAGCATTTCTAAGATTAAGATTAATGTATACTGCTGGTACACAATTCTGGTCAAGTGCATTGGTAGAGCATGAAGACATTCGGGTTCCGCTGCTGTGCTAGTTCTGTTCGTTTTTTTTTTTAACATTTATCTCTACATTTTAACATTATGTAAAAAGTCCCTCTGTAACTTCTAAGATTATTCAACTGAAAAAAATGTGTGACGTAGATACATTGAGACTATAAATTGATCTCCATCTCAGGCTCGTTTCAATGGCATGACTTAGCAGATTTGAGCCTTTGTTTTCCTGGATCCACATCCCTCTCCCTCAGCGACAACAAGAGCAGGGCCCTGATTCTGAGCAACGCACAGCATCGAGGGCAGCCTGTGGTACTCCCCAATGCACGCAGGAATTACAAACAGCATGATCATGCAGTTTATTGTGTATACCACTTTCCCAAATGTAAATTGCATTTGTTCCCAAGGGACAGGCATGAGTAACTGATAGAGAGATTCTAGTCTGCCCAGCTACAAGACAAAGCTAACAGATACCCGAGTGAAAGAATTTGAACGGAAAGGCATTTCTAACTTTCACAGACACTGTATGAGAGTTACAGGTCTGAAGCCCAACAACAGAGAACATAAAACACTGCTTAGTGTGACATCACACCTTTCACCGTCCTACCGGACATGGATTATACAGTGTATCTCTATATAGTTTCGCCATTTTTTTTCTCAGCGACATGAAGCAACACTGCTACACAGATGCATTTCCAGCTCCTTAATATTAACAAGAGCCCCAATTACACTGGGTGTTTTCCTGCACTGACTTCAGTAGCCTAGGGGTTAACTGCTCCAGCCTTGCAAGTCCCAAATGACTAGATGTTTCAGAAAGCCACACAAAATACTCCTGAAACATTAAATAAATGTAATTACTATCCAATCAATTAGCTCCATAAAGCAATGTAAAGCTGAGGCACAATGAAAATCAGCACTTCCTATAGCGCTCAAGGCGCAAACCGCAGTGCCCTGAAATCTTCATCACAGCATGGGGGGTCATTTGGCATAATGATCTGCTACTGATGTACATATTGAGAGAGCTGCATCCCAGTAATCTGTACATCTTCTAAAGGCATTAATAACAGAGTGAGACTGAGCGATGCTCAAAGTGTTAATAGCTCACTGAAGGTGACTGAGAGACACTCCTCTTTAATGCTATTGGTCCATTCCCTGCCTCTCTCAAGAGCACCAGCCAATAAGAGCAGCAGGAGAGCGGGAAGAGCGCACAGTAACCGGCTCCCCCTCCCCCGTCTGGGCTCGCAGGCGCTCAGGGCTGCTGTCCGCACCGCCAACGGGGTGATGTCATCCTGCAACATGAGCGTCCCTTTTGGAATGATGCAATACTCCAGTGACACTCTGTAATGAGCCGCCAGCATCCCTTCCCACTATAAGGAGCCGTCTCTGTTCGCGTCTTCATCCCGTGGCTTCAGTTTGCTCTTTTACCATTTAATGTTGCTCCTGTGCGGTCTTTTTCATGCCGTTTCCCCGGCCTCCACCACGTTTGCAGATGCTCTCTGCTCGTCATTACTGGGAAGCCACCATGGCTCAGCGCCGTTCAGAGTAACAGACAGAATGCAGATATAAAAGTGCATTGCTTGTTCGCCTTCCTCGCCTCAGCAGAAGAGCTTGCACGGCTAAGAAAAAAAAATGGATCGCACCAAACCCATTTGTTTTACGCTTGTTCAAAGGCTTAATGACTGCTAAGCACTCACTGACACAATGCCGCGTGAGGAAAGCGCCACGAAATATCACACAGAAAAGGTAATAAATGCTTAAGGGTGATAAGTCTGATCTGAAGGGCTTATTAACAGCGTACCACATGATGAACTTTTTCGACAACATGGCCGCTCCTCAGACTGTCCGCATAAAGAGAGGATAAAGGTGCGTCAGGAATTCAAGCGCGCGAGACAGAACGAGAGAAAGATTGGTAGCATAAAGAATCGCACCGGTGAGTTGGAAGCAGTACGTTAGCCTCGGACAGCCGTCCACCTTATTCGCCTCCAGCGATTTGTACCCAGGGCAGAATCCCGCAGATGAGATTGGGGAGGAAGTCATACTCCCTTGCTGACCTTCAGTATGTTACCATACCGTCTTATCACGATGACATTCTTACAAACACAAACTGGAAAGCAGTAGAAAAACGTACCTCAGCATATACAATAATTAAGATATGTTTCCCCTTCTCCTTCAAACAGGAATTTACCACACACTTCAAAATGCGGTACATTTTAACAATTTCTGTGACTTGCAATACTGACCACTTATCTATAAAGAGTAATGTCTATATAGAAATCACATTATTCTTCTGCAGTTGCGTGACAGTAATAAATATGAATTGTTATTGCCTGCATTAACTGAATTTATGGTTCTTTTTAAAATCAAGCAACTATATTCCCTGCTGGATATTAAGGATTACTATCATATGTTGTATTATGGCAAGAGAGAACCTTACTTCTCTGCACTACAGAACAGCACCTTAATTCTGTTTCATTCCTGTTTAATATTTATATTTTGTTATATTTTTCATTTTTGCTCCTGGAAAATATGTGCATTTTATATTCAACCTATTGGGCATGATGTATGACAGGCATGTGCAAGCATTTGTTTATGAATTTAGAACTGAATATTGCTTGTTAGGTACATTCAGGATACAAGACACACTGTCTGCACCGGTCGTCCCATACGGGGTCGCGGGGAGCCGGAGCCTAACCCGGCAACACAGGGTGCAAGGCTGGAGGGGGAGGGGACGCACCCAGGACCGGATGCCAGTCCATCGCAAGGCACCCCAAGCGGGACTCGAACCCCAGACCCACCAGAGAGCAGGACCCGGTCCAACCCACTGCGCCACCACGCCTCCCTCAGGATACAAGAGTCAAGGGCAATTATGCATTTATATATCGACCAAATACATATCGGAAACGTATCTTGTGTGGATGACAAAGCTTTGGTGCTGGTGAAAATGGGACATTATAATATACATGATGAACTATTTATCTTGAATTTTATGCTGTATCTCTGTTTTCCTGTTTTTCTTCACTATGCAGCATCAGGGCATTTATGTTCTTAGAGAAACAATAGTTCCAAGTTAGGCTCAGGAACGTTCAGACAGAAAAAGAGTGAAATGACTCGATGAAAGGACAATTCATATTAATAAAAAAAAATCAAAGAGACAGGTTTTTCTTTCCTAAGATGTATAGTGTACTGACATATCAAGCACTACATGAAATTGAAAATGTAAGTACCTTACCAGCAGTAATTTGTACTTGAGACAAATGTGTAAGTATTCCAAAGAGAAACATCCCATCTGCTCACCCCCTAACCCCAAGACCCTCCCTGGAGAGATAACAGACTATGGCCAAACATGGGGAACAAAGAGAGCAGATTCAAACTCTGCAATTTATGCCTGATGGGGCCTTGTGCATTCTGGGATCACTGGCAAACTGCTGGTGTTTACATTAGCAGAACAGAGGCCTGTGAGGGCGAAGGGTCTACCAGACAGAGTCTGTGTAAATGTTTCAGTGCTGAAAGCCCAAGCGGTGTTTTGCAGCACACATTCCAACTCATCAGAGGTCTCCCACGTCTGTGCCATTCACCTGGAGCCTTCCTACAGAACAAGCGCAAAATAATACAGGAAACCATCACAGTGCTGTGAAACTTCAACTAGTCCACATTGCTAAATCAGGTGAGAACTAGTTTGAATTTACAAGTATTTGAATTTGGTATGTGTGGACAGGTTGCACATTTCCAAAAAAGGATGGCATTTCCCAAGTCTTCTAGATCAGTCGGTAGGTACACTGGTAGCGTTTACATTGTTGTTGCTTGTAGATTGTAGTTGTCTTACACATAGTTTTATCCTGTATTTTTTCTGGTGCTTGGCAACAAATCACAGTCAATTCCTGTATGTTTCACATAATGCTGACAGAGTGTTTTAGGTTCTGAAAACAATACATAATAAGCATTCTTAATGTTCAAGAGAGATTGCATAGGTTCCCCTTCACAGGTGAAAACACAGAACTTGTCAATGGCAGAAATGTTAAAAGGAGTTTAAATTATAATGGGAGATTCAACCCTGAGAGGTAAGTCTCAAAGTGTTGCTAGAGGCTTCAGCATAAAATGTGAGAATACTTTTTTGATGTGAATCCTCATAAAATGTCTAATAATGATGCCAATAATTACCCTCCCATCTACATATGCAGGTATAGTATAATGTCAAAGCTTTCAGAAAAAGTACCGAAACAAAGTCATCACTCTGCACATAAGAAAGTAAAAAAGGAATCTTAAATCTCTGTTTAACATTTGAATCTACTACAGAGCAGAGGAGTGTCCCAAGAGAGCGTTCTGTCAGCCCTGATTAATGTGTCACTGTTTTTTGGCACAAAAGAAACGGAGAAAAGGAGGCTGTGAAATGTCTTTGTGTCCTTACAGCAAAACACCTAGAAGCTGTGGTAAAACGGCGACAGGGCTAAGAGTGACTCCCGTTGCCATCATCACAGAACTGAAAGTGTGTGCATGTGTGGGGAGGGTCAAAAACATCCCTGATTTTATTACATCCAGCTTTTGCTGTGGAAGAAAATTAAAAGTCATGAGCATTTGTCACTGACAGTTATTTAGTTTGTCGAACAGCTATGAAACAAGCCAAATAATAAGGTAGCTCACAGGTCAACCTGCTGAAGGTTGGGAGCATGGGGAAACTTATGTGGATTGCATATCTTGTTTGGGGTTGAACAATCTCTACTCTTGTCTACAACAAATACATAGGTTGTCTGGAAGCACAGACACTCGCTTTGAGGGGAATAGTGGAAGGACATTATAGAGTAAGGCTGTATTGCAAAGGGAGTTTATTAAAAACAGGTGGAAGTAACGACAGGGGAGAAAAATATTTTAAAAAGTTAGAAAAACAACACCAGCTTTAATGTTTTATAAAATCAAACTAAAATAAGAACACTTACTAAGTCCCAAAAGCAAATGACAAACAAAAAACTGCTAATGCATATCTACAGTGAAATGCCAGTTCTAGAGAACAGTAATACTGAGAGAACAAACACACAAACCCAATGCTTGCACTGGACCCAATAAAAAACTGCTTGAAGTTGGTCACATTCTTACTAAAAAGGCTTTAAGAACTGTCAGACATCAACTGAACTAAGTTCTGGGGTTCCTGCAGGTCACCGTTGCTTTGGCAATATGCAGCCCAAAAGCTGATTGTAAACTGTTCAACAGATTCAAATACATTTCAGAGTCCTTCAGTACGCAGCACACAGTCTTGAAACCCAAACCTGTTTTTTTGTTTTTTGCTCAAAGCAGCAGCAGTTGACATTGATCGCAGAAGACACTGATCTGACTCTTGGGTCTTCTGTGCAGAAAAGAAGGAAAGAAGTCTTTGCTAAGTGCTAGCTTCTCCAACACTACTATTTATGCTATTGATTTGACTTTGCAAAAGTTGAATGCTAATGAATTTGAGAAAGGGACACTGTTCAAGGGCTAAAAGTCTCCAAGGAAGGACTAAATTCAACCAAAATGGGGAAAAAAGGCTATATGAATATGAGGAATGCTTGCAGACTTAACACAGTAGAAATGGAATGTGTACGGAGAGCTGGAAGTGGAGGGTGTAGATGGACAGGTAATTAGTTATGACATCACCTCTTTCATGACAAATGACACCCGCCCCAATGACTTATATGCTGTGCGCTTTGTTAACTGAGCATCAAATCATTACATCATCTTTAATTATTAAAGGCGGTTCAGAAGTCACCTATGAGAATCAGACTGAGAGCCGTAGCCACTGCTGGAACAAAAATGACACTTTGGGTTCTCGAGTGACCGAAATGTAACAGGAGATGATCTGAAGAGGAATAATAAGTGGTGAGAATGTATGACAAAATGCAGACTTGAAATACTGAGCTCTCCACTCCTCATCTTAGCTCTGTTGCTTAATGGCAACTTTAAACAATGACATAATTTTATTTTTTATTATTGTACCAAATTACTTAATGGTTCAATGACTACAAGATGTGGACACTTCGTGTCTCTGAGTATAAGGTTAGATCTGCTTTGGTGTGACAGTGTGGAGATTAATGATCTAGTGGACTAATTTACTGATTTAGGCACCTAATCAGATTTCAAAAGTAAATCCTTTTAAATTAATTAATGTGTTATCGAGGCAGCCTGATGAAGTATTCTACTGCCAGTGGTTGTACAGGTGTAACTCTCACTCCATGAGCTTCTATGGAGCTCAGGTTCTCAGTAGACAAATTGAGAAACAGGTCATATGCATGGTAATGACAGATAGAATTTAGAGCATGAGGAGGAATATATTTTCTGGGACCAACTATAAAAACATACATTTAAAAAGTAAAAACATTTTTACATGGATTTATATTACAGATATTTCTAGGCACTGAAGGAGAAGGAGCAAAATGAAAAACTGGACCAAAATATTTTTAATTAACTTGCATATCTATAATCAATTTTGGAACTAAGTTATTGGACCCATTAATCAATGTGACACTACAGTATCATCCCATACAACATTAAAACACTCAATATAATGATCTGATAAATCACAAGTTATTAATTGTACAAAATACTGCTCTGCCACACATTTGGGTATATTGTTATATACAGTATAAACACAATCCAAATTATGTAATCATTAAATGTTAAATATGCCTTAAATAAACTCTTTATTAACTTGGATAAGGTGGCAGAAGGGATTATTTCTTAATTATATTTTGAACCACTGAAAAAAACTCCTGCATTACTTATATTTCAATAAGAAAGTTTCATGTCTTTATAAAAAGGTTGCTGGTGTTAGTTCAATTCCAACCTTGCACCGTGACATTGTGACTGTGGATATCAATGAGCTACTCTGGTAAGAAAATTACCAGTTCCTTTTTTTCTGTGTATCTTTAAGCACTATAGCTCTAGTTCAGGTCTAAAAAATGGGACCCCACAATCAGAGCCTCTGTGTGGTTTTACGGACACATCCCACAGACCTGACCCTGACTTTCCGAGCACAAGGTCCCCCACCTTCCTTTCGCTCATATGCATGGAACCACTACCCAGACTTCAACTCCAGAAGCACGCTCAAGCTTGAAATGTCAGCACAGAGATGAGGCATTTCCATTCCACTTGGTTCTTTACACGCAAACGTCCCTCCTGAAAGTGCCGACCCACTTTAATGCAGGAACAATTATATTTCTGAATTGGTTGGTTACTACATTGAATATTAGTGTATGGTGGTATCACCAGCTCTGCAGGAACAATACGTGATCATTCCCAGTGATATGTGCAGATGCTCACGGTCACTTTCCTGTCCCTCTTAGCAAATGGAAAATCCTCTTGTGCTGCAGGTGCTGCAGTGACCCTATCCCAGCGTCCACACAGTTAATGAGCAACGTACCGCTATCATCTGGGCCATCTCTGATGCAGAACCCTGGTCTATCGCTCTACAGCACGGCTTCTGCCATTTGTGTGAACACTGCCTAGTTAAGAGGATCATCTGACTGACTTTTTTCCACTTTCAGTCCAAAGCCACAATTCATCTGTGACTCAGAGTGTTACTGTTATGAACTGCCCTGCTGAACCTCTTTGCCATGACCTCCCCGTTACACTGCTTTACGCGTTTTTAATCTCCGAGCATCATTGGATCCCCTTGCTTGTACAGACGCAAAGGAGCTTGAATGGATGCGAGAGCCTAGGGGAAACTAAACCTGGATCGACTACATGAGAACACGCAGTGCAAATTTCAATCCACAGTTAATGAAACCAATTGGAAACCGGAGCCCATTTAATGAAACTCACTTAAGGACGCCAAACTCTTTTTGCATAATTCCTCTGATATAGAGGGACGAAGCAAGAGCAACAACTTGTACATTCTGTAGATTACTGTAGATTCTGAGCTATGGTGAGAGATTCAGTCAGTGCTCTGTAATGGCGAACGCCTGCAGACATCCAGCATCCCACTTGCACTCACAGTTACATTCCGCCTTGTTAAATTTTAGTTTGCCAAACTTTTACTGCCTTGTAAAAATTTAACTTCTTTACTGATAGAAAAAAGTGATATTAATTTATGGAAAGGGGAGATTTTCAGAAATGCCATTTGTCCTACCCAGCATCTTACACTTTCAAATTTGTCTGCCCCACTATCTTGGGGTTGTTTATTGCTGTTCAGATTACTGCTTTTAAAGGCAGGTGGATTTCAGAGCACAAGAGGGAGTACATTTTCCTCAATATTGCTAAGCCAATTTTAAAAACACACATTTTAAGTGAGAAAATACTTTTACACATGGACTCATGCTGCCGTTATTTTTAAGGAGTAAAGGGGAAGGAGGGAAATGAAAAACTTAATCAAAATATTTTAAATGAACCTTCATATCTAAAATCAATGCTGAACTAGGTTATTGGACCCATTAATCAATGGGGCACCACTGTATCATCCTATACAGCATAAAAACCCTCACTGGAATCATCTGAGAAGTTACAAGTTATTCGGCGTAAAAAAATGCTGTTCTGTCATACATTCGGATATGTGACTATATGTAAACAGAACCCCCAGCTAACCTAATCATTAAATATTGTAAACAAACATTAAATGAGCCCCTTGTTAACTTGGGTAAAGTAGCAGAATGATGATTCCATTGTATTTTGTACCACTGAAAATATTCTTGCATTACGCATATTTAAATAAGAATGTCCGTAAAAAGACTGCTGGTGTTAGTTCAGTTCCAACCTTGCATCGCCACATTGTCGCTGCAGATATGGATAGGCTGCTCTGCTAAGAAACATAGCAATAACAGAAAACTAAATATAATACAATTACGTTCCACAAGGCCACAAAAGTTGCTCTGAATGGCTGGGCTGCTCCTGAGTGCCTCACACGCAAGCTGACATGGTGGCAAAGGAACAGCAAACGTTCCTCACCTGGAGTTCAGCCCAGATTTCAGTGCCTGAGACAAACCTGCAAGCCTACAACACATTCTCAGCGGGGAGCCTTTGTGGGAGAGGACAGCGGACGCGGCCGCCTTTTCGAGTCGCTCTTGGTATCGCACACTAACTGCACCCTAGCCTTTCGCCTACCGTGGAGACTCGCTGGTTTTCCCAATGAGATGGTGTGGTGAGAGTGCTGGGGAAGTTAACAGCTGTCAGCGGAGGCTTGCGAGGCTCCACTACACAGTCATTTATTGAGTACAGGAGCGTATGACCCCACAACCCACTAGAGGTCAAGCGCCAGAGGAATCGGACCCTTTCATCCCTCTGGAATATATTCATACGACAGAGCCGACCTTGTGTGGAAGGACGCTAAATGTAATCAAAATAATGTCGGTGCATCTTCAAAGACCTCACATGTTTGTGATGCAGTCACCACACAGACCCCTGAGAAGCTACAACAGCAGCTTTTCCCGCTCCAACCAGTGTGGTCCTTGTATGGGGGGGGAGCAGGGTAAACGCCACTGCTTGGCTCCACTTTGTCACTGTCACGCATTTCGAATGGCTGTAATTGTGCGATTAAGGAGGGCAATGGGACAGAAAGTCTATAATAGGCACATGGGGCACTCTGTGTTCAGCCTTCATCACATAGGTCCCAGGAAGGAGCCTAGGGGCATCCCTCAAAGTCCACTGCTCCTTAGAACATGTCTACATCTACATTTCTCTCCTCATTTCTCCCTCCCGTTCTCCTGTTATTTCATTCCACTGCAGGAACATCTAGAAAGCACAAATGACATTCGCGTGCAAGTGACATCTTCCACAGTGACATTTGCCAGTTTGCCATGTCTGGAAGGCCGTGCTCTTATGAGAGAAAGATAAATGTTGTCAGCGAATTCATCTCTTCTGCGTGGCCTTGGGCCTGCAGCTTGTTCCCCTTTTAACAGAGCCACAGAGAAAAAAAGAATGAGTCTGTTTAAATCAGAATCTCACCACTCCGTTACAGTGCATTGGCGCATAAAATCCAAGCTGCTACTGGCTACTATATATTTTCTAACGGCAAAACAAATGCAAACAGCAAACAGTATTATAAGGACATAGGGCCATTTGCATGGGTAATTACTGAATTTGCCTGCAATTTTAAACACAGCATAAAAGTATTTACACTCTTAATTTTTATTTTTAATGAAACCAAATGTTTTAGCTAATTCTAAGACACCAACAAATGCAAACACTGTAAATTGCTATTACTGAATCTGTACAGGTAAAGAGGTAAAGAAAATAATTCATGACTCCTTAGAATAAGGCAGGTATTTCAAAGTATTCATACAAATGACAACTGAATTGAGTCCCATAGGCCTGCCATTATTTCTTGTTCTTTGTCGTAGAAGACAATTTCTCTAATGCCAAAAATCTGAATAGAGCACAAATAAATTATGTCATGAGCACAGACCGAAATGAGGGATTAAAATAAAATGAAATTGTATGCATTATGAGGGGGAAAAAAAAAACGACATAAAAATCACAAATGGATGACACTGAAAAGGATGAAAGCAAAACAAACGGGGGGGCAGAGAGAAATGAGAAAAACTGTGCCTGTTAATAATTAAAAAGGAACTGTAGTCATGACAAGGGTAAAGCATAATGCTGCTCTAACCACAGCTTGCAGACCACTGCTATAACTATATTTGGCTTATCGCTTGGACACAGGGCATGGCTTCCTCAACAATGGCACCATTATTTACACCCAGTTGGAGGGCCCCATTGTTAGCGGAGCAAGGATTTATGTCTGCTGGCAAAGAGCTGCATGTGTGACCTTCTCCGGAACCCTAAGGTCCAGAATTGATGCCTGCATCCTCATTCGCTCCATTTGATAATGCTTGGGACTTTGACTGGCCTCTTCATGGCTCTCTCTCCTGGAGCAATGCAGGTTGGTTAAAAAGGTCAGGTCAAAGAGCACATGCCCGCACTTGTTTACGTGTCTTGCTACGATACTGGGGATGGCTCACCGCCTATGGCTGTAGGTCTTTCTTAGGACTAGGCTGATCAGCGTTAATGGTCCCAGACTTGTGGGCCACTAAGGGTGTTTGTCAGAGGTTGTCAACCCAGCTAGATAATAATGACCCTTTTAACCCACCCCCCAGCCACTACAAGTCCAGACATACATCCAGTCACAAGTCCAGTTAATAATGTGCTGCACTAAAGCACAATACCCCATATACAGTATTGTTTTACTACCCCCTCTGCACTCCATTCCTTATGTCATTTTAACTTTTGTTCTAGAACACCACAGCATCTTCACATAAACAACCTTAAGGAAAATTGGAGTGTGCATTAAAGTACTATTGGCAGCTGTTGACTTTACCATGGTTGTGATTTCAATCAAGCATCTGAGATCCTTTTTCGTCTTGAAACTCCCATCACGTGGAAACAGCCAACAGCAGGCGATGCGCATGCAAGAAAGATTTCCGAATCGACAGTAAAGTATCAGAAAGGAGAGTAAATGGTCTAACAAGCATTCTTGATTTTGCGTTTGCAGAAAATCTTCATGAATTATGCGAAACGGCAGTGTTTGTACTTGTGATAGCACAGCTATAAAACAAGTGTTTCACGAGACACGTCAAGTCCTGCGTTTTTTCTATAACTGTGAATCAAAAATAGAAACATTTTTGCAAAATAATTACACATTTTGTACAAATTTTACATTCTAGTTCACTGTCATTGCCTGCAGTGACCATTATGTAAGACTTGAACACAAAAATGTATGAAGTCACATTTCAAAACTGTAATGTTGATTGAAGTCAGGACAGAAAGATTGTGAGAGCAACACTTTAAGAGACAGTCCAGGCCTTGATGACAGGAAGCAGGAGTGATTTTCTAAATGGTGCTGAGGAGTAGAGCAGCCACCATCATCATTGTCTCATTATGTCACTTTCTGCCATTATGGGGGTAGGAGGGAAAGAAGTTACAGACAGTGCAGCATTCACTCCTTGTGTGTAGATGGCAGGGGGATCAGAGTACACCCCCCCCCCCCCCCAAACCCCACATCCCGCCTCCCTCTATTTCAATGAGTCATTCGATCCCACAGGACCACAGAGAGGAGCTGCCAGTGCGGTTTAGTCACCCTGCCCATCCCGGAGAAGACGAAGCTACCCTGTGGGAGGATGCTGGCTGCCAAGCCAGCCGACTTTAAACTTCAAACATCAATCCCCCAGCCCCGTATCGCTGGCTGCAGATGGACCACCTCATGCCGGGGGCTCCACAGGAGTCCGCCCCACCCAAGGAGCATGAGAAGAGATCCAACCACTATAGACAAAGAGACACCCGAAATGCCAGGGCTTGTATACTCTGCACATCCACTCCAGCTTCTTGATAATTCTTATTTGCACGAATCACAAGCATTACACGGTGAATTATAAGATGGTACTGAAGCCACCCCCTTGCTCTGAAAGCAAGCATGACTCTCATGAGTCTGTGACATAAAAATGAAAAAAAATCAGTTATGAGGATTGTATCAGGCAGTGAAAAATAACAATATAGTAATACAATGAAATACATGCATCTTAAAGCAATCCCAAATTAAAGCAATGTTTTTTCTTTTAGCTGTCAAATTGACTATTGACTGCTACAGGCCTTCTGTTACTATAGTTAGGTTTTCATAGTCTGTCATAAAACAGAGTTGGACTGAAAATGACAAAAAGTCTGCCTCTATCCCTTAGAAAGCAACATCAAACCCGGGATGATTTCTGACCTCGGTGCCATATTGTCTGTTAGAACACATCATACATCACGTTGTAACTTTTCTTTTTGATTCAGCTTCACCAGCTCACTGATATACTGCCCGTGTATGGACCACACGTTGTACTAAGGTGCACATTTCCCTCTCTACTCGGGGGCCTTTTCTTCGGGAACATCTATTTTCACTGGCATGGCGCTTCCCATCTCTTGAACTGCAGCAGTCATTGCCCAACTGTGGCACACATACCATGCAGTCATACATTGTCCCGGTCTCAACAGTCGTGAACGGCATGCTGACATGTCTACAGTTGTGCTATAATGACCAGGTGAGCAAAGAAAGCCAGGGTTAGAGGCCTGTGGGAGGATGACTCATTCGGCCAATGTGTAGAGCTTTATATTTAGCTAGCACACAGCTGGACCAGCGTTTACTCCAGCAGCTCATGTTTGCTGGAAACAGACAAAGATTCAGTATTTGGACAGGGGTAGATGGCATAACCTACTTAAGCATATAATCTTTCCATTTAAGGGGGTTAATTAACAGATATTCTAGTTCTTAAACCACAATAATACTCTGAATAGGAGCAGCATATAATGTCCTTAAAAGACCTAAGAATAATGTATTGTGATTGCATGGATATCTATTAGCATGTATATTATATTCATAATTCAAAATTACAAGTATCCCTTGCCTTGACATTACTTACCATACATATACAGAATTTCAAATGTTTTCTTATGCTGAAAATATAAACCATGGGAAATTATGAACTAGTTAAAGCATATATTTATACTTTTTACTTCTAAATATGATGTCATTCACATCAGAAATGCAGTGATTGAAAGGACTGTGGATAAAGTACAATAGTTGCTACGGCCACCTTGGCCAGTAACTGATATCACCATTAACAGGACAGTGTTATTGTTTCAGACTGGTGGTATAATTAATCTATAAAAGTCATCTTCATAGATTCCTCTCCAGCCAACCTTAACTATTGACTTGCAAGAGAAAGCAGCTCAGTTATAAAACCATAGAAGATTCATGGGCTGCTCTCAATGACTCTCTTGAGGGTGCACAGGAGATTTGTGGCCCACTAATTTGTTATCACCACAGAGGGGAGAAGATGGTATTGTCAGAATATTATTACCTGCTAGGTCAAAGGCCAGACTCACCACCAAGTGGTTTTGTACATATCTCCCAATGTCCCAACTTACAGACCCTACAGGATTACCTTCTGAGAAAAGAATATTAAGCAAAGCTCTCCTGAGAAGGACTATGCATCATGTCAGCTGGGCAAAGAAAACAACTCAGACCCAGTGAGATGAGGGCATTAGGGCTTTGTGATCTGCTTTAAACCTGGTGTTGGGCATTTGTTATAATGTCAGGTTCTCTTCCCCCCCTTGCTATGGACATTACCCACCCAGGAAAGCATAGCTTGTAGATGATAAAGTATGAGGCCAGATCCACAATGATATGCTACATCATCATCAATAAACCACACAGAGTACAAAGCATTCTGGCAATATCTATTTCAGTACCTGCTCTCATTATTGTATTCAACAACTGTAGTGCAACGAGAGGCATTCTGTTCATCCGTTAGTGTGGCACACTACAGAATCTGAGACACAAGAATACAAATAAAACTGCGTAATGTCATTCAAAGCTTATGAGAACACTTCTACAAGCTATAATATCTAATCTGCAGTTTCAAATAATTTTAAATACACTGACAGTTACCAAATTATAAAAATGTCTTTCAAAAAGGTATTCTATTTAAAAGTTAAATGAGTAGCTTAATTTTGAAACATTTTTAGATAAATATTGTAACGACCCGCGTTACTGTGTTTAGGCGGTAAGATGTGTGTGGTGTAAATAGTTGCATTATGGGGAAAATGTGAAATGTGGGTGTGCAACCACTGGGGGCACTTCTGGGGAAAATGATGGGGTGACTGTGTCTAGGAGAGAAAACCTGGAAGTGCTAAGCAGAGTGGGAAGGCTGGCTGTAGGTACAGGTTTTGGAGAAAATAGGCTCCTTGGACTGAGAGCATTTTTTCCCTGGTACCAGTGTTCAAGTAAATTATTCAATATGAATGCTGTCTCTGCGTCCTTCTTCGCCCCATCCAAACCCATAGCACTGTGCGCCACAATATTTCAAATATATTCAAAATATGAGATTTATAGTGTGATTGCAAATGTAATTTTGAAGTTACTTAACATAGTCTCTGAAGCTGAAGATGTTATCAGAACAGGTTTAGTGTTATTTTTAAAGAAACTAAGCCAAAATTAAAACTTTAGAAAATACGAAACCTTTCTTTTTTATCTGTTTTTTTACATATGTATTTGCGTTTTCACATTTCTCCCCTCTTTTGCATTGTATACAAGTCATATTTCAGACTTGATTTTATTTATGACCATATACCTATGCATCCCAGCTGTGGGCTACCCCTTCTGCATTGGAGACACATGGCCGTTTCATAAAAATGTGTGGCCAAATCGATTTAGATTAACCGAATTACGTTATCAATATTTACCAACATTTTTGAACTACTGTAAGAGTTGACATCATTGTAAGCTTGTTTATCGAACAATACTATCCATGATGCTCAAAAAAATTGTCACCAAACAAAGCTCAAGTTCAATAGTACTACCATCTGATAACATGGCACAAAGCTAAAAATCAACTCTGCACAGGACACACTTCAGCTACGAACATCTCAGTTGACAGAGCATGTCCTTCGTAATTTTTTTGTAGCTTTTGCTTTTTATTAAGTATGTACATGGCATAGCACTACAAAATGATGAATAAAAATATACATCTATAACTCAAAATATTTCTGGGCAAGTTCATGCATTGTTTATATATTTCTTTGAATTTAGCAAAATTTTTGCTAAAATTTTTAATAGTGTGGTAATTTTAATGGTTGAGTGGCCACAGAAATGACTTGGAAAAAAGTGTTTCCCACTCCGATTTTGATATAATTTTTTATTAAACAGCCTCAATAAACTTTAAAATTTTAAGAATAATCTTGTTTCTGTAGCACTTTTGGGAGTCAGAGTTCCAGTTTCTGACTTTAATGCAAGTTTTGTCGGATTAACAACATGACATGTAGACACTACAAAGTATAAAAAAGTATCATCTAGGGATCTGGTTTTAATAGCAACACATTCAGATGTTTATTATTAAGATTTGTTTTATTTTTTTTTTTTAATGGTGCCTTAGTAGGAAAAAAAAACACCAAAGGTATCACTATTTTCAAATTTGCCAAGAAAGAATTCTGTCAGTATCCTTAAATCCTTATAAAGGTGGTGGGCAGTGGAAGGAAATCTTTGTGTGTTAAACTGTACAATGGCTAATTTCCTTAAAGCACACATGAAGGGAAGACAAGCAAGTAAAATGTTAAAAAAAATTGATTCCTAAAACATTCTTAAGTGTGAATTTCATTTAGAAGGTTATGAAGAAGGTGTGACTAGCTGAAAGACATGTCCATTGCACACTGATAAAAATACCACATAAAGTTGATTATGCCATTTTTTTTAATTCAGAGAAGAACAAGAAACAGTTAGCAAAGATTTTCATAATTTAGCAAAACAACCCTTCCAACATGTAGCCCTCAAGAGACCCCAAAACACACAACCAGAGCATTGTTATTGTTTATCATAACAAAATCGGTACGATATTCTATTATGGAAGGTCATCTCAGCTGCTTTTGGTTATGTATAACAGACTCGCTGTTCTTAATGACATTTTAGCTCGTTTGGATTTAAAGGGTGCTGACATGCTATCCTACCGATCCCATGTCAGTTGTTCAACACAGCTGGCTCAGGGTGGGGGAATTATACTGTCCAGAATAAAGCAATGGCAGAAACATAAACAAAGCTCACTGACAGCTTAATGCCTCAGGTATCTCAGGCCAAAACTGTGGCTACAGTCTGCCTCTGACCTTTGTTCACAAGTTCTTCCCTGCGGTAAGTTTGATATAGATCAGCATTGCCTTAACCCTCTTTCTAAGTGGTTAATAAGACAAGCCTATAAGAAGCATATAAGATTGAAAAAATTGAAACTGTTGTAGACTTATCTAAGAGCATTACACTTCAGCCAGATACAAGCTTAACTCATTGTGTAGCCTCTGTGCCTGGAAATGGTGACTAAACTGTTGACAGCACTGTCAAAGTGCTTCTGAGGCCTACAAAGAAGTTGATGATGCCTGTTCCCTGTCTCATTTGAAATGAGATCCTGCTGGATTAATATTATGATTCATTATAACTGAATAAGCTTATGTGCTTAGGAGTCCTTCAGGGTCATTCTACATACTGTATAGTAATGGTCTGGGATTTATGCTGAAGCAGGTTAATCCTGTTTCGTTAGGCTGATATGGATTAATGTTATTTATACCTTGGTACCAGTGGACTTCCTTAATAGAGTCCCTATAGGATGTCCGCTTGCAGAAATGCTATGCAGTAAATGGACATCTAAATGTCAGAAGTGATGTCACAAGACCTGAATCACACCGCAAAAAGGAAAAGTGGACAATTTGCCCAAAGTATTTACTAGGTGGTAATAAATTGTCATTAAAAAATTTCTTTCTCTGTAGCTGACAATTACTACATTTGCAAGGATTAGGACAGCAGGTAGAGTGGTATACAGCAACAAGGATTTTCAATGTACAGGTTACTTCTGAAAATACTCAACCAAAACTGCTCCAGTAAAATAGCTAATGATAAGCTGGGTCGGGGCCTCAGAGAATGCGGGAAGGGAAATGGACAACAGGCACAGAGAGGATAATCTGAGGCTTTTCCCCCCAAAAGATTTAACCCGTCAAAAAAACTTTGCAATACAAACAGCATGGTTACTGTGGTGAAAACTCCCTACAGCTCTTTGAAAAAGGGGAATCTGGATTGAGTTTTAGGAAGTGAGACCTAGGGGTACAAATCATCTAGATGATACTTTCAACAAACCAAAAACTGAAAGGGAAAAAACTACATCTGTGCTATTTTAAAAACTTTTCAAGTGGATTTTTGTGCTTTTTTTTCTAAAAGTGAAACTCTGAGTATAAGAACCCTTTGCTAAGCCACACTATCAAACAAAATAAATATTACGCAAAAGCATTCAAAAAATAATTTCTTGTAAACTTGCATGTCAAGAATGCATTTTTTGTAGTGGCAAAGATTTTTATGTAAAATGCTGCACAACCCTGGTTGTGTGTGCAGAAGACAAAGTGCTTTTTGGGATCACATTCCTTTCTAACAGCATCATTAGGCAAGCAAAACCAAGTGAAGGACGGCTTCCATCAATAAAGCAAATATGCGGCACCCTGCCAAAGGCGGCCCTGGGCTTCTGTGTGGGTGCAGGCGGTTATTGGAGCACAGCCCAGTGGTTTCCCACTCTCTGAGGTCCGCCTCATTCTGGAAGACAGATCTGTCCACATCACTTCTGTTCTGGGCCTCACCACAGCACTCCAGAGAGAAGCGCAAAGGAGCATCTCTTTATTACTTGGGACATGAAGCTTGGGTTGCCTCCACTCCTAATTCAATCAAGTGAGATGTTCAGGATCAGAGACTGCGTACCCTATAAGTTCAGTCCATTTGGACAAACCAGAAGGCTTGAACCATGAATAGCTTTCATTTGACTGCAAATGAACTGTGGTTCAGTTCTCAGTGGGCAGAAGCCACTCGACTACATTTCACGGAAGTCAACTGGTGGTGACTTGTGTGGGAATTTGGCAGAAACTTTGGCAAAAAGTATGGACTGTGCCCCATCTCTGAAACCATTCCCAAAAAAGTATGATGTGAAATATCTATTAGTAATTAGTACAGAGCTTCAGAATTTTTCATAGGCTATGCATTTAATAGTGCAGATGTTAGTATGAGAAAACAGGTTTCACACTTCATTATGGCAACTGTTGGACTGGTGGTAGCTTTATCCACAACAGGTTAGGCTCCGGTTCCCCGCGACCCCGTATGGGACAAGCGGTTCTGAAAATGTGTGTGTGTGTGTGTATGTGTGAACTGTAATGAAAACTCTCCCTTACTTTAAGAAAGCCTCAAGCACTTATCCGATTAACTGTTATTCAAAACCCAAATACGTAAAACTTATAATATATGATACTCTCAACACAAAAATACAGCAGTAAACGGCACTAACACACAAACAGCAGTGCCCACAAAAAAACTGTTGTTAAAATGGATTAAATAGAAAATGTGTAACTTGCTGGGAGTTTTATACTACTGGATTAAACCGTGCTGTGTGGGACATTGGTAACTCCACATTATGCAAATGAACAGTCCAACTATGTACAGTTTAGTTCTTAGCCAACCTTAGCTGAGGGAATGACACCGCGACAGGAGAGGGGCTTTAGAAACATATTCTCTCACAAAAAAACTACTTTTTAAAATGTTTTTAATGAAAAAAGTACTATTTAAATTTCACAGTTAAATATACATATCTTTACAGCATTTTTACTGTAGCTGATAGTGTCTCTGAACATGCTGTATAACATGTTGAAAAAAGGGCCTTTTGTCTCATGGCTTATATTGCCAATGTATTGTTATTAAAAACATACATCAGATCTATGTTTTTAATGCAATTCATTTCACAGTAAGTGTTGTCCATATTTGCATGTACTTTCTAGGTAATTCAACCATGGCTATACCAGCATAGTGTTTAGAGCTACTGCCTTTAGATCCGAAGGTCACAGGTTCAATCCCCACCTCTGGCTGTAGTACCCTTGAGCAAGGTACTTGCCCTAAGTTGCTTCAGGGAAATTATGCAGCTGTATTATTTGGTAAATAACTGTAAGCTTGCGATAACCGTAACCTTAACATCATAAGTCACTTTGGAGAAAAGCATCAGCGAAATGAGTAAATGTAAAGTAAACTTACCTACTGTAGACACATCCTACTCTGACTTGCTGTAGACTCATCTACACAAAGATTCCCCAGGGAAGTAAAAATTTCAATAAATCTTGATTCAGACTTCAGGAAATCAAATGTGAAAGCACTGCAAGTCTTAAAATGTAGTGTCATTTTCTCTTGTTTTCTCTTGAGCCTTTCGTGACCTGGACAGTTCTTAGACAATTTGTGCACCAGAGCTCTCCGTAGGTAGTTAGAATCAGCAGGGTTTATGTATAAACCCAGAAAGTTCCCTGCAATGCTAAAAGACCTTGTTTTGCCATGAATGCCTGTAACCAGCCAATTTCAGGCCAAAAAGTCTAGGGAAAGAAGCCCATTTAAGGGCAACTAGTACTGACCTTAGTCGGGTGTAGTGTGGTTTTGAGACACCTCCTTCTTCTACACCATCTGACAACCAGGGTATGAGCCATGATAAAAATACAACAGTACACCCTATCACCATGCCACAGGCACATTTTCCTCAGTCATTTTGGAAGATCAGGCAAATGCAGTCAAAATTATACTCACTGGGATAGTAGTCTTAGAAATGTGAATTTCTAGTGGCAAAAGTAAGCACTGCGTGAAAAAGAACAGAATTAAAAGCTGCAAAGACAAAAGTCATAATGGCCACCAAATTTTATGGCTGCATCTGTGATGGATAGCCCACAATGCTTGCCTTGTTGGTTGAAACACAGAGGGAACTGGATGAAGAGAATGCTCAGGAGAACCTGCACTGTAACCCTGGGTGACCAGGGGCATTGCATGTCAACAGCACAAAGTCCGACAATCGCAACCACTTTCCACTTTACAAAAGGGCTCCAGCCCTCATTATACCAAAACACTTAGTATTTTATTCAGAATAATAACAAGGCTCTAAGAAAAGCCACTTCTCTTTCATCTCTAACATTATTAAATCAGAGCTCAGAGCACCAGAGGTTTCAAAATAGCAAGCTTCCATCCTGCATCAGGAGACCACTCCAAAGACGTCATCTTCTAATTCAATTCTCGTTGCCATGGCAGCCGTACATTAGTAATTATTTGCAAGTAATCTAATGGTTATTAAGAAACAGATTTATGGCCTGAGGGTGCTTCTGGAATCCCATCACTGTTTGAATATACAATAAAATGTGTCACCCTATAGCTTTCAAGCCCGTTTCAAGTCAGCATGCAGCTCAGGATTGTTTACTTTTAATCACACTAAAGTGAAGACCAACCAGAACAACACAACTTCACTTTTATTTCTGTGCCGAACCTCATTTTCTCTTGCAACATTCCCAAACACTTAGGTTGTTGAAGTACTGCTTGTCCCACAAATATGTCTCGATGTACCTTGTTTAACAGTTCTGTACCAACTGACTTACCTTTCACTTGAAACATTTAAGTCAATACTATTACATAAACACATCTCAGAGACAAAACATGAACCAAAGAGTAGTTTTGCAAGGAAGTGTTACAAATGTCTGCCACTGGTGAATGAATACCGACTGAAAAGGACTATATGTCAAGAGAATGGGTGTATGGGTTTATTTGTACAACACTTGCACTGATGGTTAAAGAATGCTGTAAGAGAAGATCGACTGGTACAAGGAAAAGCATTGCCTCCTCTAATTGGAAGTGAACCAGCCATGACAGGGCATCAGGATGGGGAGTTGGGGACCCGAGACAGTGTAATTATATAGAATTTCAGTGCCCTGATCAGAACATGATTTGTCCCCCAAGGCCACTTTATAATTAGAGGGTAATAATCAGGATTTATAGTAACTGTTCATGCTAGAACAGTTAAAACTCCCATTCACTAAAATTAATAGTCACTTGATCATCAGGACCTAAAAGAATAACTGAAATATAGCTTTTTAGTCCTCAGTGCAAAAATCTTTTTTCCTTTGAAAATGACCAAGATCTCCTGCATGAAGTTTCTGTAACAAAACCCAAAGTCAGTGGTTGGCAAACTTGAGGCTGAGTTCCACAAGGTAAAAGGCAGGCCACAAAATAGTATTTGTAATGCTGCACCAATTTTTGCGAAATAATTTTTGACAAAAAGAACAAAGAACATCAACAGAATTCCTACTGGGAATAATCAGAGTGTACACATTAGGTTATTTCACCATATATTCCATTGAAAGCTTATTGCGGCCACATTGCATGGCAATGTCAGATGAATGCCAAAGACTGAGAAAACATTTGTATAAATTCAGTGAAACTTTGCAGAAAATGGTGTGATGGAAACTAACAGAAATACATCTCAAGTAACAATGTTCCCTTCAGCTGGATTCCACTCTAGCGTACATCAAATCAAAATATCGATCCATCCCAGATGTCACAGCACAGATGAGACCTGCCATCTGAATCACTTGTTCAGACTTTGAAAAACTGCTTTGTGACCTGCATCAGTTCTATAAACCTGGAAAGTTCAAATGTTTTTAATATTAATCTTTAGTTTGCTATACCAGAGTACAACAAGAAAATGTATGTATTTTTCAATTATTTAGGCTTCATAAAAGTTTAAGAATCTGCAGTTCAAAGTATAGGTTATTAATAACCTTCTGGAAAAAAGTGAAATTCAATTTCATTATGTTATTTGTTTTTATTAATTATAATTTCTGTATTGTTCAGCAGAATTACTGCTCTTATTAGTACAACAGTCCCACTGGAAATTCACACTTTGTGTCCTTTGACTGCAGAGTGACTACGCTACCCAAAACCCCAAGTGAACAGTTAAATCATTCTTTTGCCATTTAGCTCACACCTTTATCCAAAGGAATTAGTAACTGTTTACCTATTTATACAGGAGGCTATTTAAAGTAGCAGTGCAGGGTAAACATATTTGCTCAAAAGCAATACAGCATAGGCAGAATTTGAACCAAAAACTTTAGGTTCAAAGTCATTATCCCAGCTGCTACACTATGCACTCTCCCATAAGCAAACCCAGACACAAAATAACACTTTCCAAATAACAAACAAGTGAAAAAGGCCAGTCAGTTCTGATGCTCCAAATCCAAATATAGGTAAGACACAAGTGATATTCCATGAACTTGCTTTACTAAGTCAGTCTAGGCAACACGATGGGGTCCAGCTTGGCACTGGCTCGTACAGGACCCAAAATTAAAAAAGATGGTAACAAACATTTGCATTAAAACAAGTTATATGGACAGTTTACAGCAGCTTGCTAAATGTTGTCTAACTTAGCAATTTAAGGTTTATTTTATTGTTAATACTGACACTGAAGCTCTGGTTTGAAAGAAAGTTACGAAGTCTGCTACACTAACGAATACAGCAGCAACTCTAACTTGTCTTCAGGTTTGATGTGGAACTCATGTACACATAGAGTGACAAAATACATTGACAGACAAATGTAGCTACACTCCGAAGTATAGGCGGATATGTATATATAAGTATATATGCATAAATATAAGATGGATATATAGCAAGCATACCCTTTAGTTTCAGGATGGATGAATAGTCAGTGCCTTTTACACTGTATATCCTACAACTAGACAATGTATTGCAATGGGATGTAGTGGTGTACCATAAATATGGTGGAACAGGATTAAAGTGGAGAAGACTAGACAGCATTATCTAACAAGCCGGGAAAATGTGTTCGCATTTTTTGGAACTTACATTCAACATTTAACTAGAATAAACAGCAAATAGCTTCAAGAAAATTAAATTCTTTAAACCAATCACACTTACCATGTATTAAATAAAATGAGTAGTTCTTTCATTATTTAAAATGTAAAAAGTATTACATAAAACGAGTCACTGTTTTTTAAATTTCTTTCAAACATTTGTTTAAGGAGAGAGTAGAAACATTAAATGTAAAAAAATGAAAAACTAAGAATAAGAAGATGACAGAGATGTAGCGGTAAATGTGACAAGTGTTGAATACAAAAAATACAATTTCTCCAGATATTTAAGAAACTAATCATAAGTGACTTGTTACTATTCACCTATATTTTTAAGAAATTCAGTATACACTGCTGACCTTGACAAAGCTTTAGCAATACAAACATCTTTCACTTCATTCAGCACCGTCAAACACTAGTAGTTTTACAGTCAAATCATGTGTCTTCCTACTCTGCTTCTTGACTTTGGCTTTCATCAATGTCTCTTCAAATTTTTTCACTGTCTTCCATTTTCTTGACTCCTTTGGCACCCATTTAAGGACCAAATTATCTGCATAACCAGGGACGGTGTGTAAATGTCAGACAGCACATTTTTTTGTGCAGATGAGTTAATATCCCGATAACAAGCGTCGACATAAAGGTGTTTGGGTGCACCATACTGCTTGGTGAGTCAGAGAGGATTTCACAATACCTTACAGTCTGTACTTTGCCATAGTAAGAGATCCTGAGCCTCAGTCCCCCCACTGTCCACCACTTGTTGGTATATTTTCTATGTGCCACCATCGGGGAAACATCTGGCCTTTCCCTGTCTCCACTGCCAAAGACTATACGAGTTTTGCCAACAATCATGACAAATGGGAAGAGTATGTCTTTAATTGCATTAAACAGAAGCCCCGAGACTGCAGGGATTTAACAAATCAGTTTACTGTCTCACGTCACAAGTTAACTGGTGGAGATCCAGCGGCAGCCTGCGTTCTGAAACACACTGTGGTGTCTTTCATGAGCTGTGGCCAATTCATCTGCAAGTATCCTACCTACCTACCATAACCTTCCCTGCACTCCCACCCTCCTGTCTAATACAGGCTTGTGCAGAAGGAAGACAGCACCCGTCACCAGCCCAGGGCACACGATATCCCTTTCTGTACTGAACACAAATGTAAAACGCCTTGTGAAACATTTTTGCTTTTAAATTTCAATGATTTACTCCCAGAGGGACATGTTTCATACATGCTAAAGTAAATCAAGAGGGATGATTTTGGCAAATTAGATAAAACAGGCACTAAAATTGAGTCTAATTTGGTGTGATTAGAAGGGTGGAAGAACTTAACTATGCTTCTTGTATTTCACACGTCTTGACTGACAACTTTACTTCTCACCGACAGCTACAGAAGATCAAGGACATGTTATTAATGACACAATCTGTTTTCTGAAGAAACTAAATGTATAGGGTTTTCAAACAAAAGCTGAGGGGAGTATCGGAGAGAAAGCAGTTTCCACAATACTCTGTAGAAAAAAAAAAAGAAAACCCTGTTACATGTCACATTAGCATGAAGGGATGCATGCCAAACTGAATTTTAACTTCTGCAAACATTGGACGGAAAACGAGAAGAGAGTATTGCAAACACAGTTTTAATTAATATTTCATCAGATAAATATGAAAATAATGGTTTCTATATTGCTAGACTAAATTAGCTATTGTGTGGGGTTTGTAAACATGTATAAGAAAGCATTCATAACCCTGGATGAGTGGAATTACAATTCCACTATAGAAAAAACTGTGTTTACATGAAATCACTACATACCACTTCAAAGTATCTCAAAAGGAGCAAAACTTTAAAAATGACAACAGCAGCTGGATAAGAGTCATTCTTCAAAATAAGGTTATAAATGTAATAAAGTAATAAAAAGGATTTGGCAGAGAATCCATCTAAATAATCATCTGCAATGTCCTGGAAACAAAAAAAATTAGAAATAGAGAAATTAACTGTGCATCATAGCCTTAGCATGATTCCCTAATTAGATCAGATGGTCTTGCCCTTTGTCTTATCTCAGAGCAAACTGTTATAAAACACTCTAGCTACTATGGATTTGCACAATGATGCAGGATTCACTGGACAGTGGTTACCAAAGAATAAAACTGATCATTCAACCGAGTGCACCAAATACACTTCACTTACCTTCCACAAACCAAAAAATTAAAAACACATCAACCTAAAGAACACTGAGTTTTACTCACATCCCAAGCATGGTATTCTAGGCATTAAGAACATTATAAATGATGTGATATCTCCCCACAGATGACATAACTACAGGAAATTATGAAAGGATGATAACTATTGACAGAACTACTGATATAACTCTTTATATGTTTGAGTTTTACTCAACTGTTGAATAACGTAATTTAGGTGAACATCACGGTACACATTAAAAGAATGAAAAAATACACAGACAGGTTATTTTCTGCATGAAGTTCTGCATGAATCAAAGTGATCTCTCTAAGTGCAACACAAATGATAATCCAGTATACTTTTGATTTATGGATGAGTGACCCATTGTAAGTAGTGTATCTAGCAGTGTAAGTCACCTTGGTGAATAAGGTGTGCAGGCTGGTAACACTACATAGTATCTGCTGTAAGTCACTTTGGAGAAAACCATCTGCTAAGTGAAAAAATGTAAATGTACTGTAATAGTGAGATGACAACCAGACTGAATACTATTTTACAATTAACATAACTGTCTCAATCTATCAGTCGTTTTTTCTAAAAAAAAAAAATAAAAAAAAAAACAAACAAAAAACTAAATTCTATTTGGTCAACAGTTGGACAAACAACCTTGTAGTTGTGTGTTAATGATGTCCCATTTTGTGTATTTTACAGTGCATTACATTATTAACTTTCAAATAATAAAAACCATAAACAAAATAAAACTGTTTTGCTTGTCATCTTTACTTAAATTATTTCCAAAAAAAAAGTAACAGAACTTGAAGCCCTAAAACTATTTGTTCTCTATATGCATTGTAGACAAAGCTAATGTATTTTCTGCCATTAAAAATGTTCATTCAACCCACAAAAAACCAATGACAGAGTAACGAAGGCAACAAATCGACTATAATTTTAAAACATTTTATAGAGTAATATTAGAAAAAGAAGCTACATATATTTTGTTTCACGGTGCATTTTCGCTATATGCAAACAGAACAGCACATGTGGATGCAATGGGGCTCGACAGGTGAACTTTGCAAGCGTGCTCAAAGACCACTGTGTGGACAGCACTCCTCGGTAACCACCTGCACGGCCTCAGCCCACAACAGGGTCCTTCATTTTTGCTTCCACACATTAAGAAAAACCCAAGGAAGAGTCAGCCTTTGTTACCCTGCCAATTAACCAGCAGCCAACTTGACGGCCCGTAAAGTCACAAAGAGACAGTGAGGCTGGATCACTGGGGGGGCCCTGCATGGAGTATCTCGTATTGCACTTGCCCTCCCACCCCCTTCCAACAACGAGCCAGGAAACCCGGGAGAAGCGGGCTGATCGTTCACACAATCGCACCCAACGTCAGTGTTACCACACAGTGTACGCACCCCTTCCGCACTAACACCCCCCAACAAGCGCTCCAGGAGCATTCATCTCTGGACACGTATGGTGGCTTGCAGATGAGCGGAGGGTTCTGGAAAGGGGGGGAGGCTAGGACACTTTAATGCAGAGTTCCACTTCTGCTATATTTACACCACAGTGCTTAGCAGTGCTGGTAGATTTACACCAGTGAAATAATTACATATTATAAGTTCTTCACAATTTAAGTCTTGTTACTCAAGGCTTGAGTTTTAAAATTTGCGTGAGAATTTTTAAATAATTTTGAGTAGTTATTTTTCTCTAAACGCTGTCTAGAGATTTTATAAAGCATTTAAGCATTTCGTGTTTGCATAATTCAAGCGCTGGCTTTGGTTTGTAGGATTAAACACATGAAGTAATATAAAGTATGTCACCACTTAAAGGAAAAGTTTACCAAATAAGATGATTATTTTTTTTTCTGTTTCTGAGAACTTCTGTTTACTCCCGATGATAATCTTTCATTTTTTTTTTTTTTTAAATGTTTAAAAAAAACATGGGCGAAAAAATATTTGTAAAAGTGTGGTTCTGAAACGATCAGTTATGACAAGGGATATATTCACAGTTCCATTTCTTATTTTCACTAAAGTTGTATGCCAAATCAAGGCAAGTAATGCCCAATAAGGACAAGTAGAACTGAGTTCCAACTTTGTAATTATTTATAGTTGCACATAATGTATGAAAAAAAGGTCTGAAGAGCCAGACAGGCATTGCTTCAAGGACCTGCACTAATAAGACAATGGAAGATGGCGCAGTGGACGAGCTCACTGCTCCCTTTCTCCGAAGACCTACTTATCCAGCGAGTAAGGGCAAAGTGGTACACAAATGAGGAGCACCGTGACCATCTGGTTTGTGTCTAAGTGGTCAGACAGCAAGAGGCAGACTGGTGTAAACATGGTAGTGGCAGATCTGGCACCATCGCCACTGTGTGCGCATGTGATCTCCTGAGCAAGACGTTCTAGGTTGAGAGGGTTAAACGCCTCTTTTGTTACCCGAGAGCTGCTCTGTCAAAAATCACATCTGCACAGATTAAGTTTTTTTTTTTCCCCCAACATCATGCTTCACTGTTGATGCTATGGAACTCGGACTGTTATGCGTACGAAGTTTTTTGAAGGCTAATTCTTTTCCTGGTACACGGTTTGAACGTCTGGTTCGGTCCGGCTGTTGCAAACTTCAGGACAAAGCAGTTGGGTCACTTTCAAGTTTGCATTCATAGTTCTGCACCATATTGCATACTTCCAGTGTTATAGGACAGAACTCAATCCAGAACTTGTTTTTCCAGACCTTTAAAGCCGCATGGCAGTTTAGAGAATAGCACTGCTGCCTCACAGCACCTAGGCCCTTTGGCCACGGGTATGAATCTGGCTTAATTCTCCCTGTGAACACGTGGGTTTCCTCTGGGGCTCCAGCGTCTTCATGCGATCCAAAGATGAGTTTCAGGTTACCTTGTGACTAAATTGCCCACAGTGTGTGACTGACTACCCTGCGATGGGCTGGTATTCTGTCCACAGCGTACCCTGATTAACCTCGCACCCTATGCTTCCGGGTTAGGCTATGGAGCTCTGACACCCTGACTGCAACAAGCAGTTAACAGCAGTGAGTGAGTTTAAAAAAAAAGTATTTTAAACAGCCTTTTATTCTTCCAATTTGAATTAATACTTTGTGGAGGAACCACAAGGAGTCACAGTTCTCATTATAGCTATGAATTGTATTTTGTCTCAGATTGTGCTTTTATGCATAGGCGGTGGGAAAAATCCAATTGGGTGGGAAGCCGAGCAAAAAATGTGTTTATTATCCAAAGGACAACAGGTGCGTTACCACGAAGGGAAGGTACTTACCCTGAATGCAACAGAAAGACAGTATGGACAAATAGCTGGTATTGGAATTTCTCCAAGTCAACATGGACAAGGCCTCAACTAAAATAAATTTAAAAATAAATAAAATGAAAAGAAACACACGCAAGCATTAGTTGCTTTGCAAAGCGTCCGCAACGGAACGCTACCACAGCAGCGCTCGGTGCGAATGTTTCGGTGTACACCTGCGTACGAGGAAGGCAACGAGGCTTCACGCTGAAATGAGAAATAAAGCGCAGCCTCCGGCAACATCAAGTCGTGACATCTGAATGGATGTTGTTGGGTGTGGGCCCTGCATCATCACAGGTCGCCCTGCCACACAATATTTACTGGGCTCCTGTCGCTTGTAAACAGCTGCGGCAGAAAAGGTAAGTGACATAAAAAGCAGGGAGAAATCGTCCCCATCTTTATATTTTCCAATCTTGACAAAGTTGGATTAGTTTAACTTCTTAATAAATCTCAACCTCGACCTTCAGCCTCCTTGCCAGATACAGCTGATCGTATGACACTGCAACTTTCCATTTGCTTCAGCCAGATGGCAGAGGTTTTGTGGTAAACCGCAGCACCTTTATAACTTGTGTAACATATAAAGCACATCTGGGTGCCAATATCTTTAAATCACCATAACAGGCTTTAAGACGTGAGTCACACCAGTTGTCGCTTGCCGCTATTAAAAGCCTTTGCAAGTAGCTGTTCTCTGATGGAGCGCACGTCAAGTCTTTTTCGCTCTGGGTTCGAGGTTGGTTCAAGCACCAGAGGAAATGCTGGGGTAGATAACTTACAATAGACCCTCAGGGAGTGTGATGTGTGTATGCAAGTCCCACGAGAGCAGATTTTCTTAACCCTCTTCCAAGCTTCTTATCACGTGAACCTGTAGGACTTGATTGCTTTGTGACGTGTGCCTGCTATTGTTAGGTTTAACAAATTAATATAATACACCGACAATTACAGTCCATATCATGACCTTGTACGGGACACGGAAAGACGTCATTTTCATCACTGGTGGCTTTCATCGTTTATCATTTTTACTGTGTGACCTGCATAAACCTTGCTTGTTAACGAAGGTGAGAAAAGGTTTCTTTGTGTGCCCGTGCTTCTGCACTGATGTGTCCTTTTGCATCCATCTGCATCCAAGTAATGATGTCATCCTTGTAATCGTCCATGACTCGTGATCCATTCATTTCAACAGAGGAGAAAAGAAACCATTTTGTTTGCACCCCCCACCCCCCACCCCCAGCTTGTAAAAGAAGCCTTTATACGATAGAGGTTCAGAAGCATAGGGCACAGTCCCTTGATTTGGAGCAAAGTCCTCACACTCACAGGCCATCATATCATCCTCTGCCCTCATTATCTCCCCTTCCCCTCTCAGCAGTGACAGGAGATATGTGTGGCTTACTCTGCGTGCATTGTAGCGAAGGCATCCCTGGGGGCTGCGCCAAGATCCAGGATAATTATCTACTATTCCCCCACCCTCCCCTTAACCCACCCTCAGCTGCCAACTGTCCCCAGGAGACCTGGCAGGGTGTTACGGTCCAATGGATGTCCCTTCTCATGAAGAACCTTGACATTTCTTCTCCTAGCTCTACCGCTGCCCGTCCTCACCTCAGTCTACTCCCAAGCATCAGGTATAGCTCAGAAAATAGATTCCTAATAACTCCTTGCCCTGTTTGGTGAAACTATATATATATATATATTTTTTTTTTACATATAAATTAGTAATATGTACACATTTCTGTACATACTTATCCCTTATGCAGATTGAGCTTCTATCAGAATAATTTTCCTACGCAGAAATCAAAGCCCTGGAGCATCTCTTTGACCTTGCAGGTTCTGACAATGGCAGCAGAGGTAAAAGGAGGCCAGGCCTAAAACCCGGAGTGCTGTTGGCAGAGCCTAGCTGTCTCTCTAGTGCACTCAATAGTGCGAACCACTGCTCCATCGGCTGCACCCCGCCTGTTCTTTGTCCAGGTGCCTGGCGCAGACAGACCCTTGGAGAGCAAACAATGAGCCAGGTTTTCAAATAAGGTCCTTGAACACAGCATGCAAAAACCCTTAATACCCATGCATTTACATTTATTTAACTACCTTCTATTAAAAAAAAAAAGCGAAACAAAAAACTTTGTTAATTTTGCTATGCTCTAATTGTGAACAGCATATGTCCTATTCTCTAGGTTTTTAGTCCAGCTCCTACGAAACAACTTTAGCATGATCCACAGACCTTCATGCAAGAAATACGGATCAATCTCTTAGGGCCAACTGAACAGTATTTAACCACAAATTCAGTTCCTTGCTGGTAAGCTACATAAGTTATTGTGTGAGGCTTTCCTGTTTCTTGTGTGGCTTTCATTCATTCCCTTAGTTGTCCCATATTCTACCCCCAGGAGAGTGGTCAGCAGCAAGCATCTCCAAATTGGTATCGTAAGTATAGAAATTTTAGAAAATGAAGGGAATGGGATAATAAGACAACATTACAGACCTAGGTTAAGTTTTATAAATTCTGCAATGTGATATTACTTCCAGTATTGGGTCTGTATACTAAGCTGCTGACAATTTTTTTGGCAATTTACAAATAAACAAATAAAATTGGGACTGTAATTTCAAATTAACTTTTGTTACCAATTCGCCATCAATAAATGTCTCATGATTTATTAGGTTCTATAAAAACCTGAGATAAAATGTCTCACAGAGAATTCAGCTTTATGTTTTTTTTTTTTAATTTCACAAAATAAAATTCCAAATTTAACACTGAAAAAACTCAATCCCACAACCTCCTAATCAAACTCGACAGCTGACAAATTAGATAAGTGTATGGGATATTTATCAGCATATGACCACCTTCTACTTTCTTTACTACATGGGGTGGGCAAAACTAGAAAAAACACAGCATGAAAAAGGAGTTTAAATTCATAAATTAAATAATTTTAATTACAAACAATTACAAACGCAGCTTAAAAGGTGAGTCATATTATGTTGATTGCCAATTACCAGTATGTGTCAGCTATAAAAGAGGTCTGCCAACTAGTACTTTGTTTTGTCACTTTTCAAAGCAATATGAGGACACTAACTGAGCCCCAAAGAGCTCTATCTGCATTGTAGGTGCACTGGTGACAAAAACTACAAAAATTAATGTGACAATGACAGCATTTGACAAACATGGACAAACTATGCTTGCAAAGAGGACCAGTGGTTGCAAAGCTCTACGAAAGTGATAGACACTTCACAGAATTTACTGAATGCCACAAAAGTACAGCTTCAAAAATTACCATGGAACTGAATTGTGACCTCTGTGACCAGCGATCAACAGAAACTGTACTTCATGAGTTTAAAAAAGCTGGACTTTATGCCAGGGCTGCCATTCAGAAACCACTCCTATCCAAGCCCAATAGAAACAAACACATAACCTGGTATAAAGAAGAGAAAATTTGGTCTTCTGAGCAATGGGAAAAAAAGCAGTTAGATTGGTCATCTTTCACCCTTTTTCCTGGATCTAGCCACATTTACGTTTACAGAAAGCCAAAGGAGGGTTTCAAACAACAATGTTTGTAGCTAACTGTTAAACACAGTGGGGGATCTGTGATGGTATGGGCAATCATCGTGTGTCAGTCACTGGGGCTGATAATTGCTCTGCATGGTCATATAACAACCAAGGTACATGAGGCCATTTTACAGGACCGGGTGCACCCTACAGTGCAAACACTGCTCCCTCATGATGTTCCCAATATTCCAGGATGATAATCCCCTGACACAAACCAGGATGAAGTCAAATGCCTTTCAAGGTCTCCCCAGTGTCTAGATCTAAAGATCATTGAACCTTCATGGGAAGCTCTGGAATACAGAGTGCAAAGTTGACCTCCTTCATCCCTCAAAGAACTGGAAGCTTTCTTATTAGAGAGTAAAATATCCAACTACAAACAGCTCAGGACTTGCATGACAACATTCCAAGAAGGATTGAAGATGTTCTCAAGCAAAAGGTGACTTGACTCCTTACTGGGTCATTGATATTAAGGTGTTGTTCAGTGTTCCATTATTTTGTCCACCTCTTGTGTCTGTTCTTTCAAAAGGTCAGTGATACAGGCTTCCCTTAATTTATTTAGAGAACAGGTTCTGTAAATGTATTGAATAAAGTCATAATATTTTTAAAAAAAACTTTCACTTTCTTTTAATGTTTACACCTGTTCATTTTGCAGAAGCTTTTTTTCCCCAAAGTACCTGAAAAATAAAATGAGAGCATTACACCAACAGAAGGAGAGATTTGGATGCAGACAAAATTTGTCACAATCCGCCATGTGAACCAGTACACATCACATGAGCAGCTGGATAGAGGTGTCCAAGTTATACACTTTAAACTACATAAAAATTAAAAATATATACTGATTTGTTCTGTCATCATCTTATCAATTATAGACAACCATATAAGAGGAGCTGTAAACACTGGAAGGGAACTGAAAGGAGGTGGTCCCACAGTGCTTTGGTGCATTTTAGTGCCAGATAATATGCCTGGGGACACAAATGCAAGTTATTTTTGCTCCCCAATAAACACTAATTTTTAGAAATGAATAAATTATTTGAAAAAGTCAATTAAAATAATCTTGAAAGTATTTTAATATTTGAAATTTTGGAACTCAAACATTTGAAACATTAGGAGCAAGAACATTTTGCAATTTTTACTGTTGGATAATGATTACAGGAGCAATTCAGGACCTTGCTCAAGGGTATTACTATGGGATCAGAGATTAACACCCAGACTGTAAGGAAACAGCCTTAACCTCTACATTTCCTGATGGTGTTGTTCAAAACTAGCTGGTCTCCACACGTTTTCTTCTGCAGAGATTAATCTCTGGCTGTTTTATCGGTGTTTTGAAAATACAATGTAGCAAATTATATCTTTACATGATTTTAATTCATTCACATTATATTATAGGAAAAAACCTTCAGTGATGTAATGAAAGGTCAAGGGTTAGTAAAGAGTTCATTGGTTTAGGCTGATGCCATAAGCTTTAGATTATACAGATATTTCTGTGTATTAATGCTACGTAGTTACTCTATCAATTCAACATTTAACTAAATCCGTAGTAAAACTAAGTTCTGCGACGCCATATTTATAAACATGAAAATTATTCACACACACGAGAGGGAAAATATGAGAGACAAGAGGTGATCAGCAGTTATTTGCAACCCACAAAAGCGATATTTGGATCTGATATTGGAATGAATGACGCTAAACAATTGACATGCTTTTCTCCAAAGCGACTTCTAATGAACTCTGTTTAGTGTTATCAGCCCACACACCTTATTCACCAAGGTGAACAATATAACAATTCAGCAATAAAAGTTCAATAAAATTCATGCACTGTAACTTTAAGATGATGCCTGGATAACCCCTTACACAGCTACTCCTGTAATGGAACGTAAGTGTTTATATATACAGTATCGCCAAAAAAAAAAATTACTAGGAAGGTGATTTGGAATCATGTATGTTCGGATGAAGGTTTTATGCAGCTGCTCGTGTGATGAACATTGGTTCATATGGTGGAAAGAAACTAACTGCACTTAATCATGCGTCTGCATCTAAATCTCTCTTTCTGCTAGTTTAATGCACACGTTAACGTACGTCGCTTTGGAGAAAAGTGTCTGCTAAATGAATACATGTCAATGTAAAAGATGTTTGGTTTCATTTTGGTTTATGGACAGGATCACCGCTAAAGACTGAAATGTGCCCCAAGAATAAATGTTGAGAAAAACAAAGTAAGTGGAAGATCTGGGTTCACGCTAAAGTACTCAGCGATCACTGCAACCATTTAAATCTAAATATTTGTGCCACAAATACCCCCAAAAAGGTTTGGTGCTAATATACAGGGGTTACTGCTGCTGATGGCATCACAGTAGAACCAGAGCAACTTTGAGTTGTAGACACACACACACACACACACACACACACACACACACTCTCTCTCTCTCTTCGGGACAAGCAGAACGCACATCTCCCTGTGTGCCGTCATAGAGGGGTCCTCTGACGGGTCCTTTAAATATAGCAAGGATTATGGAAGATGAGCGCTGCTGGACCTTCAAAGCCCACTCCCCCTGCCGGGAACCTTTTCAAGTCTGTTTGAACTGCTCCCTTCAATGGAGTGCCAGAGAGGGAGGCGCTAAGGGAGGGGGCAACAGAGGAGCGGCCGTGTGGGACGGGATGAAAGGAGCCCAGGGGAATTGGAGGCATGACTTTGCTCTGTCGGCAGCAGAAAGCGCACCACTCCGCCCTGCCCCGCCCTGCCCTGGTCTCCCGGCGAGTGCAGGGGGACGAGGGACGGGGGACAAGGGGGCCGAGGGCAACAAGCCAGAGAGGTTGTAACCCTGCCTGCTCCACTTGTACTTAAATTTTCTGAGCTGGCTTTGAGAAGCTCAATGTAGTCAAAGCTCAGTCAAGTCTCGCTTCCAAAAGGTGGCCCAAACAGACATCACACCTGCAGGCCACAGGAGGTGACCATTACCATGACTTCAGTTGCTACATGTAATTAACTCTTTTTTCAAATACACACATTTTTTCAAATACTGCTCTTGAAAACAGATTCACATTTTACAGGACTTATTTTGGTAAAGGGCATTTTACACTTACTTACCCAACACTTTTCTCCAAACTCACTTACAACATTAAGCAACTTAGATATTTATCCCACTGGGTAATTTTACTGGAGCATTTCAGGATAAGTTCTCAGGGAGTTAGGAACACTACAGGTAGAGGGTGGATTTGAACCTACAACCTTTAGGCCCATAAGCAGCAGCTCTAACCACTATGTTACCACCTGCTCCTAAGGACCCTAGCAAGACTCCTTCCTTGGAACTCATCTAGTAGCTTGTTGGCTACAAGCATACACTACCTGAGCAATTATGTTCACACACCTCTCAATCCT
Source organism: Scleropages formosus (assembly GCF_900964775.1). Taxonomy (NCBI): domain Eukaryota; kingdom Metazoa; phylum Chordata; class Actinopteri; order Osteoglossiformes; family Osteoglossidae; genus Scleropages; species Scleropages formosus. The sequence continues at coordinate 14,679,007 of NC_041814.1, read as the reverse complement.
AACAATGGATGCATCCGTCATCATAATCATGACTGCCTTCATCCAGTGTGGCAAAACAACATCTTCCTGGGTACTGTAATCATACAGGCACAGTGTCTGACCTCAGGAATATTGATTATTGATTGACTCTTTACAGGATACCACATTTAAACACTGTGCCAGACAATGCAATATTTATGCAAAGAGAAACCACTGTTAATTTCTGCTGATACATGTTTTAACGACATTTTGGGATTAATGAAATAAAATCTTATTCTCTCAAAGATTGCGAGTTTTTTTCTTTGCAAAGTATTTGTTTTTTACCTCATATCCCATCAACCACAGTTTTACTAGTATTAAAAGTAGACTGTATCCCTAGGTTACATTCATATCAACCAATGTCACACAGCAAGTTATACTTTTATATGCATTGTGTTGCTTAGAGGAATGATCCTTCTTGGAAGTTTCTACTTTAGGTGGCTGTACCACAGGGCCAATAGGTGAAAGAGGCAACCTTACACTAGTCAGCAATGATACCATGACCGACCCAAGTCCTGTGCTATCAGGGAGAATGATGTCAATTAATGTCCCACTGTTTCTGATTTCCCAGCCACGATCAGTGGATGGCCGACCTTTTACAGAATTAGTGCAGTCTTCAGATGCCAGGAGAAAATGTACTGTATATGAGAGTGGCAGACAGCAGCCATCTAGCATCAGAGGCTGTAAGTGAGGAAGCCTTTCAAAATCCTTTCAAGATAACCTTAACTCTTGGTGGCAGCCCTTCAGATGTGAATGTGCATGTCTGTTAATGTGTGTGTTCATATGTGTCAATATGTTTGAGATAGATGGTCTGCAAAGCAAGAGTCAGGGTACACTGTCAACATTTAATCAGAACAGGGCAATGGGAAGCATTTTAAATAAATGCCATACTTGTTTGTTGATTCTGTGGAGGTAATGTGCTCCAAAAATGCCATTTTGAGTTTAGAACACGAGCAAATTACATACATAAATTTGCGCTGCTGTCTCACAGTGCCTGGGTGGAGTGAGAGGATGTGGGTTCGATCCCCGCTCAGTCTGTGTGGAGTTTGAACGTTCTCTGTCTTTCTGTGTGGGTTTCCTCTGCGTGCTCTGGTTTCCTCCCACAGTCCAAAGACATGCTGTTCAGGTTCCTCCATCGTGTGTGAGTGACACAGAGAAAGTGTGTTTCACTGATGTATGGATGAGTGACCCAGTGTAAGAAGTGCATCTAACAGTGTAAGTCACATTGGTGAATAAGGTGTGTGGGTTGGTAACACTACATAGAGTTCATTGGAAGCTGCTTTGGGGAAAAGCATCTGCTAAATAAATGTAAATGTAAACATTAAAAAGAGTATTTTCTAGTGCTTACTTTAAAAGCAGCATCACCATTCTGTCTCACCTGGATAATAAAAACTGCTATGCAAGGCTATTATTTGTAGACTATAGCTCAGCATTTAACACCGTCATCCCAACCAAGCTGATCCAGAAACTACTAGGGCTGGGACTGAGTGCCACATTGTGCAACTGGATCCTGGATTTCCTCACCAACAAACCCTAGAATGTGAGGATTGGCAGTAATACTTCCTCCCCACTGATCCTCAACACTGGCACTCCACAGGGAAGTGTCCTGAGCCCAGTGCTATACTCCCTGTTCACACATGACTGTGTGGCCAGGCACAGCTCCAACACCATCATAAAGTTTGCTGACGATACCACCATTGTGGGTCTGATCACCAACAACGATGAGACGGCCTACAGAGAGGAGGTGAGGCTCCTGGCAGAGTGGTGCCAGGACGACAATCTGTCTCTAAATGTCAGTAAAACTAAGGAGTTGGTGATTGACTTCAGGAAACAGGATACGGTTCATGCATCCATTTACATAGGACGGGACATTGTAGAGAGGGTCAACAGCTTCGGATTCCTAGGGGTCACCCTCGCTGCCAAACTCACATGGTCTGAGCACACAGCATCGACCATCAAAAAGGCCCATCAGCATCTCCACTTCCTCAGGCGTCTGAAGAAAGCCAGGATGCCCACTACAGTCCTCACCACTTTCTACAGGTGTGCTGTGGAGTCCGTCCTCACAGAGTGTTTTACATCCTGGGGTGGCAGCTGCTCCATACAGGACAAGAAAGCCCTACAGAGGATAGTCAAAACAGCTCAACAGTCCGGGACACTTGCACCACACGCTGCCTCAGAAAGACGATGCGCATCACGAAAGATCATAGTCACCCCGCACGGGCACTTTTCTGTTCTCTGCCGCGTGCAAAGCCGCTCAGGTCTATTTGAACCCGCACTGCTAGGTACGGGAACAGCTTTTACCACAGTGCTGTAAGAGGACACAACAATCATCAATGTGGCACCTTTAGTAACTACAGTTGGACTGCTCCTTCCAAGCACATTGGTAGATTACACTGTCACGTTAAGCATCTGCATTCTCACTCTCACATTCTGAGTTCTCTGGCTGTCAACTGGTATTATTGTTATTATTGTTACCGTTATTTATTGTCATTGCTATTAGCATTACTCATTGTCATTGTTTTATTTGTGCAGTATTTCTGTTGTCTTTGTCCATAGTCTGTGGAGAAGCATTCAAGAAGAATTTCATGATACTTGTACGTGGTTCTTGTACCTATGACAATAAACTAAACTTGAACTTGAAATTTTTATCACAGAACATGCTAAAGTAGCGCTATATACGTTTTACTGCAACTGGCAATCACACAAGGAGATAAATTAACACAATAAGATATCCACATTCGTTCAAATTCCACTCAAGGCAACTGTGTGCAAAGCAATATCTACATGCTTATTATTATTATACAGCTAAATGAGCAAAACCCGCAATTTTAAAGTTGTCTAATTTGGAAGTGGTTTATCTCCTCCACTCCATGTCTATCCCTATGTTGTTTTTTGTGACGAGAATCATCTTGCAAAAAGAGTGCCAACTGCAAGAGTAGAACACCCACTGCTGGCCACAACTTACAGGTGTCTGACAGGTCAAGCAAGCTGCTTTCAGCAACGGCCTTGTCCAAAAACCGTGGAAGAGCCGTTCCTCTTCAGAGTGACTGCAATTCTTTCTGCCTCTTTGAGGCTTCCAGCAAATGACAGCAAACAACGTGCAAACGACACCATGCGACTGACCTGCAGTCACCAACATGAGCTCAGGAAGAATGCTTTGGTTGACAGTAGCCCACAAAGTGGCACAATTTTATTCATTTTTTCAGATAAGTAGTGACCATAGACAGGTCTTATTTGTTTGGTTTGTCTACTGTCAAGAGTTAATGAAGCAAGAAGGCAGGTAAACAGGGCTATCTGCTGTGGTCTCATGGTAGATGGAGGACTTTAAGTGAGAAACAAGACCAAACAAATATCGGCATCAGTTACCGGGCAAAGGAATTCCACACATGCTGGGCAAAAATGTGCAAATGCATCAAATGGAAAAATTCATCAACAATACAAAAGATCGGCTATACTAAAACCGGAGGGAAAAAATAATTGCGCTAACACTGCATTCTTTACCGTTTTGTAGATCTTACTTAATATGTGACAATGGAATAATTTTGGTTCACATTATATCCACTGATGTAATGGCCTGCTCAGCATGTTCAGATTTTCTTTCAGCAGTACTTCATATTTTCTTTAACTCTGAGCAGTTCAACACATACATACAGTGTATTTGTGCATTTAATGGCACCAATATCCAGTGACATCATGCATCCCTTTCCCGTATCCTCTCGTATCCAACTCCTGCTTTAATGAAGCGCGGAAGACGCTATGGGATCGTGCAGTACGGCAGCCTCGTTTTGTCATAAACTCTTAATTTCCCAGGTCTCCGTGGTGCAATGACAGCAGCCTGGCCCCGTGCCTGTATGCTCCACACCGACTGCTTGATTCAAATATTTGACTAAGATTCTGCAGAGCTGGACTGCAGCCAAACTCCACTGTGAGTAGAGCACAAGCAGATTTCACTTTGCACGGTGTGCTCTGGAATACACGAACACGCGCTTTTCTTCCTCAACCATAGAGAGAGTTGGTTTTTTTTTTCGTAAACATGGTTTTGCCATTACCCATCACTTCTCGAGTTTAAAAAAAAGATGCTCATAAAAGTCGATGAAGATTAACAATTACATAACAGACAATGCTAATGTGTCAGTCTCATCACTTTCAAAACAACATCTGATCACTTCTTTAGCTCAAAAAGAGATATATTCATTTCCCAGCTCAATCACCAACACTGTGATATACAGTATAATAGAAATTCGGAGCACTTCTCTTTTTTTAAACAGTGGGAACTCCTTGCACTGGCATCGTAATGCCAAACACTGGGTTATCCGAACATTAGCGGAGAGCCAAGTCCACCTTAGATAGTCCAATCAATCCAGTGAACCTTATAAACTTAAGATTAAGGACGTCTCATTAATTAGGGATTTGTTTGCAATTTGCCAAGGAAGTCCAACTCCTCTTTTAAAACTGATTAAAAAGATTAACATCTGTTTTCAATTGTCAGTACGGATGTTAATAAGCACTGGGCTGTGCCCCATGTAGTGGCAGCCAGGACACATCATAATCAGGCCAGCCAGCACTCGCGGGGCAAGCGGGGTGAATACAGCCGTAAACCAAAGCCTCTCCCTGACCCATGCACTTTCTGGATTGTGCAACAATGAGTCCTTTTTTCTGAACCCTAATTGGACCAAATACTGACTTGGCATCACGTACCAGGGTGAGGCGTGTACCCTTTCATTACCCAAACTTACCGGGAAGGCCACTACGAAGCACAGAAGAGACCCTTTCCAGCTCTTAGCCACATTCTCCTAGATTTGGGCAGCCTGGCTGGGGGTGGCGGTATGAATAGAAAGTATTGTAGAGCACCCTGCTTTCCACAGGACCGTTAAGAGGGCTTATGCTGTTCATGGTCTACTGACCATGTACTCCACAACTAGTGCAGTGCAAGAGAAGAGGGACAACTGACATTTGCTAGGGAGGAAACTGCCTCGGGACTTGCTGAGACAAACACGCATTACGCATCGATTTTGAGAGCCGGTGTTTGGTGCACTGGACATTGTCCTTATATTCTTGTGATTTGACTTCTATTTCTGTGTTTGTTTAAAATCATCAGTCTACATTAACTTCCAGTCCAATATGTTGACTTACACAGCTTAACAATTTAAACTATTCATGAAGTCTTCATGTAATTTATATCTGGATGCATAAAAACGTTAAACAGCACACCTCGATGACAAGGCGGCTAGGTAACAGTCACACGTTTTCATAAAAAGATGACTCCACAAACCGGGAACCAATTTTAGCCCTCACGGTGGTTTCATCCCGTTAAGGTCATATGAAGATCATTGAGTAGCTGTCACTTGTCCATTCATTGTACTTTTAAATCATTTGACCTTGACACTTCAAGCTTTTGACTATCACTCAACAAGGTCCTGTCCACAAATACAGGGCATGTTGAGTTGGCGGGTCAAAACAAAGACAACTGACATTAATGTCTATTTTTCACGTACAGCTCCAAGCTTTGTTCATGGGTTTAGTTAAATGAGTCTGTTTTTCGTCCGAAGGAAATAACTGTGAAGCACTCCCTTGTGCTACAAATGGAAATGTACTGTTGTGTGCCGCTGAGGAGGCACTGCAGTCCACGCTGAGCGCTCAGACCCGGTCATTAGGTCAGGCCGGATGTGAGATGGTTGGGGAATTCCACGAAGAACTGGCTCTGCTCTGCGGGGAACGTTCAGAGCCTCAGTTCTCTCCTTCTCTTCTTGCATGCTGCCCCTCCCTGACCACTGTTGAGGCCACGGGAGGCTACTAGCGGAGGAGAATTCACATTCCGCACGGCCTGCTCCCTGCAATAATCCCCCAGGCGTACTGCTGTGCTTCAGCATGCGCAGGCCCCCATGTGACCCAAGTGCGGGAATGGGTGGGTCCTACTGCCTGCTGCGGCTGGGGACAGAGGTCAACATCTCTCACTGGACAACCAGTCAGGAAGCTTTTTCAGGCACTCCAAGTGAGCTGAGCTGAGCGCTGGTAACTGGTAACACGGCTGACTGCACAAACAAGGTATCTGTCAGATTGCCGTTATTCACCGATGGCTCACGCATTGTGCTCCGAAGCCTATGTAACTTGCCCTTCTTGAAGAAAACTGACTGAACAATGCGTTTTAAAAGAATCCTTCGGAGCTGAATTAATGTCATTTATTGTGTTTGTCTTACATGCCCTCCGCAATCAGACCCATTGTCCGCAGCACAAAGTGAAACAATCCAGCCCTTGACGCATTTCTCTACAATATGAGTAATCGCAAGCTATAATTGGCGAGCTGTCGTGATCACATCAACATCCAGAGATAAGAGGCAGTCTAACTGAACAGCGGCAGTCTGCTGAGATGGGGATGGTGACTCACAATGAAGTAGTAGAGTATACCTTCATTAGCAATGCTGAAATTTCAAACGAAGGACAGGTGAGAGAAAATGTCTGAGTTCATATTTTTTGAGAAATTCTCAATTTTTTTTTTTTTTTTTTTTTTAAAAATTACATACGAATAACTTTCAAGCACATCTTTTTGCTGCCTCTGGGTTTGCTTTAATGGAGTATCAGGGTTACAGCGAACTCCAAAGCCCACATAACTTGTCATAAGCAAGTCCCTGGAAGTAAAAGTGTGGCCAGGGAATACACTGAATGAAAATAGGGGATGTCACTGCGTCTGCAAGAGATGCTGGGTAAAGAGCTGAGTAGCCTTTCCCTTTTTTCCCCTCCCGCTGCTGTTCCTCTGCCTGTCCGACAGCCAACCACCACGATGAATCCTTCGGGCGTTTGACAGGTGTACTCATCTGAGAAGAAAGCGGTCCAACACAACCCCCAAAAGATCTGCCCTTAAATGCAATGTTTTAGCAACAGTCTCCTCAAACTGGAGCACATTAATGGGAAATAAATGGGCCAGGGGCATCGGGATAGATATGTAAGGTGGGGTGCAACGTTTACTTGCCCCTGGCAAGGAACTGCCGTTTGCGTGCGAATGTGCATGTGTGAGGGAGGAAGGGAGGATAATTTTTAGTACAGTGCCTGTGACTGAGTCAGCCTAATGGGTGACACATTCGTTGTGGGAAGTTTAACTCAGGCAGTGAGCAGCAGTTGTGAGAGATCTCTGGTATCTCAGGGTTTTCACCACATCAACCCACAAAACCTAAGATGGACATGGGAGAGTAAATGAAAGGGGTCAAATGACACACGAGGACTTAACTCATGTTGGCGTATGATTCTCGGGCTGAACCTGACATGTGTTCTGTACCCCCCTCTTTGTGTCAGCAAACTCTTATATTTATTGCTTGCACAATCAAACCTCAGCGACACATTTACATTGAAAATGCGGTCAGAATTCATTATACAAATGCTAAACACAGCAAGTGGGTTATCAGTCTAAGGTTAACGCTTTACAGAGACTTCCCTGCAGACACTAACGCTTCATTTTTTTTGCATAATTAAACAAATCAAACTCTTTGCATTCTGGGGGGGTTATGTGTATAGATTGGATGTTGGCAGTTTCTCTCTTAACATTAAATTTTTCACACTGTAGATCCTCTTTTTAATGAGGAGCATAAAACCTTGCAGATACTGGTATAACCCTGGCATACAGATTCCCGTTTTACAGACTTTCGGTACAACAGCCCCCTGGAAAAAGTTGCACCCACGTTCGGTATACAGACCAATTGCTCCCGTATCATGTACTTTTTCCTGGTGTTTGAGGGAAACTTTTCCCAGATGATATAGCCATGAGTCATGAGCCAATAAGGCACAGACCTTTCCCCAATGATGTAGAAGTCATGAGCCAATGAGGCATAGACTTCAACAACGTATGATAACGCTTCTTAATTTTGTATTGTTTTTCAAGTTCATTAGTTTTGAAAAATGCTTTTGTTTTACCTTTTTTTTTAATGTTTTTCAGTTAACATACCTCTCTACATTTAAAAGGGGTCTCAACTCACCTCTTTCAGACTCGCTTCTCATAAGTGCTTGATAAACATGTATGTGTTTGATATGCTTAATAATTTTTAAAAACAATTTGTTTAATAATGGAAAAGCCTACACGTAGCTACCCGTGTAATGGATACTGATTTATATGGTAGTATGTGACAAACTGAAAGTGCTCAAGAATCATGTGCCTGTATCCAAATCTCTCCTGTTGGCATAATGCACCTTTTTTTTTTATATTGTTCTCCGAGATGTACATCATTTGGGAGAAAAGTGTCTGCTAAATGAATAAATGTGAATGTAAGGACAAATGTAAATATATTGTGTCTTTTCTATATGTGTACATACCGTACAATAGTTTAGCCAAAAAAAAAAATGTATATTTCTACTTTCATCCTCAAGGTGGAGGAAAAAAAAAAAAGCACTGTGAGCCTCTTTTTCTCCCTTCTCTTCTTTCCATCAATAGTACCCTGTGGCTCCCTATGTGCCCCCCTTAATGGGACCCTCTTTGGCAAAAGCAGCTGCACAAATCTGACCATCCACAGGGTGCACACACAGCACAGGACGGCTCCTAAGTTATGGGGAATTGTCCTGGCCTGGCTGAGTTGCTGCCTTAACTTACGACTCCGCCGTTCATTACTGCTGTCATAATGCTTGATTAAAGCAACTGGATCCACTCCACTTCAGCAGGACCACGCGCTCCGATTTACTGCCCTCCTGCTGCCAGAAACCCAATGTCTTAACCACCCTCCTCCTTGGCATCTGTGAGTTCACACTCCACACACAAATAAAATGCAGACAGATTAAAATCACATGCTTTCCAGCTAATGTCATTTCTGATGGATGAGCCTTAAGATTTTTTTTTTTTTTTTTTTATCATAGCAATGGAAATATTCTATGCAACACCTTTGACTGCAGACTCGATTTAAGGTTTGGAGGAAAGCAATCATATTACGTGTTTCACTGAATCATTTCAAAAGAAACAGCAGACATATTTTCTTTGGTCTCACACTATGTTCAGATACGGACTGTTACGGCGTCTTACACAATCCCACAGATTAATTTATCTGTTTTCACTCAAAACTATTGTGAAAGGATATAAAATATTCTTGAGGGGATGCCCACAAGTTTTCCCAGAGAGAAATATGTAAGTTAAACAAACTACAGAGCCCAGCTTTGCCTATGGTCCAACTCTTATTAATTAAACCACAAACTTTAAGTGTAATAAGCCCTTGCAGCCAGAAATTTATAGGAAAGTAAAAAGTCATTATCTCAGATGGCTGCAGAAAACCCAGAGGAGTCCTATAAACCAAGCAATCTTTTGCCTGGGACATTGTCTCACTCTTTCTCATTTGGCATCCGCGAGTTCTCCGATTCCTCTTTAGCCAAGCTAGAAGCCCAATATCTCTCAGCATGTTTTCCTCTACAGGGCGAAGAAAAATCTCTCTCATACTTTCACGGCCACCAACAAGGTTGGAACCAGAGATAAGACACAGCAACGCCCCTCTTTCCTCCATTATTTCCATTTAGCTAATAGTTCATGTGTTCAGTACAGTAGAACGTGTGAGGAAGGGGGCAAGCAGGGTATTGAGGAAAAAATGGGTCCTTGAGAACAAACTGACCTGGGAAAGCCCTGATCCAAGGTCAGGAGGTCCCTAGAGCCAGTGAAAAGGGTTTTGGTATAGGGTTGTAGACTTGTCCTACCTGGAGCAGTCAACACCTCCACAAGGCCTCCAGCCACCACCAGAGCCTCAATGATCTTGATATGATACTCAGGGTTCACGTCGGCGCTGAAAAGGCAAAAAGGGCAACACAGAGCACCGGTCACAATGACAAAAAGTGACTTGAGGCTAACGATAAAAAACCCACACCCTTTAAACACCCTTAATACTGACTGCATTACCTTTGAACAAGGCATTTGACCTGAAATGCTCCAGAAAAATATGCAACTATACAAAATGGGTAACATTGTAAGTTGTTTTGAATAAAAATGTCAGCTACATGAAGAAAGTGGAAAGGAAATGGAAGCAGCTAGTAGGATGCTGGGAGGAGATGAAAGGAACCCTGACAGGCACATGTTCTGCCCCAAGGGCAAAGTGCAAAAGAAATTCTAAATGCTTTGAGTTTAATCAAATTATATTTGCGGCTGGAGCACTTACATACTACTTTGTGCATAGGTAAATCAATCAACTCATGCTGGGCTTGACTATAGTGTACAGAGTTCATAATGCACATTTTCCTCAAAATCTTTCTTTCCAAAAAGACTTTTTGTCGCATTGTACAGTGTTTGCTTCACAAATTTTGAGGGAATCAAATTTTATCCGATGATTTTGTCCCTAACAATTAGCATACAGAGTTAACGTTACAAATTAAAATCTACTCAGACATTTAAAAGCTCTGAATGGCATGTTTTAAGCTGATTTCCTGCAAATTTAACCCCTTTTTGATAATACCCCTCGAGAATATGCTGATTAAATAATTACTGTTTTTGGCAAACACAAATTATCTTCTCTTTTGCCCATAAATTCATATTAAAATGAAGGACAGAGCATAGTAAACATGCAAAAACATGTATGAAGAACTCTAAGACCCATTTATTCTTTTTCTTAGTCAAGAAAGTAATTGAAAACACTAATTTTCTTTTCAAGTACAGGTGGTCCCCGACATACGATGGGGTTACGTTCCTCGAACCCATCGGAAGTCAAAAATATCGTAAGTTGAAAATGCATTTAATACACCTAATACACACCTCTGCGTGACAGAATGGGAGATGCGGATCGCTGCCGCTGCCCAGCATCACAAGAGAGTATCGCGTTGCATATCTTTTGCCCAGGAGAAAAAAAAAAATCAAAATTCAAAGTACGGTTTCTACTGAATGTCTATCGCCAGCTCAGCATCGTAAAGTTAAAAAAAAATCGTAGGTCGAAGCATCATGAATCGGAGACTACCTGTTCTACAAAAAGCCACCCATAGCAGATTGACCAACTGGGTGTCAAAATGTGATATGGGAAAGAAGACAGTTCCCCAGGGATAGAATCTGTCATACATCCTCCCCCCAAAACATGACACAGTGAAGAAGCTCACTATGTACTTTTTCGCAAAGGGAATCTTACTGGTATGCATAATGAGGCTACTTGTTCTAGTTTACAAAAGAGAGGGCAAATAAACATCTTACATCTGGTTCAACCACTGCTGGCATGCAAGCAAAGACTTGAGGGCCATTAAAGTACAGTATGAATGTTTTATAGAACTTAGTAATGCACCGGTCTGTGCCAGTAAGTGTGCTTTTCATTCTCCTTTATAAAAGTTCTATAAATATTATTAGTTACCATCCTTACATTTCATTCCTGCACTTCTAAACTTTAACAACATTATACAGTCTGTCAGGCTTCTACCAACTTTGCACTTATTTGAAGGAAAGTTCAAAGGTGAGAATTGTAAACCCCAGTCATTTATATACAGTATATCTTTAGCTAATGTGCTCATTTACTGAAGTCATTCTAACCTCTAACAGTGTACAGCAACTCTGCTCTCCTGTGTATGTGACACAAGAGCTGTTCACCTGGAGAAGGAGTTCTTAAAGAGAAGTTCGCTGAAGGCGTGGCCTAGCAGCCGGGGGCTCGCTCCTGCTTGCGTTGCTCTGCACAGGTGCCTCGTGAGGTGCACCAGAAGCTGATGGTTGTTTTGCGGGATGCTGGGGGACTCCAAAATCCTCTTCAGCTGTTGGCCACACTCCTCAATACTCAGAATCTCTGAAAGAAATAATGGCAATTATTTCTTTTAAAGAATGACGCAGTATGATTCACACAAACAAAAATATGGTGAAAAGGCAGGGCTTAGCTGAGTGACAAACAAGCACGAGGTGCAAAGGAGTCTAATTTAAATAGGTCTTTGCAACCAGCTTGGTACCAGACTTTAAAGGGTGTCGTATCCTTGTAGTCTCCCTTAAGGCAGTGAGCCAATCTCAATGAACTGGGAAGTCTCCAAAAAGAAAAAAAAGGGGGCTGCATGCAAAATGTTTTAATTCAGCATTCAATGTCTATAATCCAATTCATGAAGTTCAATGAAACTGTATCTACCTAACATTCCTATATCAGGCCAAAGTGCCAACAACCATTCATTTTTTTCCACTACTTTTTGGGTTTCATTGGTTCCTCAGGACTGGTATGTTGGACGAGTCAGCATCCAATGTGCAATGGTGGGTGACCACCACCCAGCCAGCTCCTGGAAGAACTGTACAGCAGGCAGTGACATGTGGCTGACCTTTCTCTGGCCTGCCAGCCACACAAACACACCAGTGAGGTACTCAACCTGTACTACGTGGGTCAACCAAACGACTGAACTCAGCTAGTTTTTTCATCTTATCTACCATTTGACAGATTTTAATTTGACTGAACCTTGTGATATTTCAAAAGAACACACAAATGCAGAGTGTACTTAAGTAGGCAGAGCAGTACAGAACGAGAAAACAGGTGAAATAATCTGGAACTGCAAAGCTGTCGTGCCACTTTCAGTGGACATTGGGATGTGTTAGCATCATACTGCTGTCATCTGTAGATCTGTAATAAATTGCAACTATGACTCATGCCATTAAAGCAAGGCTGATTTTTATTAAAATTCCCATATAAAACAAGCGTGAGGAGTTTAGAGGTCACGGGCAGCCAGGGACAGCACTGCTGCTTGATGAATGATTGATAATATGCTGCTCTGACCAGGGTTCAGCCCTCTGACCTTCGTCTAGAGGTCAACAGTCAACATCGCAGGCACTGCCCCAATCGCCACCCGCCCTGCCCTGTCCAAGTCGATACCGATAACGTGCGACTCCCACTCAACAGAGCACACGGTACAACTTTGCCAGTCCAGCTGTCAGTGGACTGAAAGCCCTCCTGGAAGTGGTACGTCAGAAACCAGCCAGCCAGATGGGCGTCTCATTTTAGGAGATCAGAGGGGATAACACCATTAGCCAGGCTGAAAACCTGCAGACCAGAAGAGATGCATACCGCCCAAATCCAAGCCGATGTGCCTTAATGTGACTTGACGTGCTTAAAGAGCAGAGCTTTTCATAGAAACGCACTCATGTCTAGGAGTTGGCCAATGCCAGCAGGTGAGACAGCGTCAGAGGTAAGAGGATAGGAGAGAACATGGGATTATACTCTTCAGTTTGACTGAATAAATTAATAAATTAGATGTTTGTTCTTTCAAAGGAAAAAGCTGTGCTGACCAACATAGAAATCAGATTTAGGTGGAGGCTTAACATAGGGGGAAAGTTCACTCAGCATATTACGAAGAGATCCATAGCTAAAGCCCTCTAAATACTGTGCCAAAGTACTCAGTGCTCACAATTTACTCTACATTAGCACCGTCTTCACAGAGGGAAGTAATGCACAGTTAATCCGCTTTTGCCTACAGCTTGACCGGCAAATTATAGCCACATACCATGATCTGCAGCCTGCCCTCACACTTAATGTACAGAGCACTGGTTCTTTGAAGCTAATAACACATTTGAGGATGGCTATTGAAGGGGGGGAAAAAAAAAAAACGCATCTGGCTGCATACCATACACCGTGACGGACCAGGCAAAATCAGGCGGAGATTGGTTTCCTTTGGGCAGCTCAGCAGAGGTCACAGCGAGCTGGCTGGAACACAGCCCTGGGCGCACAGTTGCTGCGATCCCTACTCTCTATAACACAGGCTGCAAGCAAGGCTCACTGAGCTCCACAAGTTCTTCTGGTTATGAAAAATACATTAGCTGCTCTTTAAAAGGACAAAGATGTCACACCAAAGACATCGGTGAAATGAGATTTGGAGCACAGTATTATATTGGAATCTGTCCGAAAGCAGGCTGAAGGAAACCCGACTTTTATTGCGACAAAATACAAGTCGTATTAAAAGTTTGATGCTAAGGTGGAAAAACACTGGTCTTATGAAGCAATGAAAAAGATGGGGATAACATAGGTAACACATGTTTGATGACCAAAGAGCTGAGTATTTCAGAAGTCCAGGAGACACATGGAATAAGCAATGTGAAAAGAATTGCAGAATCGTGTGAAAAGTTCTTTTCATTTTAAATATACTGCACTAGGGGGTGCGGTGGCACAGTGGGTTTGACCAGGTTCTGTTCTCCAGTAGGTCTGGGGTTCGAGTCTTGCTTGGGGTGCCTTGCAATGGACTGGCGTCCTGTCCTGGATGTGTCCCCTCCCCCTCCAGCCTTACGCCCTGTGTCGCCGGGTTAGGCTCCGGTTCGCCACGACCCCTCTTTGGGACAAGCAGTTTCAAACAGTGTGTGTGTGTGTATACTGCACTAAGATGTGGATTTCTGATAGAATTTAAATTCTGTCATTGGGTTAAGATGACTAACACACAACACTAAAATTTATACTTTGCAGTAAAATTCAATAAAATTCCATGGAAGTTTCAAGTTTTCACATCACATAACACTGTTAATTCTGACATTGACAGAATCCAATAAGTATACTAATGCATTTTTTTTTAACTGGTTCATTAAGAAAAGAAAAATAAACTGCATGTGTAAAGTGCACCACTAGCAAAATAACATTATTCAAGTGAGTAGTTCTTAGCACAAAACCTCTGACAGCAAAATTAAGAACACTATCATTGCCATGGCTATAATACAGCTGTGTGATGCCTTCAGTGACAGTGATTCAGGATCATCATGACCCAAGTTTCTAAATGTCTCAAAGTTTTGCTTTTTCAAGTATGAGAACACTGAGTGCATTTATCCTAAGATTTTGTTTAATCCAGCATTGAACTCCAGGTAAATTCCCAAAAAAGGTCAAATTAACGAAATTATCACGGACATCACGTAACAAACTTCTGGAAAACTGGAAAATTGACCTAAGTGAGCAGTAGCACAAGAATTAAATAAAACCAAGCTGCAGGCAGCACTAACACACTGTGTGCTTAAATAATGATTGGTGTCTAGAAATGTTTACGTACACAAAGAATCATCCAGATCCACCTGGAACTGTAACCTCCATGGGGGCAGCCAGCACTCCTTTAAACATTACCATCCTGAGGAGCTGAGTCCCAAAGCCAGAGTGCAGCGAAACAGCTGAGGGCATGGATAAGGTACACTGAAGCCCATGTTAGAGAAAGCCTCCTACTCTGGGAGAGCCATACCTTGGGCCGTGTAGACCAGCTCACTGTAGACCACCGCTGGGATAATAGGGGAGGGGAGGTCCTGCAGGTATCCCCTCAGGGTGTCTGCCAACACGGGAAGCTCATACTGCTCCAGGTCCACTGAGGACGGATCTGCCGAGAGAAAGCAAAGTGATGGCTGGGAAAAATACACAGCATTTTCATAAGGCTACTCTACTTTTGAGAGACCGATTAATCAAATGACTCGCATTTACCTGTAAGGACACATCACCAGTAATGCATACACACAAGGAACATTTACTCAAACTGAGCGTTCAGAAAATATTCTGGGTGTCCTGATATTACACAGAAACACTACGTAAAATATCTGCCTCTTTCCGATCTTCTAGGCTTAAACTTTGTCAAGGTTTCCGTACGGCCAAATAATTTCTCCTCCTTGATATGACATCTATTGGCGATTGCTGAAGCTTAGGCATAAAATACACTACATTTTAATTAAGTGTTCACATGCTAGTATTTGCTTTACTGATGACAAAGAAATCATGAGGGCATTATTAACCTATATTTTTATTTTTCCCTGAAACTAAGTAGAGGCCACATAAAATCCAGGGCCAGCCAGCTCATGGAAAAACAAAATACTATCTCCAGACAGTCAGATAAACCACTTCCCTGATGTGCTGGCTGTGGAGAGTTTGTGCCCAAAACTGAAAGGAGCAGACACAACAAACAAGGGCAGACCTGGTCACTGATAGGACAACAGAAAGAGCCCAGATGTACGAAGTCACAGTGGTCACACGGAGATCCTCTTAAGTACCATCAGCAATTCTCTCCTCTACGTCTCCAAATTCCATCACTCCTCCTTCCCCCTTCTCCCCTTCCTCACACCATCAGGACACTTGAAGTGTCAATGTCACTGGTCTAGTCCAGATTTACAGTCATATAAACTTTGCTTTAATCAAGCGACTCTGCAAAGGGAAGCTCATTAAGTTCTGGTGACGGCACCCTGCTCTCCCAATGCAGATATGCTCCGGCCAAGACAACCTCATCAGCCTGTGGACCGGAGCTCGAGGTCAGAGCAGACAGAAGAGAGGCATGAGTCCCAATGACTCCTTTAAACATTTCGCCTGGAGATCACAATCATCGTCTTTTCACTGGCAACAGAAGGGTGCCTTAAGGACAACAACAGAGCGAACGGTGTTATTTAGAAACAAACTGGTTTTAAAAAAAAACTGCTCCTTACACATTTCAAAATTTAACAGCTTGTTCAAAAGCGAAAAGAAAAAAGCATGGAGTGGCATGAAGAATTCTTCAAGGTATCTTATCCAAGCATGGTCCCAATCGAACCTGTGCTAGAATAACCTTGCAGGAAACAGACTGGGAAGAGAAACAGCTAAACTCCTTGGTGAAACTGAATGAAATAAAAACACAAAAATAGACTAACTATGCCTGTTTCATCAACAACTTCTGTTCAATTTCAAATGAACAACAGAGAGTAGGGAGAAGTGATCAGAACTGAAGTATTAACATTTTGAAAATTAAGAGGATATTTGCTACTGACGCTGTCAATATTGGAAATTAGTTGCTTGCACTAAGTCTCATGAGCAGTTCTGAGATGTAATTTAGATATCCAAGAGTTCAAGTAACAAAGAAACAAACATATCCCATTATTCTGTCTCTCGATATCTGGTTTTTCACATAACCAGTTGAAACTGTTAATATCTCTAATCATTAATTGGTCCGGATTTTCACATATCTGCTTGGTGACACTGGGTCCAGGCCAGCACAATAAACTGAGAATATAACATTTCAAAATTGCACCAAGTGGCTGTGAGAGAGACGCACTGCACTGCGTGAACTGTGTATCCATGCTCTCATTTGCATTGTGGCACTCTACAGTCTTGCCTGCATACTCATTTGTGTTTGTGCCCCCTATTTTACACAATAGTACTTTTTTTTTTTTCTTTTTAAATGTGACATTCATCTTCCTCAAGCCAATCCATGCACACTATCATGGTTAGCTAAATCTATGAAATCATTACTTTCAACGTTCATTTTATCGTAAAGTCGAAAAAAATCATAAGTCGAACCACTGTAAATCAGGGACCACCTGTACTTACCTTTATCATATTTCTACTAATAGTTCACTGTTACCCTATAGATCCAGTAAACCTTTAAAAAAAAAAAAAAAAAAAAAGCAACTAAAAAACAACAGGCCAAAAACAGCTGGAATCTGTCATTTGCTCTGGAATCAGGAGCAGTCTGAACACCAAGATCTTCCATGACAAAGGAAACTACTATTTTGACGATACTGTGGTTAGACAACATGAACTTATTTGTGTCTGGCACCATAGCATGTACATCACTTTTGGGGTCTTCCTACACTTTCTGCCACCCCATAGTTATTTAGCCTGTCCATTTATGACTCGAACTCTTTTAAACCCTCTAATTTCAGCTCTCTGTCTCTGCTTTTTTCTAGCTTATTTCCCAAAGAGTGGCCATCTGTAGTTCTTTGTCCTTTGACACTGATTCATCAATCCTTTGCCCCTTTTGGTTCTATCCAACATCTTCTAGAGTGTCTCTCGATTGCTCATAAACACCTGTTTCACACTTCTCTAGGTAGTTAGCTAGCTGCACTGATTCCTCACTGGTTTGTTTCATTCATCTCAGTCTTTCACGATACTGATCCCTCTCAATTCATCCATAATCCAGGAACAACACAAATGAACACAAATGAAGCAAGACTGATGACTGTGTCTGGAGCAAATCTATGTAGGTCATTAGCTCTTTTGTGTTGACAGGGATCTGGGTTGGTACATGATGCTTTGCGAGGAGGTTGGGACATACTCAAATGATCTTAATGGAACAGCCAGCTTCTAAATTAAGACCCTTGGATCATGGAAGCTTTAAAAAAATAAATAAAGTTAAAAAAAATAATGGAAGACATTTGGCTATGATGCATTAGGTAAAGGCTGTGCAAAAAGCTTATAAGCACTCAAGTAAGTTTAAGAAAAACAAACACGGACACTCCTCTATTTAAGTACATTTGACTTACGTAAATCTGGATTTACGTTAAAAAATTCCCGGCATACACATTATTTACGACTACCGCTTACGCAAAACATCTGAAATACGTTAAGCGCAAGTCAGAATAGCCAGACAAGGCAGGAAGCTCCATCTTCCCAGTTCCCGTGTGTTTTGAGCTGTGAACGCTTCTCCTCTCGTTAGAGTAGTGCTTTTATCGCATATTTTTATGCATTTCATTATTCACAATGCCTGGTGGTAAACATGCACTTGAAGGAAAACGAGAACCGTCTCACAAGCATACAGCAATCAATTTGGAGATGATATTGAAATAAGGAAATACGATGGTGGACAGAGATTATCATCTATAGCACCGAAACTAGGCTTAGCCATATCGACTGTGAACATGATAGTGAATGATGCTACACGTATAAAGGAGCATATGAAAAGAACAGCTAGCATGAAAACAAAAATAATAACGAAGAAATGTAAAAGTGTAATAAGTGAGATGGAAAAATGATTAAGTTAATGGTGGGGGAGGAGGAGGAATCTGACATACGTAACTTTTGACTTATGTAAGGGGTTGAAGAACGGTCTATTTGCGTAAGTCAAGGGGTGTCTGTACAAAATAATTTCCTTCCTCTTGCAAACCCATCCAACTTTCTGGCTGTTGAAAAGACTTTCCATGAGCATCTTGTTTCTATTCTGGAGCTGTTGTGTAATGTCGAAGGAGCTTGTGCACTTGGAGTGCCCATACGGGAACAAGGTGGATGCCGCCTGAACTCTTGCAGAGTGCGGTTTCTGACTGCTATGTTTTGTTAGGCTCTCCAATGACCCTGGCAAATCAGAACTCACCATCTGGCAAGCTGCGGCCTTGTGCTCCTGAGCCAATTGCAAACCTAGTGGCAAAGGTCCCATATAGAGAGAAAAGAGAGTGAGAGGTATAAAGCAGTCCAAGTGATGAGTAATAACTTATGAGCAGTATTCTAAAACCAAACCCAGGTTTTTTCAGAGGCCTAATGGCAAGCATCTGTCATTCCTTGATTATCTGTCATCTGTAGTTATTTACAGAAGGGGTTACCTAATTTCCTTATCCTTTTTACATTTAGCATTTCTTTCCAGATTTAAAGTGTTATTTTCCAGTACTGGTATTAAGGACATGCTTTAAGAATAAAACTACCAATAAGAAAAATAAAGACATAAATACTCCAAGCCTTCAACTAGTCTGTGCATGAAAAAACAGCAATTCTCTGGATATAAGTACACTGAAGGATGACTGAAAGAAGTTTTTTCCACTTTTGTACAATGTCAGACTGTACCAGTTGGAAAGATTAGTGCATAGAATGAAAAACTATTAATTTCTGAATGCTTTAAAATGTTTCAAACTGGAAACTGAAGGCTGTTAGTAAATCACAATGCACCATTCTTTTCCTCCTTTACAGTCAAAGTTCCAGGTAGTTGAGTACCTTTTGGTAACAACACAACTATACTGAAGTTCATAGTAATGCTAACACAACTGAGCAGCATGACTTTTTGTGTCACATGTATAATACTTTTTTCAAGGTCCTGTTTGGGCAGAGAATCTAATTCAAGGGTATTGTTGCTATTTTTGAGCAAAGGCTGTAATCCTGTCCAGCACTGCCTAACCAGCTTTGAAACCCCATGTCTTAGTGCTAAAGAACCTGAGGCAGATACCCTAGAAAGAAGCAGGAGGTAGAAGAATGGAAATAAGTGAGGCTCAGAAGTATGCACCTAATGATCAATCCCTGAGGTACGCAGAACAATTTAACAAATCACTAAAACAATCTAGAAACACTTCAAGACCTAAGATTTTACAACTTCAGTAAGTGATGTTGAATGATGGCCGACACGCTGTCAAGTCTCAGCCACCGATTCGCACTCTTCCACAGGATTCATTCTGAATACTAAATGTATTATGCTACACATGTCACTGTAGCCTAAACAGCTTTAACGTAAGTATCTATGATTAAAAATGGGTTTGGGTTCACATGAAAACGGGTATGCTCGTGCACATATTTTTGCTGGGACTCAAAGTAAATATTGAAACTGCAGTCGAGTTTGACTTTGTGTGAAGGTTTTAGTAACATTCCTTGGTCTAGATGCACATTTTGAATCACTTTAACAATTCAAAGCTGAAAAACAAATTTGTTGCATGGTATATTCAGGTACAAAGTACATACGTCAACATCCCTTGTCATTAAACTGCTGAAAGATGGACAGCAGAAGTGATAAATGGTAGTACTTTGGGTTTTTATAGCAATCATAATATGTGGAGATCACTGACCTTTAAGCTTGCAATTTTCTCCAAGATACGGTATCTGACTTCATGACTGTCTTGACTGTCAATTCCACAGAACATTTCCACCATATGTTACATTGTTCGATACATACACCTATACCCCACGGACACATGTAATCTTTGGAGCATTTATAAAGTTGTAAAAAGTTGCAATAAAATACCTGTCAGCAGAGGTCTGACTGTGCCACTTGTGAACCTTGTGCTGCTTTCATTATCCATCCATGCTGCAATATTTGTAACAACCAACTGAATCAAACGGTATGGTTGTTTCTATCTATATATTCATTCAAATGAAATGCCTTGCTCAAGAGTACTACAGCAGCAGCAGTGAGATGCAAAACTGGATCATCCCGACTGCAAAGCTGCATCCTTAAGCACATTACCTGTTGTCCCATAACTAAATTGTCAGGAGTACAGTGTGAACTCTGTAATATGGGGCAAGCAATGAGGACTTCAGTTCTCCAAAATACTGATCGCATCACCTGATTTTCATTTTTCATCATTGTTTTAGTAATTTCAACTTAATTGAATGGTGAATAGAAGGCCTGTCTAAATTTAATAGGGTCTGATTAAGGTAATTTAATTTAATCTATCAGTAATGAAAAGAAAAATTGAGATAGTTTGGACAAAACACTCTACAGGCCACTGCCAAGAAGGACAGCACTGCAATTCTCAACTGATTTAGTCAGTAAGAGATCATCATTTCTTTGAAAAATTATCAGAGGATTTAATCTTAGCTAAAGTCCCATTTTCCCAGGATTTCACTGAAGCTCATGGATCAATAGCTGACAGCAAATGTCACCACAGAACTTATGCTGTTTTTATCATGCACCACTAGTTACCCTGTAGTCAATCTAGTTTCCACAAAATGAGCAGGACCAGGTATTTTCTCTCCAAAAGTACGGATTTGATTCAGTGCTTTTTTTTTTTTTTAAAACTATGTATCAATCAAGCAGATCCCCTTTAAAGCACTGAAAATCCTCAAAGAAATACAGTGCGTGCAATGGTCTATTATATTCCATTAGTCATGTGAACATTGTTTAAAGAAGGGGGTTTTTATAATTTAAAAAAAAAAAAAAAGAGTGCCTGTGTGCAGATTTAAGATAAACCTCATTTTACAGTAAATGAGGCACTTAGTGCAGTATGAAACACAAAAAGAAGGAAAAGCGTGGTGCAAGACTATAAAGTTATGACGGATGGGGTTCCTGTCCAGGGTCTACCTTGCTTCGCTCCCTATACTTCGGGGATAGGCTCTAGATCACTGTGACCCTGAACTGTACCACCAGTTATTGATATATAACCAAATGAATGAGAGAGAGAAAAACTCTATAAAAGGGATGCTGAAAGAACAAGACACTGAACAACACATCCACTTAATTTCAATGGTAGTGCTTCAGCAGGCAAAGTGAAGAGAACAATGAACTTGTTCTACACTCGTGTGAATATTTTTGACAAAGGTGGCACTTTGCCAATATAGCTAAAGATTGTTTTTATGAGAGGTCTTCAGCTGTGCTGGATTTCGGTGAACATGCTGTAATTTAAATAAGGTGGTGGTTTTTATGGCCTGCGAATGAAGATCCCACTGTTAAACCAAGAAGCTGGCAGTTCAGAAACTTCACTTCACCTGTAATGTTCATGCAATGTTGGATCTCACAGAAATGCATCCAGCCAGTTTGGCCCAGGAGAGCTGATGCTTTCTTTTCTTCCATGGAACAACATTTACAAAAGTTGTGCACTGTTTCTAAGCTACTTGTTTCACAAACTGGCACAAATGACAAGTTGTAGGGATGTGTGTCACAGAATAAACAGTGCTTCTTGTGGTAACATTGATTTCCATCACCGCAACTATCTGCTGGCTGGGTCTTTTCTGCAGCATCTCCCACAGCCCACCACTTTTAAACCTATGCGCATGATTTATGCCCAGCATACAACTTCACTCTAAGTCCAGCCATCATTTTTCAACAACCGATTGTCCCGTGTGAGGTCGTGGTGAGCCTCACCCGGCAACACAGGGTGCAAGGCCAAAGGGGGAGGGGACACCAGCCCATCGCAAGGCACCCCAAGCAAGACTCAAACCCCAGACCCACCACACAGCGGGCACTGGCCAAACCT
Source organism: Scleropages formosus (assembly GCF_900964775.1). Classification (NCBI taxonomy): domain Eukaryota; kingdom Metazoa; phylum Chordata; class Actinopteri; order Osteoglossiformes; family Osteoglossidae; genus Scleropages; species Scleropages formosus. Next base: position 14,656,467 of record NC_041814.1, on the reverse strand, counting down.
GCCGCGCCACATTCTTCTACAAGTCCGCCACTCTATTTTCTCCTCAGTTAGTTTCCAGGAGGTCCTCAACCACATCCTCACCCATGACCGGGTGAAGGACTTATGTTAACGTTCTCATCTTTGGATTTTTTTTTTTTTATGTCTTTGTGGCCTGTGACAAAATAGTTCCAAGGGTGTGTTATAAGAAATAAAATGAGTGATGCTAATAGTGAGGTCCACTGTTTTGAATAGTGAAAGCCTGGCTGGAGAATCATGAGCAGCTGCAGGGATCTTGGCCTGTGCTCTTTGTAGAAATAGAAGCACTCACGTTGGTGCTGGAGAGCTGGAATTTTGCATCTTCAGTTAGTTCATCGACTACTGGTTAGCTGTTTACTAGGAACAACAAGGTAACAGAAGGACAGCAAGGTAAAGACAACCATTTCTACTGTTACCAAGTTTTCATGTTTCAGTCTATTACTAATCTTAAATGTTGTTGTTTAGTCAACAATACTTCAATATTTTACCTATGTACTGTGGAAATTAAAATAATGGTGTGAAAATGAGTGAAGGGAGCAGGGCATAGAAAAGTCTGCCAAACGTCTATAGCCTAGACAGTCTCTTTGACCTTCTGGACCATTTTCCCCAGACACATTACATGCCTGTGTGGTAAACTGCAAAGGAATTGATGGCACACAGTGGCTGATTACAGACCTGGCAAGTGACTTTAATTCCTCCGCTTGACTTACTCTACCTAGCACTGCACACTCCAGGTCCCCGTGGAAACTTTCAGCCCCAGCCTTGGTTCTCCATGGACTTATATGCAGGTTTGAGAGGCAGCTCCAAGGTTCCACAAAACTAACCATGATTTCCACAAGCCCAGGAGACCATTCCACTTTGCACATGTTGGGTTCTGAATTCCAACTGATTCCTCGGACCTACTGCTGTACATCCTTATCCAGGACTGAAAATCAACAATGAGATTCTTCTAATATATCACAATCCCAATTTTTAAAGTAAATAATTGTTTTATAACAGTTTCTCACATAAAAATCTTTGTGTAAATCCTCTGTAAAATTATCTTCATAAGGTCAGTAGTCTATGGCCTCAAAGCTAGTAGGAAGCAATGGCAAAGAGGGTGTGGACATTTAATGCAAACTGCACACCGATGCGCAGAGCTCCAGACGGCAGCCCCAGTTAGGAAGGGTGAGCGCCAGCAGTCATGGAGAGAGAAGCATGGGCAGAGCTCAGATGCCTGCATGCATGCCCCAGCTGGGCCTAAAGTTCTGCGGGGTCAGCAGTATTTATTTATGGCCTCGCTTGCTGGTTCTGTATGGCATTGAAATGGAAGCCCACCTTGATCACGTAGACACTGCTGCTGCACTTGAATGAGCGTAAGCTACTGGACTTCCCCTCCTGTAAGAGCGTGCTTTTCCATCAAACTCAGACTTTTCTGTGGGTGAATTCCCAGGAGCTGCAGTTCCAGTAAGAAGCTGCCCTTTCACACATGGGAAAAGAAAAAGCCACCGAGGTGACAAGGCTCATTCCTGGGTGACCACATAGTCCTCTTATGGTTGATATGAGGGAACGCACTCCTCCCTTTGGCAAAGCCTTGTAGACAAACCTCCTTTACCTCACTTGCACCATGAGAGAGGACTGCTCTTCACACAAGAGGGCCTTTGCAATACAAGAAACATTGTGACCGTTTGCGAAGGAATTCACGGAAAACAATAATTAACGACAAGAAAGGAAGGCTTTGGGACTTTTGGGTACCCAAAAGGAGGTTTCTGACCTCCCAAGGTTTGCTCACAGAGGAATATACATGGCAGAGGCTAAATATTATCCAGAAGAGCTGAATGAGTGTTGATTGAATCTCATACTGTTAGGAGCTTGGCCAAGCAAATACCAGAAGAAAGGATTAGCATCCATTTATCTTAAAAAAAAAAAAAAAAAAACTAGAAAACAGAAGTAGACATATGCCCAGTGAGAATCGATGATGACCATCACTCAACCACAAGATCGTGAAGAAGGAGAACACAGGAACCCACTTAGCTGCCAGACGGGCAAGTTAGGCAAACCATAGCCATCATGTTGGATGTGGTTTGGAAATATTACTGACCAATCCAAGGCTGCAAAATAGAAGGCTGTGGCTGCACTTGAGAAGTGCTGCTTTCAATCGCAGCTTAGTCAAACCAAATCGTCAAAGTCATCACCACAAACCCTTTCCACGCGCCTCCATACAAGGTAACAGGAAACACATTACACAGTCACTCATGTTGGGAATTTCATTTTGTTGCTGCTGAGGACTAACTGACGGCCTGTCACTGCAGTAAGCAAAGGTTCAGGACACATCGGAGAGAGAAGGGAGACAAAACAGCCCAAAGAAGCTGCAGGTTAAAAAAGGGGCCAACAGTAAAAACAGCATTACCTCATCGTAGCAGAGGTTGCTGGGAAGTGGAGTTCAGCAGATCAGCACATTGCTCAGAATGCTTGCTGTCTCTGTGCATATGGTCAGTACCTACCCCTTGGCCACCGCAGATCAGTATGTTCGTCCCTGCAGGGGAGTCGCAGCTCACATATGCTTGAGCATTTGCTTGGAAACTGGAGCAGCCAAGTTAGCAGAGATAAAAAAAAAAAAATTCAAATTAAGAGCAAGAGGATTGGTGGAAAAACGTTTTAAGGTTAAACAAGCGATGAGGGGTTTTGCTTTCCTGGCCTGGCACAGTCACTAAGTATTTACAACACAACCCTGGAATCACAGTCACCTCACGACAAACACCTCTTTTCTGCTAATCACATGGCCTGCTGATTACTGTAATAAAAACCGTATAAACGCTTTGGCAGCACAAGTGCTTTCTCCCTCGCTGACTGGAAAACATATAGCTTTAATAGTTTATTGACTATCATGTATACAATGACATCACTTACAGCCAATGAGAAACCCCCACTCACATCGGAAGAAACATTTCTTTTTTGTTTTTTTGCTGATCAGGGCAGTACTGTCAAAATGTAAAGAAAAAATGTGCACAAAATGACCATGGGTTGACAATCGGACTCGGTCAGGCTCAGTCTGACTCAGTAGAATTCATGTTCTGGATTCCTAAACCTCACATATTACCAGGGATGTTCCTCTAATTAGAGCATTATCTTTACTCAGCTCTGCCAAAGCACTCCTGCAGAACGTCTGAGCACAGTACCAACACACACAACGTCTATCTCATGTTATAAAACACAAACTCTTACATACATACTACGCTATACACATTTTCTGTTCGATACATTATGTTCAATACACGCACTGAGCAGACCTGTGCACGTGCATAAAAGCTATTTCATCATATTGTTTTACCTGTTAAGCACCTTGGAACTGGGGAAAATGCGCGCGCGCACACACACACACTCACACACTGTCTGAAACCGCTTGTCCGAAGCGGGGTCGCGGTAAACCGGAGCCTAACCCGGCAACACACAGGGCGCAGGGCTGGAGAGGGAGGGGACGCACCCAGGACGGGACGCCAGTCCATTGCAAGGCAGCCCAAGCGGGACTCGAACCCCAGACCCACCGGAGAGCAGGACCCGGTCAAACCACGCTGCACCAGCGTGCCCCTTGTCTGGGGAAAACATTTGCAACTCATTAAAAATATACAGGGTGTTTGCATACTAAGGAGGTTATACCAAGAAGCTTCAGACTGAAAACAAAATAATACACAGGAAGGACACAGCATGTAACCAGAATGGATGAAATCACAGTAAAGCTAATGTCATATCCAGCACATGCCCGTGGCTCATATGGTTAGGGCTGAACAAGATGCGGTATGACGTCTACCACGATTCTATGGTCTTAAAGTGGTCTTTCCTTCGTTGCCAAGTTAACAGCTGGCACGTCCCATCTGTTCCAGGGAACCACTGGGTGGGTTATTAAGACGTGTTATTAAGTGTCTGTCTCCATATTGCAGACCCTGAGCTACACAGCGAAGCAAAACTCAGAAATAGACTATGCATGTGATGCGCAACACATTTAGCTCACAAATGTACACGTTTACCCTTTAACACGCAAGGCTGGATACTGCAAGAAAACACCAAGACAAGCATTCTCTAAAGCGCAGTAGAAGAACAAGAACTCTTCTGGGACGGGTGCTCAAACCTAGAGCTTTAAGTTCACATTTTTAACCAATGGCTACCTGGTCCTTCACTGTAAACTGTCAGACACTATGAAAAACAACAGTGGCTCAATAATTTCTACCTGTGTATGATATAGTGGTAGATCCCCTTTTCTACTTGACAGCTTACAACACAGTATTTACCCTACTTTTACTTAGCTCTTACTTTTGGATCACTTTAATGTACTTATTATCTAGTATAGTGCAAACTTCATCAAGCGCATCTCCTTGGCTCCTCAGTTCAGCTCAGGCCAGCCACACTAATAGCACTTCCAGCCATGGGGATCTTCGCAGCTGCGCCTTCAATGCCATCTGACCTCAAACGCAGCCTGTCCACTGAGCGCTGAGCTGCTGAGCTACAGCGCTCCCTTGTGGCGCCCGCATGAACTTCAACTAAAACTGCAGGACTTGCTGCTTTTTTATTCCATGAAGGAGATTTTACAAAAGTTCAATCTTTCCCTGACTGACACAAACAAGCCAGTTAAGACTAATAAGTACATTTCATGCACAGACTTTCTATATTCAGAATTCAACATATTAACAGCAGTGGGTTTTAAGAGAGCTGCACATTGTGCTGGTAAAGGGACATTGCAAACCTGTATCCAGGGCCTGTCGCACCTCTGTGGGCCCAGAGGACCCGGAGGGGGCCCTATAAAGAGGCTCGCTTTCCCAGCCTGCAACGAGAGACACAAGCAGCACATTTAATTATAGGAACTAAAATCATACATTGCTACAATTTCACATTTACTGTACGATTTCGAATTTTAGGATGCGTAATATCAAGATATATAATAAATACAAGTGCTACAATGTCTCTAAGGTAATACACACTCGCACGGGAAAGGATTTGATTTAATTTACGGTATAGGCACTGCTCTCCTCTGTCCCTTGTGTCGAAGACAAATAGCTTACAATATGATGGCTGAAGCACAGCTCCGCATCTGGTGAGGAACGAAGGGGCGGGAGGGTCTCACCTTCTCTCTCCAAGGCCTCCGCTAGCCTCTGCACCACGACAGGGGCCAGGTCTGGGAGGGCAGCTGCGTCAAGAGGATCCGCCTGACTACAGGAACCTGTCACAGAAAAGACTGCTTGTGATTAGCAATCCCACTGCTTGCTGCAATCTTCTTGATTAAACTCCTTGTCAACCCACCATGATACTCTCCAGAGGTTCAGGTTCCAAACTAGGAGCCAAACTCCAGGCATTTAATGAAATTCCAGACCTCAATAAAGATGTCAGCATGGGACTTGTACTGACCAAACACCTGAATCCGCCTGCCTATTGCACATAATAGCTCATAACTACCAACAGAATATGTACTTAATCCCCACCTGAGACTCCGAGACTGGAAAAAGAATCCTAGTGCAATATCAGCATGAATACTTGCAAAGTGTTTATAATCGCATGGATTCCGTGAATAGCGAAACTCATGTACCTGAGCTCCTTTGACATGTATAGGTCAGCCACAGGTTACAACACCACCCATAAGAGCGAAGACACGAGTTGCGATTAGTTCAGAGCCCTGGCAGCTGGAGTGCACCGACTATATTGTGTGTCTTGGTGGAAAGGTAGCGCAGACACAAATACGCCGATACCGTCAGACTCGAATGACTTCTAACAGCATGCTAAGCTTCCTCTGGATATTTAGATAGCAGAGATTATAGTACAGCATACATGGGTGGCACGGTGGTACAGCGAGTAGTGCGGCTGTCTCACAGCGCCTGGGTGGTGCGAGAGGACGTTGGTTTGATCCCTGCTCAGTCTGTGTGGAGTTTGCATGTTCTCCCTGTGTCTGCATTGGTTTCCTCCAGGTGCTCTGGTTTCTTCCCACAGTCCAAAGACATGCTGTTAAGGTTCCCCCATAGTGTGTGAGTGACAGAGAGTGTGTTCCACTGATGTATGGATGAGTGACCCATTGTAAGTAGGGTATCTAACAATGTAAGTCACCTTGGTGAATAAGGTGTGTGACTAGTAACACTACATAGAGTAAATTGGAAGTTGCTTTGGAGAGAAGTGTCTGCTAAATAAATGTAAATACAGCATGTATGAGTTTACTGCAAAGCCTGAAGGCCAAGCACATCAGTTTCACACCCATTACCCCTTCTCACGAAGATATGGACATATCTCATGCACCATGAGCGGAGCTAAAGCAGTGGAAAGACTCATTCATCTTCTCCTTTACATATATGTATTTGGCAGATGCTTTGTTCCACAGCAACTAACAACTCAAAGTAAACAAAAGTGAGTTCCCCAAGAGGCAAAGAGCTTTACATTTGAAAACACACGACGAAGCACAGCCTGTTCGATGCCATTTTGCTAGTACACTTAAGTTGTTGGTTGAAGAAGTGACTCTCAAATAACAAATACTTAGACCAGAAGCAACACAGTGACGGACTAACCCTACGAAGCTGTCGAGGGAAGGGAAGAGACATGAACGGAAAGGTCAAACAGAGAGTTTTTAACACCTTTCTTGAATTCTGGGAAAGATTCAGCAGTTTTGAGGGAGACAGGGTGTTCATTCCTCCATATCAGCGTCAAAATAGAGAACATGGGGCTTTTGATTCCAGACCCCCTGTGAACGGGACCACCAAGCACCCAGCGATAGAGTTAAACGTAGATCAGAGTAAGGTGAATTAACCTTACTGTGTGTCCATTGCACAATATACGTCTCAATGCCTTTCAAAGAGTAATTCAGCAGAGTTCTCCGGTTAAATCTGACAAAAAGTCCAGTTCTAACACTGTTAAACAAACAAAAAAGTCAGGGCCTACAGCGTTTCTTACCGCGCAGGACAGCTGAGGATGAAGACCTTGCAGATGACACAGCTCAGAGTTCAGATGTTCATGTGTAAACAGTCTTTCTGCTTTCCAGTAGGTTCTCAGCGCACCTACTTCTCATTCATAAACTGTATTAAGGTTTAAAAGGAAAGGGAGAATAAATGCCACACAATTTGCACAACAAAAGGAGCAAGTTGTTAATTTACATTTATATAGGTAATCCATTCACTTAGAAATGACACCCGGACTTTGTAATTTTGTCCTCCTATATCAAAGAATATTCGTTTGAACAATGCAATTACTTTCGTGTGAAGTGAAACGCACACAACGGAAACTGAAAAAAGTCAGATTAAAGGTACTCTTATTAGGAGAGCCGCATTGATTGAAAACCGGCACACGCAACGTTAGGTGGCACGAACCCTCGCGTCCTTTTCAACAAGCGTACAAGCAAGAGCCTCTTTTCAACTCGTCTGCTTTACTGGAATAGGCGGCGGGCGGATTTGCACGATTTTAGAAACGCGATGACATGCAAAACCTTCCCCTGCCATGAGTACAGCCGAAAGCAAACTGGGAACCAATTGCAACATCGGCAAAGCTTAGGAAGAAAGCCTACTGGCAATGTGACTGTTACGTGCAGTTGCGTGAGAGAAACTCTGAAACTCGACGAGGCCACTAATGACCCCTTTGCAGAGATGCACTACCGCCGTAAATAACAAACTCGTCTGTGTGGGAACGTAAAGACCAGGAGCACGCGTGTAATGGGAACGCATCGGTACTCAAACAACCTTCGCGCAATTAATTGCTCCGCATCCCGTCTCCCAGGCTGGGCTGCAGAGGCCCGCGCGGCTAATGCACGTGCAAACAGGGCAGAAGAGGTTAAAGAATTTTAATTCGCCTTTCCTGCGCTCCCCGTTGCCTCCCCCTTGCTGACCGGCATTAATATTCTCTCACTCGGAAACGGGACAAACCGAACGGGCCCGAACGATGCGCCATCAATCTGCATCAGGCTTTCAGCGCACGCGGTTTGGGGGAGGGTGCGGGAGGACGTGCCGCGACAATCGACAACGGCGGTACGGCGAGACACAGGTGACGTGCACTGAGGCACCTGCATTTTCTTTTCGCGCCGGCCGGGAGTCCCGCGTCTCATGCGCGCGCAACGCTACGATCGCGTTCGCCGCCACGCGCCGTCTCGTGTGCCGGATCAGCTGCTGGAGGCAGCGGAGTGACGCCTGCGGTCAAACGAAGGGAACTGACGAGGGTCCCGGGCCTCCAGGGTTCGCCTCGGCCGGACGTGCAGCAGATCCGCACGGGAGGAGCAGTTACAAAACGGGCTTCGAGCACATGAGAGCAACATGGTGCAACTTGCTACAGTACGCAGCACCGCTTCAACCCATCGACACTGTTGAGTGTCATTTTCACAAGCGTGGATCAAGCGCGAGTGCGATGACACCGATACTGACGTATGCAGAGCGGCCCCTCGATGGCAGCTGCGCGAAAACGTCCGTTGAAACCACCAGCAGTAAATTAAGAGCTTTGTACAATGTTAAAGTCACAATTATTACATGCTTACAATCATTTACCCATTTATACAGCTGGGTAATTTTACTGGAGTAATTGAGGGTATGTACCTTGCTCAAGGGTACTACAGCCAGAGGTGGGGATCAAATCTGCAACCTTTGGGTCCAAAGGCAGTAGCTCTGACCACTACACTACCAGCTATCTCAATAGCCTTTATGAGCAGAGTTCAGCCACAGCTGATTCCCTTTCAATTCTAAGGTCAAACAGTGGTGTCTCCTGTTTACCAGGTCCCCCAGAGTCTTCACAAGGACAAAAGCTACGGCAAGGAAGAAGGTATCACGGTACCTTACTAAGAGCACCGGCATCGTGCCAACTGCACACCCACAAATCCGGGGCCTTGAACCTCAGCGGTTTGCACTGCAAACACACGCGCAGCCTCAGCATGGTTCTCAAAGGGTAACGGTACACTTCAGAAATTATTTATTGATTGTGGCCTCCCAGGACCCACTGCTTTATTAAGTGTTCTATAAACACTTCGAATTCTCAAAGTTCTTCTTCACCTCTACAAGCGAACGGCTATTTGTGCAACTTCAGGTCTTACCTACCCTATAGCTGATATCTCCGAGAACACACACACACACACACAGTCTGAACCGCTTGTCCCATATGGGGTCGCAGGGAGCCGGAGCCTAACCCAGCAACACAGGGCAAAAGGCTGGAGGGGACATACCTAGGGCGGGACGCCAGTCCATTGCAAGGCACCCCAAGTGGGACTCGAACCCCAGACCCACCAGAGAGCACGATCCGGGTCAACCCACTGCGCCCCCTCTCAGAATACATTACAGGCAAAACACTAAATTAAAACCAAAGCAATGTCTTTAAATACTCTGCTCCATGCTGCAAAAAATAGGTTAAATTCTTCAAAATATTAATAGAAAATTTTTGCCTGTATGACTACAAATATTCTTAATCTACTTGATTTTATCATGGCAGAGCTGAACAAAGGAGGAGGCACCGCTGGCGCTACCGGACACAGTAATGGTCCACACTGCTGCACTGTGTCGCTCTCACCAGGGGGAGCCCTCAGTATGACTGGATTCCACGCGCCAACAAGAACGGAGCAGGACTTCGCTGTCGGAAATGACCGTCCAACTCCACGAACCGGACACGGGACGGCGCACGTAGGTCTCGAACAACAGCTGTTCGCTGCAGTTGTAACTGGTTCCGAGTTCTGTCCCGTGTTTTACAGGCGAACAAAGAGCTCGACGGCGCCCTAAAAGGATCCGCAGCCCATCTAGTACGTGTCGGAGACGTACCGACCGACAGCTTCGCACGGCCCCTGAAAAGATCCATAGATCCAAGATCCGGTTCACGTGGCGGAGTTCGCCGCGGGCTGAGAATACACAGCGTAAGCCGTGAGTCGAACAGCAGGAGAGAGAGAGGGAGAGGGATGGAACGGCGGGTGGAGCAGGGAGTGGAGCCGACCTGAATCCCAAACAAAGGCAGATGGTGATCTCCTGAGGCCGCACGGGTGAAGTAATACAGCCTGATGGATGCGACTGCACTCAGGGCATCTTTCACTTAGACTTTGGTCCGCATGGCAGGGACTTGGGGAAGGAGAAAAGGGGCCACCTGCATCTGGACACTCTGGGCCACAGAGAGAGAAGCTGGCTCACACACCCAGTAGGCCACCGGGGAGGGATGACCTTGCGGAAAACGGCGCTGCGAGGAAAGCGGGCAGCGAGTGAATGCGAAAGACCGCACGGCTGCCGACCTGAAGCGAGAGCAAAAAGAGAACCCAGAAGTCTTCCGAGCGGCCTCCGGCACCAACGTCTATTGCATTTACGCTCAACGTAGCTTGCCGAGAGCGTCCCGGAGCACTCCTTCGTTGCCTTTCTGACCCGATCAGGAAGGGGAGGTCGAGCAACAAGGATTAATAGATCTACGCGGAGCATTTCTTTCTTCCGCGCTGCAGGAAATCAAGCAGTTTTCCTGGCTTCCCCATCCGGACGGCACACTCATCTTTCTCGTCAATAAATGCTCTTTGGCCTGTGACCCACTCTGTGCGGGCGCTTTTCGAGATTGACGCCCATGTCCCGCACCAGCCCCAGATGCTGAAACACACGAAGCGGATGGGTGACACATGTCTGCCCCAACACCAAATACCGCAAATCAAATTCGAAGGAGGAGCCTTCGGCGCATCGAGACAGCCTCTGCACCCGACCAGAGAAACACTTTAGAAATCGGCAGGAACGTGCCATTGAAAGTAACTGAATTCCAGAACAGACTGGAATCACTCTATGTATGCAGAAGACAGCCCCAGACTCCATTTTTACCGCATATTACTCCTCCGGTCTCCTTGACAATAAACGCAAACCATCCATTATCCAAATGAAACAATCGATCAAATTCGCAACATCTCGGCACCTTGGCAATAAAACTGGCCTGAGACAGATCGAATGGAGAGTTTAAGAGATATCACGAAAACAACTGTCTTTCCAATTATGCCCGGTTCTATTGATTCCAATTGTGCCGAACAGTATCCCGATTTTAAAGAAATACTAAGCCGTGCAGCTTTTTAATAAAGCAACTGCAACAAAACATAACGGTCTTACGCCAATACAGAAACTCAATTAACGCTGTCGTGTTCTGAAAGAGTACAAATGCAGCATCTGGGAAGGAACACAAGAGTGAAACGTTCATCGGTCGAAAGTCAGCGTGGGGGTGGTGACGCCTTTAGAGGAATGTTGTCTCAGCTGCGGCACGCTCAGCATCGGCCCCACTCCGGAGGAGACCGTCACCGCCCGGTGCAAGACGAACGCGGGTGTGCTCTCGCCGAGAAACCTCTGGCTGAACCAGTCTTAAGACTCCTTGTAATGGGCAAGAAATAAAAAAGGTTTCATCTGGTCGGTTGCTGCTTTTGGGCAGATCACCGATTTCTTCCTCACAAGGCCAACGGCTCATCAAGGAAGACAACCGGATTCACCGTCACGGTCTTAGAGTTCAGTCGGGGCTACGGGAGGAAAAAGCAGCATGTTAGTACGGGGGATCGTCAGCACAAAGAACTGGGTTTAAAAAGAAAAAAAGTTATGTTCGATTTTAATAGTCATGTATGTTAATCAACAGCTGTGTATAGGAAGCACATGGAAGTGTTTTCTACTTTTACAGGACAGCTGGTAGCGTAGTGGTTAGAGCTACTGCCTTCGGATCCAAAGGCTGCAGATTCAATCCCCATCTCTAGCCGTAGTACCCTTGAGCAAGGTACTTACCCTAAATTACTCCAGTAAAATTACACAGCTATATAAATGGGTAAATGATTTTAAGTGTAATAACTGTAGCCTTAACATTGTAAGTCGCTTAGTAGAAAAGCGTCAGCTAAACGTATAAAGAATCCTATGAAAACATTTTAGTACTGAAGGAGGGAGCAGCAGGTTTAGCTGGACTTCCCAGACTGGTAGAGCAAACAAACAAATATTGCTTAAATATTCCTCTCCAACTAATAGCAGGGCAGAGAAATTCTTCCCCAGCCAGTGGTGGGACCTCTTAAAGGGGCAGAGAAGGCCGGCCACATGGTACAGGCCTATTTAATTAGTGGCGTGATTCACAGCTCATCCAGGAACTGCCTCTGCCCTGCGGTTCCATCCCTTGGCCCTGCCCCACCCCGAGCCCGAGCCCGAGCCCGAGCCCGACCTCTCACCACCTCTCAAGACTGTGCATAGGTGCCACTTCAGTGCCACTTCCACAGCCCGCTCTGACGGAGGCCTCGAGAGCCTTGACTTCTCCGTTTGGTTTATTCTTATCGGCATAAAGCAACAAGCTTACTCACTTACGCATTTAAAACTTATGTAACAGCACCGTTATATAACAACTGCAAAAAATGAAAGAAATAAATAAAAGTCACATGGAAGTGTTTTCTAGCTTTTTTTTTTTTAAAGCCTCCCATTATGATATTTTGGCAGCAGCGCTGCTTGTGGGAGCTGCAGGAGGAACCCTCCCTGCGGTCTAAACGTGCTCCTCGCTGACTCGGTGCTTTCTTAACAAGTAAGGAGAAATCTTCGTGGCGGCGAACAAGCAACACGGCACGGCACCGGGAGCCCCGAAAGTGCGTCCGCTGGCGAGCGCTGCAAGCTGGAGCCCTGAACGGGATGCACCGAAGCGTGTCTAATTTGAAGGAGGACAGGAGATGAAAGCAGCCTGTGCTGCGTGACGTGTCTGCCGCACCCGCCAGCGGCCTGCCGCCCTTGGCAGACCGTTCTGGAAAGCCCTGTCATTTAGACTCCGCGGCATGCACGACGCAGACCTCCCTGCCGTGGGACTGGAGGACACAAGCCGGGACTAGCGCAGATGCCGGAGGGCAGAGAACGTGTGTCGCAGACATCGCAAGGGAGAGCAGTCCGGCACGCGGAAGTCCACTCGGCACGAGCCGGGCCAACTCCTCACGTGAACTTTACCGCGCCTGTGAAACCAAACTGTACCGTCTCTTACCTCTAATGTTTTGGATCCGCCTCGATTTTTTTCTCCCCCCCGCGCCACTAAAACTATTTCCAAAGTTATCTGGAGTGATATTCCCTCACAAGCTCATGCTGAACTGGAAACATCTGCGTCTCGGAGCTCTCTGGAAGCGAAAGCAGCATCTGCACGCAGTCACTGTCACTTTCCGAAGTGGGTGACAACGGCGTAGCGCGACCTCCTTTGATGCGGGGTCCGGCGTCCCCTTGGTCGTCACTTGTAATAATACTCGACTCCAGCTGTTGACACAGCGTAAACACAACCAAACGAGCATTCTTTATGATCTTACTCACTGTGGGCCTCTCCACATCCTTTATTCATCTCCAGAAGCTGTTAATGCGCACGCATGTGGCGAGCGCTCTCCCCGGGCAGACACGCTAATCTGCACGCCGTACACGCCGCGCAGCAGGGGCCCGCGATCAACGAGCTCGACGGGAGTACGAAGGAAGCGCTTTCATCCACGCTCTCCGTTTCTACCGTCCTAAATACGAGAAGTTCCGCTCCACGACTTCAGCCGTTTCGGTAAAGCACCGTTGCGGGTGTTGACGAACAATAAAACGGACGCAAAAAATGATGAAAACACACGCGGTCACCTTTCAACGCGGCGATCGTTCTCGTATTCTTTTTTATCTCTCACATTTGCTAGATTGTGTAGCCCCGAGGGACGGCAGGAGATTGCGAATGTCAGTCGCCGTGGCTACGAGGACGGATTTTATCAGATGCCCTTGCTGCGTTGGTGAAGGGCCCTTGGATGAGCAGCTGCTGTTTGTGAGTCACTTGGGGTCATCTGGGGTAGGCGTCTGGCATGCTCCGCTGGCAGTGATGGAGGCGCCGGCCACGTGACCCCACTGCTTCTCCGTGGGGTGCGGGGAGGGCAAGGGCAGAGGACACGGAGGTTGGGAGGGGGGCAACCCGGAGCGCCATCGGATTGCTCATGCTTGACCACCGGCTCCACTCTAAGTGTACGTTACAGAGGGCATTCGCTCAAGGACAGGGTTCAACTTCCCATGCACCGTTTTCCTAAATGGAAAAAGAAATGATTAAATAATCACTTTGACGGGCTGTTGACCTGCAGGGACCGACGGTTCAATTTGGCCCGGCTCCAGATCCGAGGAAGAAATATTACTAAACGACAACAAGAACCCCCTGCGATAAACCAGAAGTTCTGTATCGTTACATCTCTGCCTTCCCTGCGGTCTTAGGGACCGGGCGGAAAGAGGCGATGACGAGAGATAGCGGCGCACGTGTAGGAAAAACAAATCTAGTGCAGCACTTTAAGCTGACAGCTGAAAGACGTGGCTTTTATGCGCTGAGAAACGAACAGGACTGCAATCACGTAAATAGGTCACGGAGCCAGTATTTTTCAGAATAAGGCTACATCAAAGGGGCTCAGAGAAGAAACACTGCAGCGAAGACACTCTGTCCTCCATTTCAGGGCTAAATCGGATCATTTGAGAGGAAACGCGCTACGTTGGGCACGAAAAGTGACTGGAACGACTTCCAACGTTTCATCATGTTTTCAGAAGCACAGATTTTCCAAACGACCATCACTGGAAACTGGGCGCTCGATGTGAGGAAAGAAGACTGGAATTCCACAGCAGTCAGAGAACCGGGCAAACGCAGAGCTAAGGGGGCAGTCGCCAAGAGAAGGGATCGACACTGACACCGAACTCCAGATGGGCTAAAGTGTCACACATTCAAAAAGACCGAGCTCCTGTGCGACATACTGTACGTACAGCGATTCTACCACTAGCTACAGCGTGGTACATACTGCACAGTTTACATTACCAGTCATAAGTTTGAGTCCATCAGGCGACACTTGCGTGGGACGAAGTGGACAGAAGAGTAGGAGAGACGAGGGGCGGAGGAGCCCGCCGCTGTCCTACGTGTCTGGAACTGAGAACACGCGGCAGAGGATTTCCTGCTCAAAACGGTAACTAAAGGCAAAATGTGGAAAAAAAATCTGTTTGCAGCAAGTGTACTTAATACTTTTGACTAGTATCGTATCGCTTAGTCAACAGTTGGTTTGGTCACGTCATCTCCAGCAAAAGGGAAGGTAGTCTGAGAATAGTGAGCAGAAAAAAGGAAGGGGTTCATGGTGCTTGTTCAGGTTCCCTCAAATGATCTCTCATCTCTCTGATCACCGTCACCACAAGCACTGTATAGATTTCCTAGATCTGCTAGATCTACAACTGTGGAGGAAGCAGCTCATTGTTCCAGGATGGAGGAGTCAACAGCAGGCAAAATATAGGGTCCAGCTCTACTGTATTATTGGGCTCATGATCAACCTGTTGTATGCAGTGCTCTATCCAAAAGGTGCTTTGTTCAGGCCATCTTTCCAAGGATATCCTTTTTACACAGCAACTGTGAAGTTCTGACCACCAGTTAAGGTGCAGAAGCAGAGCAACCTGATAAAAACTCCAGTTACCGTAATTGACAGACAGCAACTTCTCTACTGGCAGTCTCAGCAGTAGAACTGTCAAATAAATTGCATGTTTTTTGCCTAGTAGAAATGACAGGCGAGTTATACCAAACAGGCAAGGGGTAAATTTCACAGCTGCTTGGCACCACATACAGATCTGAGAATATTTATTGCTTTCTTCGACTCGTTTTTGTGGATGGAAAATGAGAATGATGCATCGTCAAGAACAGCTTTCTGAGAACAAAACCACTGAAAACACTGGTTAGGACCCCTGTATCTCCCGTCCTCATCTCTCTCCACTGGCTTCCTGTAGCTGTCCACAAGCAAGTTCAAGACTCTGGTTATGGTCTACAAGATCATCCAAGGATCTTCTCCTTGATATCTACGTGACCTGATTGCATGCTACGATCTGGTCAGACTGCTACGTTCCTCTACCTCCGGCTGCTTTGTGGTCCCATGCAAAAGAGGTCCAAAATTAAAAGCACTAAAGTTTTTGGTTCTAGCTTCAATGGAGTGGAATGACCCCCCTGTCACTCAGAACAGCTGAATCTCTAAACATTCAAGAAAGGTCTTGAAACAAAACTCTTTCAGAGTTACTTCTCCCCAGGTTTCTATGTTCTCAGTGAACATGTACTCACACACACACACACACACATTTTCAGAACCGCTTGTCCCATAGGGGGTCACGGGGAACCGGAGCCTAACCCGGCAACACAGGGCGCAAGGCTGGAGGGGGAGGGGACACACCCAGGACGGGACGCCAGTCCGTCGCAAGGCACCCCAAGCGGGACTCGAACCCCAGACCCACTGGAGAGTAGGACTGCAGTCCAACCCACTGCGCCACCGCACCCCCACAACATGTACTCTATTATGTTATATTTTACACATATATTTTAAAAAGAAAACTATGCATTTACACACACAAGTTTATACAGTTGTATGCGACAAATTGACTATATTAAATCAACAAAAAAAAAAATCATGCCATGTGGTATCCACCGGAAAAATCCATCAGATGTGTTATGTTATGATATGTTATGATATATGATATGTTAGATATGTTAAAAAGGATTGTCAAATGACTTTCCGAGCAAATCACAGGTTTGAATGTGAAGCCATCGCCTTTTGCTTAGTAGGCTGAAGCACTGCCAAGTGGAATGATCTGCTGCCCAGAGGTGTGTGTCAGTCTCTCATCCTATCCAACACTGTCACCCCTTGCAAGGCAAAACATGTTGTACTGTACAGAGGAGGAGTGGGACACAGATTATGGTGGTTGTCCCCCACTTTCTACTATTCCCGCTCCAGAATAACATCACTCCGGTAACAACCCTTTTAAATTTCTTTCATTTGCAAGCAAAGTCATAACAGTGGATATGTGTGTCATTGCACAAAGAAATGGAAGAGGACTTTCAGGAAGACTATAAGCACCTGGGGCTCAAGTGTTGTTCTTGAGTTTCAGCAGAGGGGGCAAAAATACACAGTTGCTCCATGGACTAGACCAGTGCCACTTGCAGGCTTGCGCTTTCGCTTGGAATGGCCGTGGGTCCCCTTTGCAGAAGAGGAGAGCACAGCACGGAGGGAGCAGCGTGCTTTATTTCACAAAAATAGTCCTTTCGCAGCAAAACACATTGTATGCTAACATTTGCTATTATGAATGGTAACCTGACCGAAAGAACATTGAAAGCTGGTTATAAATACAAAAAAAAAAAAGTCTTTTCTTTGAAATGTGTAATTATTTTAAGTGTGAAAATGATACAAGAAAAACAGATCATCAATGATGGTTCCCCATGAGTGCCTCAATGGCAGAACCGCCCAAAAAGCTTTGGGGTTTTCAGATTCAACAAAATTAATGTGGAGCTGCTTTGTTTGAAATAACCAAATGTCTGAGACGTCAGATGTCAAATGTCAAATTAGGTAAGAGGTAGGCCCTCAACCCAAAAGCTCTTCACTTTCTACCTCCCCAACATACTTGCACTGTCCCCCTACATATCTTTCTCACGTTGGCCTGCCCTCACCTCACTGGAGTTGGCAGTCAGAAACACAGATAACTTTTCCTACAGTACTTCCAAAAAAAAGACAGAGACAGCTTAGCTCATCTACCCTTGCAAAGTCATCGCAGATTTTTCGTTATTTATCAACTCCGCCTAAATAGATGAGACGAGCGAGGAGCGTGCACGAACACATGGACCACACACAGGCAGACAGAACACACACAGAACACACAGATGTGTGAAAATAACTATTCAAGTAACGGAGCTCATCCAAATGCTAAGAGAAACAAAGGAGAGTGGGGCAATTAATGTGGATTTACGCGCCCTTTCCTTACCTTTTCCCTGCAGACCGCTCGTTCTGGCCACATCTCGCTATTCTGGTTTCAGCACATTTCCTCTCGAGAATGACAGCTGATTAAAATGCCACCCAGGTTTATTTGGATTAACGCATAAGGCTCTTAGAATGCCATATATTGGCTGTTGCGCATGTGATATGATTAATAATTCTAAGACTTAAAGGTTCACGCCCCAAGTTTTCTTAATATCATATTTCATTATTTTGCTTTCTTTTATCTTATTCATAGAAGGTCTGGAATTAAATTAAAATATGCATATTATCTAGTGCCTACAATACATAACACTGACCTAACAGTAAATGGATCAACATTATGTACTGTAAATTACAAACACGGTAAGTTTCTACAGTGCAATAATCAAGCATAACGCTAACAAAAATGTCTCACTTCACAAAAACAAGCAGTGTAGGAATTCACTGTTCACTAACGATGCTATTATAAGGCAATAAGCTTTTTTAAAAAATACATCCCTGTATAAGGCACTTAAGTTAACCTGGTCCAGTGAATACTGAGCTGCATAAATGGGTAACCCTGAAGTATGTTTTCTGAATAAATCAGCTAAGCAAGTGCAATACTAGGAATAACAAAAATAATGAGTGCACAGGATTAACAGCAGCTCTATATTACACACACACATTTTCTGAACCACTTGTCCCATATGGGGTCACAGGGAGCCAGAGCCTAACACAGCAACACAGGAGGGGGAGGGGACACACCCAGGACTGGACACCAGTCCATCGCAAGGCACCCCAAGCAGGACTCAAACCCCAGACCCACCAGAGAGCAGGACCTGGTCCAACCCACTGCACCACCGCACCACCATACCCCCCCCCCCCCGGCCATATATTAAGTATAATTAACTATTTTAGACTAAAAATACTACACTATAGGTTATTTAATATCTGCATTAAAAGCAGCATTTCAGTTTACATTCTGACACTATCACAGAATATAAGCTATTAATTGACAGAAGTCCTCTGAATAACAATCAATGACCCATTAATAAAAGGTAAAACTTCCTAAGACGAAAAAAAAAAAAACACCCAAATATGTATGCTTCAGATATGCCTACATATTTCTATTATCCTAAGTGGAGAAAGTTAGGGGGTGTGGTGGTGCAGTGGGTTGGCCTAGGTCCTGCACACTGGTAAGTGTGGGGTTCAAGTCCTGCTTGGGGTGCCTTGTGACAGACTGGTGTTCCATCCTGGGTGTGTCCCCTCCAGCCTTATGTCCTGTGTTGCCGGGTTAGGCTCCGGCTCCCTGTGACCCTGTAGGGAACAAGGGGTTTCAGATGATGTCTGTGTAACTGGAGAAAGTTACAACACAGAATACACTTTAAACTGTCATTTTTATTCAAGCATTGTGTGGGTGAGCTGAATCATTTCTGCAGAGGCAGCATGTCAAATACGGGAGGGCTCCTTTTCAACGGACATTCCTCTGCATGTAAAACTCGGTCCCCATAAACGTCACATTTCTGGACTCTTTGCTGCTCTGGCATAAAACAGGACATCAGACATGGGTTAATTAGTTTGTGAGAACTACCATAATCCTCTCATCTCCTTTGCTTTCCAGGTTGTACTGCAATATGTTTCAGAGAGTATCTGCCCCAGCGGCATATTCATCTTCATCTTCATCTTCGTTTAGTTAGGTGACATCATTATTTTATTTGGGCTATTCCATCAAGTCTTGTGTGTTTTAAGTGTACTGGTTCATTTCTTGTGCCCTGCTGTACGCAGTAAGGGTAAGGGCAGTGCAGAGGTCAGCATGCTGGCTTGTAGGCCCCTGGCTTCACGCTGCAGAAACCCTGCTATTAAATGGCTGTCAGAGGAGCGAGGATGCCATCCATTAACCCTCGGCCGCACGTCCACCGCCGTAGATAAAACTTCGATGGAAAACGTAACCTGTATTACGAGGGTCAGCTGCACCTTCCCCTCGCCGCCCACCGGCTCACACGCCGCAGTGACCCCTCCTGCGGCCGCGACGAGCGCGTCCCCAGCGCGGCTGGAGGTCACGCACACGACGAGGAGGCCAGGGACAGACGCGGACGAACGGCGCGGCGAAAAGATACGGACGGCCTGGGCGCCGCAGTACCAAGAAGAAATGAGATTTGTTTTTAGGATACGATAAAAAAAAAAAAAAAAGAATAAAAATCCGTGCAATGCAATATTTATAGAACGTTGCCTTGCCGTGAAATACATGTGTGGCAGAACATGAAAAATTCAGGTCATGAAAAATAAATGTGTTGAAAAAGGGGCCCGGTCTATTTTGAGAGGGAGATAAGAGGGCTACGAGATGCCCTGGGAAAAGGGAGACGGACAATTCTAAGATCCACAGCCAATCCAGAGCTCTGCGCTTAGGAAGAAGAGCTGAGGGAGTGAGGGAAATGCTGGCAGTTAGATAAAGAGGGGCTAATTTGACTTTGGTGCAGAAAAAGCCCTGTGCCCCCCGCCCCCCCCACTCGCGACGCGTCCCCTTCCCACAACCCCACCGGGCACTAGCCCGACTAAAGCAGCGACAGGGTCCTGGTTTCACTCAGCGCTAAAACATAAGAAAATAAATTGGCAAATCTGCATTGCAAATTTTTCTTTCTTTTTTTCCAGGCGTAAATTAGCAAATTGCTCGCTGTTCCACTGAGGGCGACATGTGATGTGCTGCGCGAACTGGAACACGGGCCAGGCATGCGAAACCGCTAATCAGCGGCGCTGGAGGACTGGGTCTGTGCGGCGAACGAAAGCGGAAATCCTCCCGCGAGCCGCAGCTCCAGCCGCTGCTCTCTCTCCTCGCGCTGCCTCGCGCTCCCTCGTTTAATTGTGCCGGTCCAGGTTGGAAAACCAGAGAGCGCGACGACGAGCCGCGAAGCACAGCGGCAGCGCTGCGGCGATCTCTTTCCACGCAACGTAACAGCGAGTCGAAAACGCAGAACGTAGTAACGGAGCTTTCCTCGGCAACAATGGCTCTTCGGGATAATAGCACTTACCCGCATTTGCCTCAACGCTCCGTTTTCCGTTATTGTACCGTTATCACTACACATGTCATTGGTGACTTGTTGAGACCCTGTCAGAAACACGTAATATAATATTCAGCTGTTACAGCTCATTACAGGGTAGGATATTCACAATAGCTGTATAAACGGTCATTTTTGCACATTAATTTACCAGATTAAAAAAAAAAAAAAACATTAATTTTCTTTAAAGGTGGAATTGTAGGTGAAATTTCCACTTTGCAGCGCAGTTAAACCGAACCAACCACGCCTCATTTAGCCAACAAAGAGGCGCGGAAAGCAAGCTGGAAGCAAACCAGGGCAATGGTTTTTACGCTTCATTAAGGGCTTCTTTCCTCACGCTGCATGCTGGGAAACATTCCTTCAGCAAACTGCCATTGCCAGCACAGTGAGCACAGTGAGCACAGTGGCAGGAGGCTCGGGGGCAGCTGTTGTTTTCGACAGGGTGTTCTGCCAGGATCCCTTTTACAGTCTAGGTGTGTGATGTGTCCCATTTCTGCAAGCCTGTCTCAGTGTGCTTATGTTGGCTGCATACAGAGAGAGCTATGATTCAAACTGCCCCGCAAATAAACTAGCCCTTAAAAAAAATAAATAAACAAACCACGCGCCTCTTATGTAAATGGCAGAAAATATGTGCGAAAATACAGAAATGGAAAGCAAGCACTGATTAATCTGACATTCATGACGCTGTCAGGCCACATCTTAGGGTTCTTGTGCCACGTTTTGAGGACGGTTGGAGGGCCTGAGGGAACCCTTATCACTGCCACATGGGGATCGATGAAGGTCCAGTCAGACAAATTGCAGCCCCAGTGCCAATACGTCACAACTCCTCTCCGTCTCTGAAACTAAGCCTGCACAGAACACAGTCAGATTAAATGCCCGAGTGGTGCGAGAGGACGTGGGATCAATCCCCGCTCGGCCTGGGTGATGTCTGCACGTTCTCCTCGTGCTCGCCTCGATTTCTTGTGTGTGCCTCGGTTTTCCTCGCACACTCCAAATACACGTGTTTCAAGTGACTTGACGACTGTAAATTGCCCACACTGTGTGCGTGTGTGCGTGTGTTGTGCTGGTGTGTAAAACAGCGAAAAACGAGGACGTGTAGTGTACGTAGCAGTGTAAGCCACCCTGGATGAAAAGGTGTCAGCTAACGACTACACAGTATTCACTGTAAGCTGATCTAGAGAAAAGTGTCTGTTAAATGAATAAATGTGAAATGTAAATGTGACTCTGATGTTGTCCATGTCCTGGTAGATTCCCTGTAAAATTTGGAAAGGAAGCTTGGTGCACTGAGGATAACTCAGTAGCCAGCTTTATTTCGACAACGTCGTGTTATTAGTGAGTCTTACGATCAATAAAGAAAATATGGCCCCGATTCTTTGTATTTTCATGCTTTGGTGAATTCCGACGCAGAAAGTCGGCACAAAAATTACACGCGCTCAAAAATAACAACGGATATCCTTTTGTATCCCCTACTCTTCTGTATATTTATTCATGAGCTGACCAGACTATATGACAAAACGTACAAATACGGGCAAAGAAACGATTATTGGATTTTTGTTCGCCAAATTTGATGCAAAAAACAAAAATGCAAAAAACACACTGTTTTAAGAGGCCATTTGGTACTTTGCTGATCACACAGAGGCTTGTGAACATGTACTTTCCATGCGAGGATGAGCGGGTGTCTGTTTCTGGAGCGTAAATGGGAATGCAGAGCCTCGGAATGAGGACAGCGCCGCTCAGCCAGTCCTGCCCGTGGGCCCAGCCCCAGGCAACGCTGGGAAAAACAGGGGTGCGTGACAGAGGAGCAGGTGCCGAGTGCATCGCGACCGGGTCGCTTGTCAAGAGCTGGCAGGCGATGTCCGGGAAAGGGGTGTACTGGCGCAGGTGAGCAGTGGGGGTGTTACACAGGACTACACTTGGGCCAAGCGTTGTTGGGGTGGTCACACCACGTGTTCCAGCTGGCAACGCGCCCCGAAGCTCGGATAAAGTGTGCTCTCACGCCAACTGCCACTATCAAGAATCGCTGGCCGAATAGCTGCGTTTCCTGACAGAGATATTCTTCATATTTGACACAGGCCGTAAACGCAAGTTCCATCTGGGAACGCGCTTAATACCTTGCATGTTCGGCCTGTCCAGCATGGGAAGATCGGCACTCTTACCTAGCGTAACAACAAGCGTTAAGGTCACAATAACGCTGAGCTTCAGCAGAAAATACCTGTATAATATGAACGGCCAGTCAGTTCCAGCGTTACTGCGGTTTTCCACAGCGCTTTGTCACAGATGCAGATTATAATCAACTCAAAAGCAGTAGGGGCAGAGGCAACGAAACACTCAAAACAGGCGCTGGGAACAACAGGGGACTTTGCGGACGAATCATCTGCTGAAGGACAGAACAGGACCGGACACCCGTGTGCCTCGCACGCCTTCGTAATTATTTCAAATCATGTACGACGAGAAAAATCCCTCTCGCACCTCATTAGCTATTCTTACACATTAATCCCGGAGGCTGAACAAGCGAATCTTCAAACAACAAAGAGGAAGGCTGCCGACGAGCACTGGAACCTGATAAGATAAGCGCTCTTAATAAGATGATAAATATAATAGTGTTAGTCATATCAAAGACCTGCTGGAAGTTTTTTGATTTTTTTTTTTTTTTTTTTAAATCTCACTGCAGGAACAAATATGGAATTACTGATCACTGAGCTTAACAGCTCACTGGCATCTTATGCTGGGGCAAAGCATATGCATGAGGCTTTGAAAGCAATAACCCAGATCAGGGAGGGAATATTGTTTTGGACAGAAGACTGGTGATTATGTAAAATAAATAAGCCTGCGTAGAGTCGGAATGGATCTGAAGGGCAGCTGGTAAAGTATATAATTTGCATAGAGTGCCTTCAAACCACCATTCCCCACATTCTGGCTACAGGCAGAGAGCTGAGAAACACATTTTCCTGAGCTGCGGGACCACGGGACACACGCTCCCAAGACAAAGTGTGTGAGTGTACAAGGACGAAATTTCTCACACAAACGTATTTTAGCTCTCAGCTCTGCCACTTGTTGGTTCCGTGCCGACGAGGCTACGTGAAACACGTTTAAAGAACACACGTGTTTCCGGACATACAATTTCCAACTGCACAGAGGACGCGGCAGTCGCAGTGTTGTGAAATAGTACACTGGTAACAATTACTTTATTTTCGTATTTGCAGCGAGACACCATTATAACTTCATACTAGCGTAATCCTCCACCTAGTGGGGAATGAGCGACCACTGGCTGTCGGGTTCCAAATTGCTCAAAGCCCTACGCAGACTCCTCCGCACTCCTCAAACCCTCTTCAAAGCCTTCTCCAAGCTGCCCAAAACCCTTCAGTTGGTCTTCTCCACACTGAAACCCACCTCAAAGACTCCTCCAGACTGCTCGCACCCACAACAAAGACTCCTTTTTAGTCCTCAAACCCTCCGACACTGCATCTGAATCCTCACAACCTTCAACAGACCCCTGCAGTCACATTAAAATCCCCCATGAAGACAAGTCCAGACTACACTCAAGTCTCCAGACTGCTCCGCAGTGCCCATAAAGAGTCGGTATGCCTCTTTTTCCTATGTTCAGTAACAGCACGCATCATAAAGCAAGCATAACGAAGTACCTTGCACACTAAACGCACCACATCAGGCATCAAAATTCGGAGAGTCTCAAATAATACAACGCAACTGGCAGTAGCGTAACAAACTGTAATAGGTACTCTCAAAAACCTCAACCGGCGGCATATTCTCCTGGACAGTGTTTCAGTTGTCACATCAATCCAACCCATCCAAATAAAGATGAATGCATTTCCAAAAGGCCTCGCTGCTCCCCTCCTTTGTGTGCGGGGACAGACAAGCACGTTGCCGTTTTGGAAACCAGATCCAAACCTTAGTTAAAAAGTCTTCAGTGGAGCCAAGGGCTTGGCACTGCTCTCTCTACTTAACTGTGAGAGGAACATTTTTACAGAGCGCATCGTGCACTGTCTCCGTCCACAAACGTCACGCTTCTCAGATGACGCCGTTAGGAGAGACGGAGAGATGTCCTACAGCAGGCCAACAACCGGCACATCGATCCATGTGCCACTTGGACAGAGAAAACAGACAAGCCCACAGTGATCCAGGACAGTTCAGCGTCCTTGGTCCCGCATCGGGGGAGGTCTCCCGGCTGCCAGCCAAGCTGCCAGTCAATCGAATAACCCCCAGGCTTCCAAACTACAATGGCAAAGGAGAGGCAGTCAAACTCTTTGTTTGGCTATGCACAAAGACACGGGTTTGGCATACACAGACACACAGAACGAGCCCCCCCTTCCCCCCCCCAACCCCCACGCACTGTGATGACACTGCCAGCAATGGCCAATGCACATAAGCCGTCTATGAGGACAGCATTTAAGGGATGGATATGCTGCCATATTCAGGCATGTCTCAAAAAGCAGACACCTCAAAATACACCCTTTCTAAGATGTATTATTTTGTCCAGATTTGAAAGACACATGCAATCTATCTTTCTCTAAACGGGATATCCCATGAAAACTCGGGAGAAGTGGAGAATGTCTGAGGTCTTCATAACGTGGCTGGCACCGACACAAAGCCAAAGTGGCAATCTCGATGACTTACGTTTACTTTTAAAATACCGTTTCATTTACTGCACTTCAGTGGCATATACTAACGCATTACAGGGTTATCTGCCAAATGGCAGTCATTTATTAAGACTGGGGCACATAAGCAAAAGCAGCCAGCTGGCATACTTATTATATAATTACTGTAAAGCGACTGTGTCAACTGTTTCACATATGTTAAACTCGAGTTCAGACTTAATTTTCAATTTAATTCATTAATTATTTTGATGTTTCTACATTTGTCTTTTTGACCTGATAAAAAATACACACACACACACACACACACACACTGTCTGAACCGCTTGTGCCATACGGGGTTGCAGGGAGCCGGAGCCTAACCCAGCAACACAGGGCGTAAGGCCGGAGGGGGAGGGGACACACCCAGGACGGGACGCCAGTCCGTCGCAAGGCACCCCAAGCGGGACTCAAACCCCAGACCCACCAGAGAGCAAGACCCGGTGCAATCCACTGCACAACCACACCCCCCTGATAAAAATACTAATATTTTATATAATATGCTAACACTGCAACTACTAATATTTCACCATTCTTACCAGCACACAAGCCAGAAACTGAGATTCAAAAATATACACTCCATTACAACTGTAATCATCCAATTGGTCAGTTAAGTGTAAAATAACAATATAGTCTACATATCTGCTCCCAGGAAATTATAGAAGCCACATATATCCAGATATATATATATATTTTTTTTTTCTACAGAAAGTGTGGCTATGCAATTTGTTCAGATTTGTATTTGTTAATTTACTGTCTACTGTTATGGATGGTACTCCAGCTAATGGGGGGAAAAATATTCAAAGGGCCATGAAATTCTTTGATAGTTGACCTACCTGTTGCTTTCTGTCCACACAATAATTTCATGTACAGTTCCATAGAGCGTCCAGATGTGTGATGGCTCACGTACAATAAGTGTATGTTCCAGACGTCTGGAGTGGAGGCACAGGGAGACTTCCGAGTGACACACAGCCATGGTGACACCTTTCATTTTTTTCTCCGTAGATGGGCAGAGGGAGGCAACAGAACTTGTCTGTGGAGAGAGCATCCACAAGCCACCAGCATGGCCCCGAAGGAGCTAAAGCGTGCGTCACTCGCCAGTACATCGGCTCGCACGGCCGTCGTCTGAAACCTCTAACCTGCGTGATGTGGGGGAGAACATCCGCTAAGGCACGCTCATTATTTATTAAACCACCAGAAAATGTTGCCTGTTTCTCTTCAACTTATTGCAGGACTTGACAGAACATTGCTGCTGGACACGTCCGCGGTGGGCTCCGAGCCAATTAAAAGTGTGCCTCAGGAACAGAGCACAGTTCTTAGACAGGTACGCTGGGACCGCACTATTCACATGGCATGTCTCCATCCTCTCGCACCATCTTTCACCCATTTCACTCTTCATGAATGCGTGAGGAAACATTAGTAGTGCATTTGTACAAACTAACACCAATCAGAGCTTTGAAAATGTCAAAGCTGATTGGTGGCCGTATTTAAAAAAACTGCATGGTTACTTTTCAGTAGGGGGCACGGTGGTGCAGCGGGTTTGGCTGGGTCGGTTTCAGACAGCGCGTGTGTACTTTTCAGTAGAGACTCACTCGTAACGGATACCTACTTTCTTTTGCGTGAATATATTGTTTCTGAGATGCAGTATATTGTGAAGTTGTACAAACCGATGATTAAAACTGCATTTGAACATTTAGCTTACCTGTTTTCCACACACTAAGCTAACTGCATGAGCACGAAAAATAAGCAGTAACAAGTTTCGGTTTCCCTGCGCAACGCAATAAATCAGATCACTTGCTTATCTCTATTGAGAAAACAATAAAAAAACTGATGTGTTAGACTACAGCAACGCACAAAAGCCACTTATCTGCGAGGTGTCCGAGTCCGAAAGACTCGAACAGAGCACGGACGGCAGCTATGAATGTACGTGAGAAACCGAGACGAGCGCCGAAGGGCAGCTGAGAGGTTCCACAACGCATCAGTTCAGTGTTAAGACTTGATGGTCCAGCTGTTTGTTTTATTTTTCTCTAACCATGCAACAGCTGTTCAGCTCTTCCACTTCTTGCCAGTTTGGAACTGAGACCAATGATTTGCAAAATGAAGGGAAAGATTCAATACTGCCAAAAGCAAAAAAGAAAAAAAACTTTAATATTTTAAAATAATATTTTATTATAAAGGCAGCTGGTAGTGTACTGGTTAGAGCTGCTGCCTCTGGACTCAAAGGCTGCAGGTTTGAATCTCACCCCCAGCAGTAATATCCTTCAGCAAGTTATTTACCCAGAAAAAGCTCCAGTAAAATTACCCAGCTGTATAAATGGGTAAATAATAAGTAGCTTAACACTGTAAATTTCTTTGGCGAAAAGCGTCAGCTAAATGAGTAAACGTAATAATTTACTCATTCACATAACTTGCCTCAGAGATCACACAAAATAAGAAAAGAAGAGCTATTACACAGGTCTGGGTTGGCAGGAACCTCAAAACATTGATAAGGCTACGAAAATCAAGCGAGTGAGCGAGTCTCCCGAGGCAGACTACTGATCAGCTATGAAACGCAGCTGGAGTATCATTAAAAGTGCAGTGATAATTCGAGGAAACCCAGAGGACACCAGGAAGTGGAGCAGATCTAAAGTGTACCATGTACGATGAGAAACCCAACAAGAGAATGTCACACGCGTCCGATGGAAGCGTGATAAACACCGTGAATTACCACTCTTTTCTTACCCATTTTTCAGAGAGGGTGACAACTTACCCCTGAACACATACCATCATACCATACCAATACATTACAAAGATAAAACTGCACAAGTCATTACAATAAGGCTGTCGTTTTCAGTCTTGTCAAAGAGGACATCTGATTACACGAAGACAGTTTCAGTCCCTCAATAGGATGTGTTGTTGAATCCAAGCCCTGCAAGATGACAGATGTCACACTGACACAGTATTATTTCTTTTTGTTGATCGCTATGCTCAGCCAGAAGATGAAGGTAAAAAAAAATTCAGGCCCGGAGCAACCAACGTACAGTGATCCTCCTTTAGATTTGTGGGGTCTCAACCAAAAGGCATCCTCATCGTGAAATCGGTATGAAATTCTGAAACATGAGCGCTTTACAAATACTGGCTGTTTTATGGGGAAAAATGTCATCATTCCTCTAGGGAACCTAATTTTCAGATTTGCTTGTCAGCCCAGAGTTACTCTGAGGTTGTTGCAGTGTCTCCTCCATAATTTCCCAAATGCCACTTTGAGTGCTACTGATGTATTTTCTCACCTGAACTGAGTACACCAACAAATGAAGATGGACTGACAGGGCATGACAAGAGCTATAAAGGGCTGGTTTACTGGTTATTTTTCACTCTATTATCAGTTAATTTGATTATTTTTATTCAATTACCCAGAGGGTTTATCCAAAGTTTTTCTTTCCCTTCTTTAAATTAAACAATTGTTACTATCTCATTTTTTCAACTCAACGATTAAGGTTAAGTACTTTTTTTGATGGTACAGAGGCAGGGACCCTCCTAGCCCTTCCTTATTACTCTCCCTTGTCAACCTATTCTATCCCCTGGCCTTTGACACACTTGTTAAGCAAGGAGTTTTCACAATAACTATGGTGACAGATATGAATTCCGAAGAACACAGGATGAATGCAAGCATCCTTAATACTTTCAAAATGACTGTAATTACTGATTAAAACAAGGTTTAACCTTTTACATATGCCGACATAAAAATGGATAAAGCAACTTTCAAACCTAAAGCAAAAATTCTTGATTTGTTTTCTTTTTCTAGAAACTCCAAATTTTCTTACCAAGATGTTTCTCTATTACTTAACATGAAAAACTTGAAAACATTTTCTGATAGATCATACCTAGGAGTTTTTGGTGCTGTGATTTAATTATACTGTAAAAGAAATACTATAGTTTCTAAAGCGGAACTAATAAGTACTTTGTCCTCCAGTGTTTAGAATATGAAGAGAACAGCCTTTCCAGAAAAGCATACCAAAAAATGTTGTGCCTTGCTCTGTTACATGTGCCTTTGTACTCCAGATATTTTGCATTTAGATGAGACATATGACAGATCTATAACTTGACTGCTCTTGGTTTTTGGATGGATGGATGGATGGATGGATGGATGGATAGATAAAAACTTCCACCAGCACCCACATCCCTCATTATGAACTAAAATTCCAATCACTGCTCTGTCCAAAAGGTTTAATATCCTGCATAGACTGTACCTCCCTCCCCTCCCCCTTGCCCTGTGCCCTGCTTTCTGCCAAAAAAAATAAGCTAGCAGGGAAAATCCATTGCCAGTGCTTCTTCTTTCATCTTCTCGTACTTGGAGCAGAAAGTCTATTTTGGGATGAAGTGATGATTTTCTGCTCCTCAAAACTTCACTGAATTCTGGTCGTGACATTGCAGCAGAGCAAGTTGCTTGTGTTGAGAAAAGGAACAAAGTACATGAGATGGAGAACAGGGAGAGTGTTTTGGTTGGTTTACAGCACCAGCCATTAAATTAATGTGATTTAACAGGACAGAAACAAATCACACCTCCTTCCTTTGTGATTTAAAACTTACATATGATTGCATTGTTTCATTCTCGGTAGGCCTCCCTGCCTCTGCCATGGGGCACTGCTGCAATAATAACATTCTTGAACATATTTTGTCCCAAAAGGCATAAGTGTTCGGAATGGGTAAACAGACGAGGTAATGGGTAAAAATCAAAAGAGTTCACGCAAAGTGATGCGGAACACAGGTGATGATAATTGGGACATGCACTGCAAACGTAGGCAAACAAAAGAGGAGCAGACTAGGGAACGGTGCTTGGCGGCCAGGTCTCAAATGAGAGGACCACCAGTGGAATGTGTTACAGAGGCCAGTGTGTTGAAGGGGTGGAGCCACATGGCTTGCCACATGGCTATACCAGGAACAAAGAGGCAGAGTCCTACAGGCTGTGGCCCAGGCCCAGTCCTCATCACCCACACACGCGCGAACCACGTTGGCCACAGTGCATTGAAAACATTCTTGTCTCTCCACGGCAACATCAGAAGGTTTACACGTGTCCTGTCCCAAAGCACTCTGCCCATTGTTTACATCTAAATATGTCAAGACTCCATCTCACGCCCTGCCATTCTTCTACTTGAAAATAATACATTTGGCTTCGATCCACAGTACTCACCTTTACTCACTACAGAATTTTGCATGATGTTAAACAAAGGTAAACCACATTAACTGCATCTGGCCATGATAACTCTGCAGATTGATCCAGACAACTTTATCAGCTAATTGGCATGGAATCTATATAGGGCATATGTGGCTTATGGCACATACAACAGTTTCGGCATTGTCAATCATTTTTTGTGTATACGAAACATAACGTTACATGAAAGACATAAGCAAACTATCAACTTTCCTAAAACTGTAACAAATACTAAACATTTTCAGCACAAATTTTGCTGTTACATTTGGCCTGGACTAATACTTTCATAGGGGGTGCGGTGGCGCAGTGGGTTGAACCAGGTCTTGCTCTCCGGTGGGTCTGGGGTTTGAGTCTCGCTTGGAGTGCCTTGCAATGGACTGGCGTCCCGTCCTGGGTGTGTCCCCTCCCCCTCCGGCCTTACGCCCTGAGTTGCCGGGTTAGGCTCCGGTTCCCCGCGACCCCGTATGGGACAAGCGGTTCAGAAAGTGTGTGTAATACTTTCATATCATGCACAGAAGAGCATCAAATCCAGATAAAGGAAACATTGCCAGTCTCACGATATTTTGGTTTCCTTCATTGTTTTCTGTCCCACCATCAACAAAATGTTCATGCCATTTCTGTAAATTTATTCTGCGTTTTTAACATTCATTCAAAATGACCTGTGGATGGCCGTAAATATGTTCCCATTTTGCAGAAAAAAAGGCATGTACGTAGCATGGGAATATATTCTCAAAAGACTAATAAAGTCTAATAAACCTGCCTTGCAGCCTAAAAAAAAAATGTTACTGGTTAAAACCTATTCGTGAGATTCTCAGTACAACTCAAAATATTCCAAAATCACCAAGAGGTATTAAAGATGCTGCATGCTTTCTTTCATTAAAAATGTTAAACAGAAACTCTTAATTAAATTATAATTGGAACAGTACAACCTCACGAGTCCATATGGGGTCATAACACCAAGACTAACCGCTGCCTTGAACTGTTCAAGGTTAGTTTTGTAAAATGGCTGCAGCAAATGCTGGCACACCATTAAACCTCAAATTTTCTTACACAACATCCCCAGCTGAGATAACAAAGCCACGATGTGGAATTCAGTATAATACAAACAACTGCTGTAGTGTAACATTCACAAAGAGTCCTGTGAATAACAGGGGGGAAATGTGTGCCGCAATCAGTGCAATTGCACCACACAGATCCCTTCAAACAACCATCTAAATGTAGACATGTGGATTCTGCAACCTCAAAACTCTGCTGCGAGTAGAGTCAAAGGAGGAAAATTACCTCCCAACCCCCTGGCTTAATGCTGTATTCTCAGAGCTTTACGTTCCAGATATGAGGGCATGTCTTCACACATTTTTCTTTTTTTTGAAACCAGTCCCTGTTTTTAATGTAGCTTTCCAAAAGCCAGCTCTCCAGAATGTGCCAGTGCTTTGAAGATGACAATTCTGGGCCACATACAGCACTGTGCAAACAAACCTGTGAAATTGTACAGCAGACAATGGCATCCAAGGGACACATGTTTACAAAGTATTATCAAGAAATGCACACTACATCTCAGCCAGCGGGATGAATAAATGCATTAATATATGAAACACTTAATACTTGAAGTTATAAGCCTAGGTATAACTTCACAATTGTTCAGCAATAAAATTTGTACACAAAATCTACAGTATCAGGGAGCATCTTCTCCATTCAATTTGTTCAGGGGTACAGAACATGACAAAGATGAAATGTAAAACACTGCTGCAAATCACTCATTGTACTTTACTTGTCTGAAGCAAAACTGTTCAAAAATCTAGTGGTTCAATTCTTCAGCAGAAGACAATTGAATCTTGGATCAATCTCAGATTTTTTTCCATCCCAAGTGGAGAACACTTATCACTGGGAGATGGAGATGGATGTGTAGAAGATCCCCACAGAGCTGAGCCTCCCAGACAAATAGAGGATTTTGTCTTTTGCTCACCACTTATTTCAGACACCCTTTAACCCCAGTGGGTTGGCTTGGGTCTCCACTAACACCCAGTACTGCCTTCTACGACTTACTCTTCTTCATCCCAAGAGCTAAGTGCCCAGCATAATGACAGCACTCAGACCTAGAGTGGGGTGGGGTGCAATGTGGTGTAAAAGCAACACCAGGCCTTGCCAAGGCTCCACTGAAAATCCAACCTCCTACCCCCTCCTTCTGTTCTTTCCTTCTGCCTCCTTCTTCACTCTTTTTTTTTTAATCTCAATCCCTTTACCTTGTAGCTTCCATCATTGCCTAATTTTGCATCTGCCTTACATGGGGACTCTACGGCCAAGGCCCCATACACGTAACGCTGAGCAGCAGGTAGATCACAGCAAAGACTCGTAATATGAGAGGTCTGGTGCAACTCCCAGTATGGACTCTGCAGTTGTACACCCGAGCGAGGTTCTAGGTAAGTGTGTCAACTCCTTCTTAACTAGAATGTTGATTAAGTAACAGTAATATTAATAATACTAGTAAGAAGGCAACACCCAAAGAAAGGTGGCCGAAATTGCTTTGAACAGACTCAGACCGGACAAGCGTAGCTACACCAGCACCGTTCTCCTTCCAACAGCCCACAGCGAGCTGTGCCAAGGCTTTCTCAACCAAAGTCGTCCAGATTGCAAAATTCCGCAGACAGGGAAGAACAAAAGGAAATTTAACGGCTCGCATTTATCCATACTTGAACTATTCAAAGCGATTTTCACCGTGACAAATTTATCTGAAAACTTCAGACACATTTCAAAATGCTCCTCACAAGTGTAAAGAAGCAGCGTAGAAAAGCTCGCTCCTTTATAGGTGAGCATAAATAGCCCGAAGAGGGATACAGAGAGGCAGGTTTTAACCGGCTTGTTGTCAGGCAGTGCCGAGGCAGAGCGCTTAAATCCAAGGCGAGACAGATTTACAGTGAGAGTCCCTCTCCACGGAGGCAGCGTTTATCATCTTCTAGGGGATTAATGGAAGCTGGGATAGCTGAAAAGCCACAGAGGCAACCCCAAAAAAAGCAGGGCACAAAGAACATCACCGCATGTCCCCTCTGCGTGGCGTTAGCCTCCAAAACCCAATCAGGATTTACATACTGATGCACTAACAATATCCTCAGTACAGCGAGAGAAGTTCTCTTTGAGAGGGCGTGCTTTCACCCTCAGATTAAATCCCTGTGACAAAGGAACTCGTGATTTAGACGCACACATCATCATCAGAAAAAGGATGAATATCATGGAATATGCCTCTCCTTTTCATATGAAGCCTTTATATAAAACTCTCTATTCTTCACCTCCATAGTAGGCACATGTCAGAAGAACGAACATATATTTTCGAAATCCAGTTACAATTTATGGTCTTAGAGAAACAATACGGTACTGTAGCGGTTAGGGAAGCTGCCTTGCAACATGACGGTTCCTGAATCCCACTGCTGCTTTAGTATCCTACATTAAGATACTTACCCTGACCTGACACTGCTGTATAAATGGAAAAATTACTGTAGGTAATTTCCTATTGTACAAACCTACAGTAATATTGTAAGATGCCTCGGATATTTACATTTATTCATTTAGCAGACGCTTTTCTCCAATGCAACATATATCAGAGGTGCGGTGGGACAGCGAGCGGCACCGCTGCCTCACAGCGCCTGGGTGGTGCAAGAGGACATGGGTTTGATCCCCACTCAGTATGCGTGGAGTTTGCATGGGTTTCCTCTGGGTGCTCTGGTTTCCTCCCACAGTCCAAAGACATGCTGTTCAGGTTCACTCATAGTGTGTGAGTGACACAGAGTGTGTTCCATTGATGCATGGATGAGTGACCCATTGTGAGTAGTATATCTAGCAGTGCAAGTCACCCTGGTGAATAAAGTGTGTGGACTGATAATGCTACATAGAGTTCTTTGGAAGACGCGTTGGAGAAAAGCGTCCGCTAAATAAATGTAAAAATACAATGAGTGCATCACATCAACAGAAAAAGAGATTTGGATACAGACACATGATTCTACAGTAAAGTTAATGTTTCACATTCAACCATATGAACCAGTGCACATTTACATGAGTAGCTGCATAAAGGTTTATGCATTATTCAGCATTGGACAAAAGTGTCACCTAAATAAAGGTTAATAATAAAGGTGGCATAAAGTGCATCTGCTCAACTACATTATTCAGCTAGGAACTATAACTGAAAAGGTCAGGTTTTCATTATCCATGCTTGTATGTTTTAGCTCACTGGCAATATTTCATTCCTGCTATTCTGTGTTTCCCCCCCCCCCTTTTCCAAAGAAGCTATGCTTGAACCCCAGCGCCTGACCTTCCACTGAGGTTCTGTGAAAACTACAAGAGCTCACCAACGGCAAAACCGCTGAAATATGGTGGGATTAGACCAATATCACAATGTTACAAACGCAGCCTATTGTTAACATCCAGAACAGAGCACAAAACTGACAAATTATCAGCCAGTCGCCTGTTTCAGCATCTTTATCATTTAATGCTCTCTGAAGCATTGTCACATTTCACGTCTAAATACGAGAATCCATTTTAATCTCAGACATTTTACACTGCGTAGTCTTCTAGTAATTTCCGCCAAACCTTGTCGTCCAACAGTGTCTTTGTGGTGCAAATGAGGATGTTGTAACACACAGTATTTTGTTTAACACTCCGTTCTAGCCGGTACACTTCTAGGACACAGAAAACCAGTCTCCTATCAGAACGTTCCTCGGAGTCATACAACTAATCTGAAATGTCTGATTCTATTAATTCCGCCTAAATCTACCGCGCCATGCCATTAGCAAATTCAAAGCTGCACGTGGCACCGTCTCGTGGGCTAATCCAATTGTTAAAACGTTATGTACTCCGTGCGGAAGCGTGCTCTGCCAACCACGCACACGCCGGCAGCCTTCCCGGCTACCCACTGACTCAGGAGTGCAGGGCTCCGACCTGCAACTGGCCCGCCAAGCCCAGATACCCATCAGACAGTGCTCTCTCCCCCCCTCAGAGAGAACAAAGAGCCCGGTCCCGCTGTGCAGCTGCCCATGAAGCTGATCACCGCTCCAACGCAGCACTAACAAGGTTCACATGCAGCCATAATTCCTCCACAAGCAGTTTCCTATCAGTGAAAGACGCTGATTTGTTCACTGCCACGGCTGTTTTCAGTGCCAATCTGGGCCAGCACTGTGAGGCTCTTAACTTTCCTCATATGTTCTTTAAATAAATAAATAAATAAAAAATAAAATAAAATAAAATAAAATAAAAATTAAAAAAGGGCCCTAATCTGGGATTCAGGTCCACGTGTCCACTCTGTCAAGTTACACTAATTCATCGGATGCAATATTGTTTTTTCGGAAATGTAACGAATAAATAAAACGACAAGCACACAAAGCCACAAAGAAAGACTTGCTTAACAAAGCTGACAGACATACACTGCACCCCCATCGCACCACTTTACTATTGCCCGGTTTGGCCGCTGCTGAGGTGACACCACAGTGAACATGAAGAACCGGCTCACGCAGACTCAGTCGGAAAGTCTGATGAGAAAGAGAGCCAGGCGGAGATTTAGGCCACTCGTGATGTGACCCTGTCGGCATTTACAACACTTATTTAGAGCGCTGATGATCAGTACTGCACAAATTTGCTCTCAAAAACCACCGTTTCCATACTGATCACAATAACGTGTGTTTTAAAACCTACAAACTAAAGGGGGCCTAATATGTGTTCGTACAGCAGGCCAGTTTCGCTTTTAAAATACATAAAGCAGTAGCCTTGCTTACTTACTTGTCAGAATACGATCCAAGGAAAGCAAATTGTTTTGTGATTAATGTAGAGAATTACAGGGCATCTTAGAGACCCTGTCAAAATTGCCCACAAGTCACAATTTACATGTCACAGCCAACACACATCCAACATAGCCATACGCATACACATATAAATAGATTTCTATACTTTGTCATTTTTGCAAGAAGAAACCATCCTAGAAGCGCTTGTTTGGCATGTATTTCTATGGCAACAAGACAGATAAATCGCATGCATTATGCATGAACAGAAAGAAATAGGTCATTACACAGTACAGCCAGTCTCGTTCCTATAAGAACAAAAATATAGTTAAAATGATATTTAAATTAAATAAATAATGTGTGCCAAAGCCTCCCTGAAGGGCTTCATATTTTGTTTTTAGAACTAGGAGTTGTGCTGGGTATGAATACTGGCTGACAAACCACCCAGCATTAGCATTCCGAAAGCGTCCACGTGAACTTTCAGATAAATGCTTCAGCATCTGCGTTGATGTCTCTGTTGTCCTGTATAAAAGTTTCCCAGCACATAAAATTTCAAACTATAAGTTCTTTCAGGACACGGTGGTCCATTACAGAAAATGTGGGGGGGGGCAGCACTGTGTTTCTCCCTCCCTCTGGGACTCCTGCAGTGGCCCGACACAAGGTTAGAGTAGCGACACCATGACAGGACACAGATATGGATTTAACATCACCCTCTACAGAGGAGCACATTCAGCAACGTACTTGTCCTGTTGCACTGACCAAGAGGCGCTTCCAGAGGTCATTTCTGCCATTAAGCTCTATAAGAAGGCCTCTCACTTTGGTACTGAGCTGACCGTACTACTTTTTACTTTACATTTATTCATTTAACTGACACTTTCTCCAAAGCAACATACAATGTTAAGGTCACAATTATTACATGCTTACAGTCACATTTACCCATTTATACAGCTGGGTAATTCTACTGGAGCAATTTAGGGTAAGTACCTTGCTCAAGGGTACTACAGCTGGAGATCAAACCTGCAACCTTGGGTCCAAAAGCAGTAGCTCTAACCACTACGCTACCAGCTGTCCCTACGTTACTTTTTACATTATTAATTTATACCTTGTCCACATTCCCAGGGGCACAATTAGGGGTTCACTTGCAATTTCTTTCTTTCATACAGTCTCTCCCTTTACCATCTTCTCCGTGTCTTTCTTCCCTGGCTGCTAGGAACTGGGGCCTAGAGGTGATTAAGAACTAGGTCCATTAGCTTCTTCAAGACATTATCAGTTACACTTCAATCTAGACAGAGTCAATGTTTAAACTCACTGAAGTCATTAAAGTGCCTGTATATCTGGATATTCAAGTTAGAGATTAAAGGCCTGAAAGAGAAAAGCAGTGAAGGGTAGAAAGTAACCTACAGTTTTTTTCCACATTTATACAGTAAGGTATTCAACAATTCAGTTAAAGTACCTTACTCAGGAGTTTTGCGATAATAGTGGTATTTAAACTGAACAACGCCAGATTATAAAACAACAGCCCTAACCAACCCCCATGTTCCCCCAGGTAAACTGCGAAATCACGAACTTGCAAATAAATAGTGACACGAAAGGACATGTAACAAAGCCTGCAGGTTCAAATCACCTCTTCACCACAACAAAAATAACAAAACAGAAAACAAAAATCTCTGTAAATGGATAAAGAGTATTCAACTACAGGTTACACAAAGGAAGTTAATTCAATGTCAGTTTCAAAGTAGCACAAAATAATTGCTGATAGCCCTTTCTCATTTTGGTCTAATGTTAGAAGTTGGTTACGATGGCTCAGCCCCCACAGACCATGTCATTATCCATGCCATTCTTTTCTTCTTGAAAAACAGAAACAGGTCTACGACAGACAAAGAATTTGTAAAATTCCTCCACACTCCGGGCTCAATGGCTTTCCTATAAAGGTTAAAGAGTGTTTAGATCTTTTGACTGGGGAGGCCATGAAGAGGATTAGACTTCATTCATGATAGGGTTCATGAAAACACTCTTGCATCTGTTTAACTGTGTACTGAAGTGTTGTTTTGGAACAGGGAAAACAGTAAGAAAGTGTTGAATCAGAATACATGATGCACCTGTCATCTAAATTGGCCTCATTTTCCTTGGCAATTATTGCTGTTCATATTGCTTGGCAATTATCCACCATGTTTCACAGTTTGCAACAGGAGTTGAAAGCATTCTGTGGTCTCTCCAAACAAAAACCTGTCCAGACATAGGAAAAATAGTAAAAGATGACTCATCAGACCATATTACTTCTTTCCACTGCTCAACGGGTCCAGCTTTAGGACTCATTACTCCAGCTTAAGAGTTTTTCACTTTGGCCTTGGACACAAATGATTTTCAGACAACAGCCCTACCATAAATTCCAGATTTGTGTAGCTCACAATGTACAATTTTTGTTGATATTGTCTTTACCCTGCCTTTTTTCTGTTTTTAGCAACTGTTTCATGCACATTTATATCTGTTATAGAGGTCCAACATACCTTGATGACACAAATATCATTTTCCATGACACATTACATAATTTTAGTTTTTGGTGACTTTGTTTGGCTAACACAGTGACAGAGCAAGTAGTGCTGCTGTCTCACAGCACTTGGGTGGTGTGAGAGGATGTGGGTTCAATCCCCACTCAGTCTGTGTGGAGTTTACATGTTCTCCCTGTGTCTGTGTGGGTTTCCTCCCACACTCCAAAGACATGCTGTTCAGGTTCACCCCTAGTGTGTGAGTGACAGAGAGAGTGTGTGTGTGTGTGTGTGTGTGTGTTCCACTGATGTATGGATGAGTGACCCATTGTAAGTAGTGTATCTAACAGTGTAAGTCACCTTGGTGAATAAGGTGTGTGGGCTGATAACACTATACAGACTTTATTGAAAGTCGCTTTGGAGAAAAGCGTCTGCTAAATAAATAAATGTGAAGTACCAACTGTGGGTTCTTTCAACATCTGTAAACTATCCTGTTATTTTTTTTCCCTAACTCTTGTTCCAAACGACTAATGGTCAACCTGTTTAATAAGTGACATAATAATTGGGATTCAAATTAATTTTGCTCTTCCATGTATATGCCACTGTAGCTGTAATTATGCAATTTCAAAATTTGCCATTTTCCATTGGGTAGTTGTGTTCTGTCAATCCCCTATGTTTACCACGGAACAACGTTTATGAAAAACTGCACAGTAATCAAAAGCAGTTATATCCACAACTGATTCATTTAATTGAGAAAGCCCAAAAATGGCCCATAAACCCTTGAGTCCCATTTAATAATAATTCCTTATTTTGATGCTTTCTAAAAGAGTCAAGACTCTCCTCCTTACATAACAAATAGAATTAAAATTAAAACTATAAAAATCACCCATTTTTATTTTGTAGTTCTGGTTGAATGTGGCATTCATATCTGCTATGTATTTTCCAGTAGAAACCTCAGTATGTTTTCTTGACAGAATTAAAAATTATTTCAGGACAAAACTGAATCACTATGAATTCTTAGCTAAAAGTGCACCACATGTAATCTTGTCAGTTTCAGGGGCAGCTAAAGACTCCTTTAACTACCCATAGAGTCTGACTTTTGCCAAGGGAGTTGCTAAGCTACTTAGTAGAAAAAAACTGAACAAAACAAACAAAGCATGAGTAGAATGTGAGCAGCTCAGAATGGCATGGAAAACACCCCCATGCTAATAAACTACAGTTTTTGGATAAAAAGTTAGTCCAATCAGTTTAGACTCTTTACAAATATTGTTGGACTTTTGCTTTGCTTTTGTTGCACTCTTCCGTCCAGTTCATCCCACGTAAAAGTTTCTCAGCTGTACCCAAACTTTTGACTGGTACGGTGTTCTCATCAGCCTAAGCTCTTCCACATCATCAGTACAGCCATCCAGGATTCATTTTAAATTTGCTTAAAAACTACTTAAAACAGTCTGCCTCATCGCATGCTGTTGAAGACCTTCATACCCTAATGTGAATCTTTGTAGAAGTGGAGAACTGTGGGACATTCACTCCTTAATCATGACTGTTAAAAATATTTTGACATCTGAGTTTGTTCCCTATTCACCTCTGGAGACTCGAGGAATTCTTACAATATGATCTGAAAGAGGTCACCCAAGCACCTCCAGTTTGGTGTCGCAGGGATCCCCACCTGACTCTGCTGTGCCACATCTTGTTCTGTCAGCAGTACCGTCATCATCAAGGTTCTAATGACGACTGCGTTGCTGCAAACTGCTGCCGCCTAAGATGTGCTTCGGTGGATTCAATCTACAGACTCGCTTGCTCAACTTTACACATAAGAGATGTGCGCGTTCATAATTCAGCGGGACTTCTGTGGACGTTGCCTCACTACGGGACTCACCCGCTACAGATGCGGCTCCGGGTGTTGGCGCACCTCCCGGTGTTGGAGGAACAGGTCTGGACCATGCCTTCGTTGCCGGAGGGCCCATTCGCACCGGACCCACGTATTCCACGAAAGTACCAGGGAAGTCACCTTTCTCCTTGGTCCTCTCATTGGTCCCATGCAGCCAGCCTTTGGGGGTCCTCTCGTCCCCTTCCTGGCACTCTGCTGTCAGTAGGGATGCTTTGCTGACTGTTAAGAGGTCACCTGGCTGCAGTGAAATATCATCTCCCCTCTCTTTCTTATACTCAAAGACAGCACGGTACTGGAAGCCGTCAGAACCCATGGAGAATGCTGTCACCTGACGAAACTTAGCTACTCAGCCTTGCAGTCCATTTACCGAATTTGGCTTTAAGACTGAAAGTCGGTCGCTGCACCATAAGTTGAAAAATCTTCAGGCACCCCTCGATACTGCGTAGCGAAAACGCACTTACGTTCGCTCATTTACATATGACACTCTCGAGGTCCAAATTTAAAACTTGGGAAGGAAAGTGTTAATGCGGGGCAGAACAGAGTAAGCCTGGAGAGGCAGCTCACTGGAAGAAGAACAGAGAACAAGAGGTGGCAACGGGGGCCTTTCTTCAAATAACCTACAGCCTAGGTTCGAATGACCCGAGCTTCATCAGGACTGAGTGACTACAGCCTGCATTGCGACGTCCCGACGTTATTCATGACCGAATGCCCTACAGACTGTTCCACTTTTCTTAGGGTCTTTCAGGACTGCGTGATCTGCACCCCGTGTTCTGATACCTCAATATCACAAGGTTCTCCAGGACAGAATGACCGATAACCTGTTTTCCAAAGCTCCAAGTTCTTCAAGATAGAGTGACCTATGGCTTGTATTCCAATGTCCAAAGGTTTTCGGGGACTGAGCGGGTGCCTTGAAACCTGTGTCCTGATATCTTGAGGTTCTTCAGAACTGAGTGACCTAGAGCTTGTTCTCCAGCATCCTGTGGTCCTGCAGAGGTGGCACCGTTCCAGCGACGACAATGCCACGTTCATCAAGAGCACCGACGGTCCAGCGGCAGGTGCGACCGCAGGAGAAGCACGGCCCTGTTTGTACCAGAGTATCCCTGTCCGCAGCGAAGAGTCAACTGGTCTGTGAGCCTCGTCCTCTCTTCACAGCCCATGTGCACCGATCCCCAAACACCCACACCTGAAAGACCATTTGCAGTTGTAACAGCATCACCAACCATCTCAAAAGAGCAGACTTGGGTAGCGGCAGAAAAACACACAAATTAACTTCATTCATACACATAAATATTACTGCTTAGAGCGTAAACTTCAAAACACAAAGTTTGCAGTGTTCCAACAACATGATGATGATCAGTACATCATCATGGGATACATCCTGCACGTCTTTCTCAAAGTTTCAGCAGCGATGGATGCTGCACGTCTGAACAATCATGTTTCTGCGGTTTTAACGCGGAGCGTGCAGAGCATCATCATGCCAGAGAAAGGACCGGTGCTCCGAAGCGCAGCCCACGACGAGGAGGAATCATGGAATTTAAGTGAAAGGAGACGAGAGAGAGGCGCTGCGCTGCGCTGCGTTCACTCAACTCACCAGCCTTCTTGGAGAAGAAATCACTCACTGACTTTCCTCCTGGGCGGGGACGCGTAAAATCTGCCGAACGTCTGAGTGTTTTAAGTTTACAACAGCGAAAGAGCAGCTATCGGGTTAAAAAGAAAAGAGCGACAATGAGGAACTACCGTGCGGCAACCTCTTTCTGGAGAAACGTGGGTAACACGTCCGAGAGCTGCTCCACCGCTCAAGTACACGATTTAGGCGATGACGTCAGAAGCCCCGCCCTTGTGGTTTGATTGACAGCCAGGCTCCGGTCAGAACGCGGCGGAGCGTGTGCGCTTTTCCCATCCTCAGCAGCGCAGCAGGTGGAATTTACTTTCACTGCCCCGTAGACTTTATTTATGGCAAAATAGCGTATTGTTCTGGCAAGAAATAAAAAGTGACACGCAGAAAGCAATGGAAACGAGGCTGTCTAAGAAATAATGTGGGTCTGGGTGGGGATTCTTGTCTCTCAGTGCTGAAAAAAGCCCAATGTGTCTCTCTTTACTTCTGTATTCCAGCTCTGTAGCAACACTGGTTCTACTACTAATTTTTCTATTTCCCTAATAATTGACTTGTTAAACCAATACCTTTCTGGCATATGCAATACATAGGTATAACACAGGTGTGTGGTGTTCAATAGACACCTTGAATTACAAGTTTAACTTACAACCAGCAACTTAAGTAATGATTTTGAGAAAGTATGAGTTAATACTGCTTGCTAACAGTAACTTAAAAGATCTGTTGTTAAAGATGGGGGGTGCGGTGGCGCAGTGGGTTGGACCGGGTCCTGCTCTCCAGTGGGTCTGGGGTTCGAATTCTGCTTGGGGTGCCTTGCGACGGACTGGCGTTCCGTCCTGGGTGTGTCCCCTCCCCCTCTGGCCTTACGCCCTGTGTTGCCGGGAAGGCTCCGGCTCCCCCGCGACCCCATATGGGACAGCGGTTCAGAAAGTGTGTGTGTGTGTGTTGTTAAAGACAGGTGCAGTTACAAGTTGAAGGAATACTGTTTGATTACAGATGCAGTTTGAATAGTTTTGGTATGATTTACAAAGCCTAGCAGTACTCCTGTTTTATTATATCCAGACAAAAATGAACTATATTAGTGTAACAATCTTAAACTGTAAGATTCACAGCAGAAATAAATGAAACCCAGATTGGAGCAGATTCAGCATGACAATATTATTGTGGATTTGACACATTTGAATTTAATCATTTAGCCAATGCTTGGGAGGAAACCCATGCAGACAAGGGGAGAACATGCAAACTCCACACATACTGAGCAGGGATCAAACCCATATCCATCTGCACCATCCAACCACAGTGAGACACCAGCGATATCTGTTGAATCACTGTGCCATTTTTATTGATAATTTGACTATTTTATTATTCAGTTTTAAAGGTTTTTGGCATGAAACAGCTGGACAAGGTATTAGAAG
This sequence comes from Scleropages formosus, assembly GCF_900964775.1. Lineage (NCBI taxonomy): Eukaryota > Metazoa > Chordata > Actinopteri > Osteoglossiformes > Osteoglossidae > Scleropages > Scleropages formosus. The sequence continues at coordinate 14,612,764 of NC_041814.1, read as the reverse complement.
TATTCGAACTTTTTATAGCATGAAAAAATTGCAACAAGTGTCATTGACGCTTGATTTATGAGTGCTGCTTTGTGTACAGTACTGAGTAAATTATTTTTTCTACGAAAACACTAATGTAAATCTGTAATTTTTAAAATTCATTTCAGAGTACCATTTGGAGCCACCAAATTACATAAGCAAACATACATATCAGATAAAAACGTTTGCCTGATTATACAGTGCACGGCTGAGTGTTTGATATAGACCTGACAAGGTGCTGATATTTATGCTTATAGGCAATTTGATGAAGCATTTCAATCTCTTTTCCTCTTATTTCACCAACAGGAAAAATGTTAGAAAAAGATGTTAGTAAATCACAGTGGATTGCCACTGTAAATTCTGTCTGATGATGCCATGGTATCTCAAAAATGCTGCAGGACTGCAGAAAAATTGCTGCAAAGACAACAACTGGCAGCAGCAGGAGCTTTTAAAACTCTTTTTTATGCTTTCAGCTGAATCCCTCATCAAAATGGAACTTGTATTTTAAGGTTCTTTACAATTCTAAGTGAGACAACATCAAAGGGAAAAAGGGGCTCAAGATGGATTTGAAATGACTCTTATCTGATGAAATGTTTTATTGATCCAAAGACAAGTTGGAGATGTGAGCGCCGAGCTGTTTATGGAGCATGCCATCTGGTATACGCAGGAGAATGAATAATTCCTTGAATATTTTACCTGTTTGATAATGCACATAGACATGCCATTCTGTGTGGTTTGAAAACAGTGAAATTGAAACGTAACAGGTCTTGCAAGTAAATAGTTTCTGAGTTGTACTACATCTAATGATGCTTTTGTTCTGGATTACTCACATCTTTTTTAAATGTGAAACTTCTTTATTTCCTTGTGGCCCTTCCTTCATACACACACACACACACACACACTGACTGAAACCACTTGTCCCAAGGGGGGTCGTGGAGAGCCAGAGCTTAACCCAGCAACACAGAGTGTAAGGCTGGAGGGGGAGAGGACACACCCAGGATGGGATGCCAGTCCATCGCAAGGCACCCCAAGCGGGACTCGAACCCCAGCCCCACCAGAGAGCAGGCACAGGCCAAACCCGCTGTGCCACCACACCCCCTCCTTCATACACAGTGTTGGCAAAAATTCTGAAGCCATAATAGAACAAAATTCAAAAATTCATTATTAAAGTTATTGGACTATGCTGTTTGAAACTAGATACAATCATCATTTTCAATAACTTATAGAATTTTTAAAACCCTGATAATTCTTGCAGTGACCTGTGATAGTTTGGCATAATGTCCAAGGTTTACCCCCCCTTACACCCTATAGTGTCCTTACCACTGTAACCCTGAACTGGATAAGCAGTTACCAAAATGGATGGATACACAGGTATTTTTCAATAGAACCTTGATAAATATTGAAATAAAGCTTTAAAAGAGTTTCACAAGATTATGAGGAAGGGGGTGTGGTGGCACAGTGGGTTTGGCCTGTGCCTACTCTCTGGTGGGTCTGAGGTTTGAGTCCTGCTTGGGGTGCTTTGCAATGGATTGGCATCCCATCCTAGGTGTGTCCCCACCCCTTCTAGCCTTGTGCCCCGTGTTGCCGGATTAGGCTCCAGATCACTGCAACCCCCCTTGGGACAAGTGCTTTCAGTCAGTGTCTGTGTGTGATTATGAGGAAAAATTACAAAAGTAAACACCATACTTTATACACACTGTTTCTGAAGACAGTTGTAAAGGTAATACATATATTACATGTACACACACTGGGTGGCATTATATTTTTGTCAGCAACAAACCACCTCACAGCCTCAGTGCTGGCAGATCTTTAGATTTTTTTTTCATTCTACACTCCTGCTGGACAGTGAGACCATGATGCTCAATAAGATTTAGCTCTTAGACAAACCCCTTGACACCAGAGACTCCATTCACTCGCCATCTGGAATTCATTGTCTTGCACAAACAAAGACATCTCAATGTGACAGGAAATCCAAAACTATGAAAAATATAATAGCTTAGTGTGACCAAGCTATTGATAATGACATTAAGTTCTCATTAGGACAGCGTGACTCACGAGACAGATCACATAGGCTGGCTTTCTAACATAAATAGAGCAGGAAGCGGAGTGTGGGGGGTGCTTCCTGGCAAAATTATTTTAAAATAAGAGGCCCAACATGATAAAAGAAAGGGTCACCTAATGCCTGCAGCAGGCCCCTGTTCAAACCAAAGTAAAGATTGTAGGAAGCATTGAATTTAATGGAAAGCAATGGGGAAAGCAGTCTGCCCTTAGGCTGAATGTATTAGACAGGACAGTCTGTGCTCAACAGTGATGTCACTGCACCACCAAGCAAGGAATGAAGGGATGGGGAGGGTAAGAGGCCCTACTGGGAACACCAAAGAACACAGCATGCTCTTTCAGTTGCAGCTTGGTCAACCTAGATATTTTTCATTCGGTGAATTTCGATTTTCAGGTGAAGACATGCATAAAATATTAAAAGTGTGGGATGCGTATGACACTTAAGTATTAAAGAGGTACATGGCATCTGTTCAAATGGAAATGACTGAATCCAAATGTTTTCAAAACAAGAAAAATTAATCTCCGCATTGCACAGGTGTAATGTGGATCAGCTCTAAACATGTATATAGTAAACATAAGGTTTGTCAGCAGGGGAGGAGATTAACCCAGCCCAGCCCAAAGTCCAGCAGAAAATGGCTGGGAAATTCATCCCTGTGATGTAGTGGCCAGTACTAAGCCAGCGTCATTGCCAGGTCTGCCTCAACTTTGTTTACACACAAACTAATCTCTCACGACTTAAGATTGAAGGGAACTGTGTCATGCACCAGTTTCTTCACAGTTCATCTGCGTTGCACATGATACCATGCAGCTCTGACTTTGACAATGCAAAGATTCAACAGTAATGGAGTGGAATGCTAGCCCTTCAGACTCAAAACCTTTTCTTTAAACCAATTCTTTGACATGATCACCAGAAGGACTTTAGATGAGGAGTAACCTGAGAACTGCAGAATTTCTTTTAAAATGACAGGTGTTCCAAAAGACTTCCAGAAGTGTTTCTTTTTTGGTTTGGAGAATTACGCTGATGACATGTTCTGTGGATGGTGGAACAGCCTTACCCCTTCATGGTGTACAACAGTCCCCCAATGTTGTACACCTATTCTGTAGTTGAGCTGCTGATACATTTCTAGGTCCTTATTTGAAGACATAGATTTTGCTGTGCATGCTTTGACAGGCAATAAGAAGGCCCTTGCTGAGCCCCCCCTCATCTACTCACATGCAGATATTTCACCAAAAGCAGCTCACCTATACCTTAATGTCATCTGCATGTAGAACTAAAGCGGTCCTTGATGGGCCCTGACAGAGCATGTCACAATGCTGTTAATGCGCAAATATTTTCCACTTTTTCCCATTGTATCTCTGTTTCTGTAGGCTGGAACATCTTTTTGACAATGCTATTTTCCTAGCGAACAGACTGGCGTATTCAATCCAAAAATACAAAGGGAAACACATGGCAAATGAAGCTGAAGAATCTCAGTCAAGGGCAATGCAAGCTGTGAAATCTCTCTTTTCAGTTCAGGTGTTTCATCTGTGTGACTTGACCATAAAAAGGAAAAGGTACCTACTCACATTTAACATACAGACCATTGTATGCCGCAGTCATTACGCAATTCCACTGTGTTCTCTTCAGTTAGTGTTTGAGAGCCATGTCAGAGTGGGGCAGCAGGTTGCGGCGAGGTTTAGGCTTGGTTCCTTTAATTTCATTGTTTTTGTGTCAAGTTACTTGAAAGACTCTGCTGTCCTATACTTCAACAAGGGACTTAACCTCAGTTGCTCCAAAAAAATGACTAGTTTTATAAGTGCATAACAGAATGTGATGAAACGGCCAAATGGTTACTGGGATGGACCGCTGATCCATTGTGTTCTGCACGTGTGGGTTCACATCCCATTCTTGCTGTTGTCTCCAAGATTTAAATTTTCCTACCAGGAACATATAGGTATGGACAATGTTATGAGCTACATGCTCCACAGACAATCTTCCGTCTTGACAAAGCTGGCACCACAATGACAATCATGTTCTTTGATTTCTCAAGTATCTTCAACACCATCCAGCCACCCCCCCCCCCCCCAACTGAGGAACAAGCTTAAGGCAGTTCAACTTGATGCCCCCACAGTCTCCTGGATGATGGACTATCTGGCCAATGGATGATAGTTTGTCAGGCTGAGAGACTGTGTATTGGAAATGGTGGTGAGCAACACTGGTGCACCTCAGGGAGCTGTTCTGTGTCCTTTTCTTCTCACCCTATACTCAACAAACTTCCAACACAACACCAGCTCATGCCACCTTCTCCAATGACTCCTCCATCATAGGGTGCATCAGTAATGAGAGGAATCAGAGTACAACAGGCTAGAGAAGGACTTTGTCTTGTGGTGTGGGGAGAACAATCTGCACCTCAGCATCAGCAAAACAAAGGAGCTGGTGGTGGATTTCCAGCATGTTAAGAAGCCCCTGAGATCAGTCACCATACAGGAGGAGGAGGAGGGTCCAAGTATCCGGGGGTCCTCGCGAGCAACAGACTGGACTGGTTGGACAACACAGGAGCACTGAGCAAGAAAGGTCAGAGCAGACTCTACTGTTTGAGAAGGCACAGGCCCTTTGATGTGTGCAGCAAGCTGCTGGAGATGTTCTATCAGTGGTCTGTGCACTTTTCTTTGCTGTGGCCTACTGGGGAAGCGGACTTAGCTCGGGTGAGACCAATTGCTTGAGCAAACTCATAAGTAAAGCCAGCTCTATCACAGGACTGACCTTGGACCCCTGGAGGTAGTGGCAGAGAAGAGGATGGTGGAAAAAATGGAGGTCATCATGACTAATTCCGCCCATCCCTGTCACAGAGAGCTATCCTGGAGCACTTTAATCCATTGGCTCATTCCACCATGATGTGCCAGTAAACACTACTGGGGACCTTTGCTGCCAGCTGCCTCCAGGACATACAATGCCTCTTCCTTCCAACACACCCCCTTCACCCCCGACACAAATGAAGTCAGGACAGTTTTTTAGGCATTTTTAATTCCAGTTAATGTTATTCCATACTTGCTAATTCATGCTCAATTTATACTTAACTTATTTTGCACCTATTTGCATTGACTGTACACTTTGTCACGAGTCTTTGTTTTGTGTATTGTCTATATGTGTTTGTATTGGCTGCTCTGTGTAATTGAATCCCCCCCTCGACGATCTATCTATCTATCTATCTATCTATCTGTCACCTAAGCCGTCCGTCCGAACCACTCGCCCCATATGGGACACGGGGAACCAGAGCTTAACCCGGCACACAGGGTGTAGGGCCGGAGGGGGAGGGGACACACCCAGGACGGGAAGCCAGTCCATCGCAAGGCACCCCAAGCGGGACTCAAACCCCAAACCCACCGAAGAGCAGGACCAGGACCAACCCACTGCGCCACCGCACCCCCTCTGTCACCTAAGCACCATTTTAATATTACTGTTATATTAGTCCAGAGTCACACTCCTATTTCTATAAAGTATGAACTGCCTTAGACACAATCGCATGTTCTTAGGAAGTTGTCGACCCCACACACAAAAGGGGTAAGAAATCTTTAATGCAAGACTGTATTAACCTATCCCTGTAAGTAAGTTGCCATGAACAAATTTGTCAGCTAAATAATAATAATAATAATAATAATAATAATAATAGAGCTTTCCTCTTGACACCGCCTAAATTATGTTAGAAACCAGAGAGTAAACCCTGAGAAATGCCACTTGCTGTACATGAAATCCAGAATAATCGCTAAAATGAAATGTGAAATTGGTCCTGTTAACTATAATACCTTCAGCTAATGTATCAGCATATTACTGATTTGATCTTTTCAATGAATGTTACATAAACTCTCTATTATTCCATTTATAGAAAGGAAAAGGCGTAGGAGTTTAATTGGCTGTACGGTGGAGGTAAATCACTTCTCTGTTACTATGCAGCACCTTGAGTTATGATGTGCTGATGGTATCATACACCTAATACCCCTCAGACGTCATCAGTGAAGTAAGGGTGCTACTCAGTGTCACTGGCTGAATCTGTGAAAACCAGTCCTGAAGACGTTTTAGATTCTCAATCTGTAAGAGTAAATGTAACCATTCAGAGCCAAATCAATAATTTCCAGTTCTCAGTACCTGTATTATACTCAGTCATCATCTACTGAAACCATTCATGTTTTCTGTCCTTTCCTTAATCATTGCAGCTCATTGCAGTTTCACAGGTACAATTGAGGCTATGCTCCAGGCACTATATGTGACATGGCCTCATCTGTTGGTTCATGTACCCTCCGAAATTGCTCTCCGCTCCTCTGTTTCTCACTTGTTTCTCACATGTTTCTCATAGTTGCAGTGGGGAGGTACTAGGGATGATTGTCTCCATGTACTGGAAATGTCTAATGAAAAGGAGCAGGGGAGGAGGGTAAAACACTCAATGTCATTTTGTAGAGACTTTGGAATTGAAGGCAAAGTTTAAAGACACAATCTTCTATGTTGAGCAAAATACCTGTTTTGAACTTGAATTATTCTAGTGAAATACACAGTATGGTGAAATTACCCCTCACCTTGGACCATCAACAGAGTAACAGCATAATAATGGATACATGTTATGGCTGAAATACTGTCAATGTCTAGTAACTGAAATTCAATATGAGAACAAATAAATAAAATTAATATCTTGTGCTTTCTGAGAGGGGGTGTGGTGGCGCAGGTCCTGCTCTCTGGTGGGTCTGAGGTTCAAGTCCTGCTTGGGGTGCCTTCTTACATTTTTTGTGGTATCGCCTATGGTATGATGTACAGTTTTGGCTGGTTCGAGTTTGTTTTCCTTTTCTGATATATTTCTTATGAAATTTAACAAAATAATTCATGCACGGAACAGTCCAAAACTCCTAACTACAGATGCCATAGGCTCGGTCTTGTCCTTTAACTACTGCCTCTACAGACCTGCTTTTATTACAAATAATAATGTAGCAGAATAGTTTCTACTCAGTATTTTCAGCAAAATGTTACAGCTTAACTGGTTTATTCGGGTAGTATTATCATAATACAACACATCTCATGTATCCCGCTGTAAAGGCAACTTCTTTGTCATTGTGCCCTTGTAATCTGTGCCAAACGTACAGTAACTGAAAAAAACCGGGGCAGAGTTAAGCAGTTAGATGTGTGAAGAATCTGTTGGTGCCGTTAAAGGAAGCTATAAGAGCAAAGCAGAGCATTTTGAAAGCGTTTGCCAGCCTGAAAGAGTGCTCACGAGCAGCAGTGCGTCGAGCAGATGGAAGTGCTGAGGGCTCCGCTCTCAGAGACGGTGACCTATTTGGGGCCTTGCCTTGAGTGCCACACTAATGAGCATAAATGTCAGCTACTCCCACCCAAAACCCCATTTGTTTTGCTTTTCTCAAAGCATAAATGCTACAGCAAAAACTAAACAAACAGAAAAATTTCTATTGGCGAACATAAAGGATAATGGTATTTGTGCTATTCGCCACAAGTAATGGCAGCTGCCACCTCCTGAAGACATATCTCATAATTAGTGTGGATTTTAAAAGGCAATGTCCCATCCGACAAAAACACCTCCAGTTATTTTCCCTACCTCAGAACTTGGAAGATCCTGATCCTGCATTGCAGATGCATTGTTAAATATTACTAGCTTGGCAGCATTATGTTTCTCCTGCGGTTGTTGTTTTTTCTCTGCTACTCTCAGTCATGCATGACCAACAAGGTGAGAGACGTGTCTTTGACTCTGCAGGCTCTGCACGTAACATCTCATTCAAAGCTGTAGTCGGGCCGCATTAACGTATAAAAGGCATGCCAGCAGAATGCCACGGTAGTAATAATCTGTCCAATATTTCTTGTTTAGATTCTGTGTGCTTCCAGGCCTCTCATTGGTTTATTATCCCAAGCTGTCTTATATTTGCTTTGCTGAATTGCTAAATTCACATTGTGATGTAAAATTATTACGCCATACCGAAATATTAACACTTGTGCAAATTCCGGTCATTTCAATACCTCCTGTTGTTTGTTAAAAGGGCTTAATGTCTGGAGAAATATTACATTTTTAACGCACACCTGAATAGATCCCTTAGTGTAATTGATTCTAGATATGTGAAAGGCTTTATAAAATTTAAAGTCAGCCTCTGAATTATTGACTGAATAGGGACTTTGTACCAGCATTCCAAAATCTGGTGCAGATGCATATATGCAAATGTAGTCAGAATCTGTCAGGTCTTATAAAGACAGAAAAGCAGACTTGTAGTATATATTTTTAGAGCATGACATAAGGCATTATGGCAGCATGTAATGCTTTAATGTGGTAAATGGGCTTGATAAATTGGGATGCACAAAATATCTGTTTATATCAGAAGCATTAAAAGCATTCCAAATGAAAAATTGAACAGTAGGTTGGCCAGCAATGTAATGTCCAGGGAAAGTGTTCGGCGTGCTTAACTTAGCAAGGCAATCTGTGCTCTTTTTCACCACACATCCGAAACACCACCGCTGCAAGTCCTCGGAAGAGGTTCTTTTCATATAAAATAATAATACTAAAAAAAAGGAAGTTCAGCTTGAGTTTATTTTCACACCGATTCAATTTGAAATGGTCATGTCATTTAGTCCGTAGCATTTTTTTTTTTCAACTGATACTGCAGATAGAATTGCTTAAAAACTATTGGGAAAGATGAGCAGTTAAATCTATCATAAAGACATACTGATTCACTGCAATGAGTTTTGCGTCACTCAAGTTTTGAATCACTGCAGAAGATTAAAGAGGGACATCACAGTTTAACTAGCTGAGATTCAAAGGGAACACATAGTAAAAAATTTATTTATGTTTTATAAAGCCTCCCTCAAACCAATCCCTAGTTTCTCTACAGACTCAAACTTCACTGTAATTTCTTTCATTTATCTTCCTCAGTGTTTTCTGGGACTGCAACTTCAGAGTGGGTTACCATCTTCGCAGCATGAATATTTCATTCCCATCATAAGTCACTTTTGTCCTGTCTGGATTGCAGCGGCCCTCAGAAGCACCATCAAATATTTAAATAGCTGACTCTGGGCATGTGGACCCCCCCCACACAGTAGACACAAACCATGTCTAAAGAATACCGTCTTACAGCACTGTAAGGAGCCTGGATAGGCTACAGATGACTATGGATGACCTGGTTGAGAACCATTTCTACTCGATGAGTTTCCGAGTACTCACAGATTTTTCTGCAAATGAGAATCAGCAAGCTTTCGGCATGGTCTGGTTATGAAAACAAATCTGGAAAAAATCGACATGGAATGTATGTTAAAATATACACGTATTGTTGTGACTGTGACTGAGAGCACCTTTGTGTGTTCATTGTTCTGGGAAGGATGAGGAAGAGAGATGCGGAGTCTGCACAGCAACGGCTCTCCACAGTCCCTGGACATCGAGGTAGCGCGGCCCCAGCCCTGGATCCCATGTTCACTCATGCTGAAAGTCTGGGGTCATTCCGTGGCCACCAAGGGCCCTTCGGACGAACCTGATTAAAGACGCATTTCTTAATGGGTGTTTGTCAAGCCTTCTCCGCAAGCACTAATAACACGTCACCCGAAATGAAAGAGCCGTTTTGGCAATGCACTTTGACCCAAATGATACTTCTGACGGCCCCACAAGGACAACAGCGCTTTCCATCATGAGCCATTGCACTCTGTCTCTCTTTTAATTAGCTCCCTTGAATTTCCTCACTGGAAGCAGCCAGATGTTTCTATGACAGGATGAGGGTTCTATATTCCTTCCAGGAGGTTGGTAATGAAAGCCCAAATTCCTATGAATGACAATCAGATTTGTATAGTTTATTTTTAGAAACGCCATTCGTAAATTCAGCTGTGGTTACAGCAGTAGTAAAAATAACAGTAAAAGCAATACTTTTAGCTCTTTCTTTATGGTCCCAGTTTAACTTGGTGCCCAACAATACAGTGTGTGGGAGAATGGGTGGATAGGGATATATGTACATACTGGAAGTTAGCGCTCTTCAGTTTCTATGTTGGGTTTTCTATATCAGTTCAAACCTGGTTCTTCATACAGTGCTGCATTGCTACACCTATAATCCTGCAATGGTCTGTATTAAATATAGGCTTATTTAAAAAAAAAATAAAAAAGATAATATTCATATGGCTTCTCATATTTGCAGACACATTTTTTTGTGAATAATTTGTGAAAAGAACAACATTTACACATGACAGGAACTACGTCATTTAAAAAACAGGAGAACATTCCTTATGCCCAATAACAGCATAAATTAGAAATTACATTTTCCATGCATGTCTTATAGGTTACCAAATAACCGACTCGCTAATTTATGAAATTGGTGACTTTTTAAAATCTAAGTTACACATTCTAGTTTAACCTGGACAAATTCTGTGAAAGAGGTCAGAGGATTCCAATGTACAAATCAGTCCTGTCTGCAGCATATATACAAACAAAATGCTGTAAATTATAGTCCCTCTGGCAAATGTACTCCATCATTCATTAATTCGTTCGTTCGTTCATTCATTCATTCATTCATTCATTCACTTAAATTGCTAGTCCTTTTCAACATCAGGACAGTCTGAAGCCTATACCAGAATCATTAGGCACTAGTCTACAAAGGGTACACCCTGGACAAGACAAGAGTCTATCGAAAGATTATCCACACACACACACACACGATTCCCATATTGGTCATGTGTTACAGCTGACTAAATCAACTGATTGTGCCACATTACAAAGTTATTATAAATAATAACCGGATTTCACAAACAGAGATTACATGCTTATATCAAGTGATGTTCAAACCCATCTGTCTACCATAGATGAATCCCTTTGGTGTTCTCCTACCTTATATATCACATCAATATGATTATTCAAACACATTTAGAATCTCCTGACATTTAAATGTGCATGACTTTAGAAGAAATATTACTATTTCAGACAAATGGCTCTACCCACACACACACACATTTTTGGAACCGCTTGTCCCATACGGGGTCACGGGGAACCAGAGCCTACCCGGTAACACAGGGCGTAAGGCCAGAGGGGGAGGGGACACACCCAGGACGGGATGCCAGTCCGCCGCAAGGCACCCCAAGCGGGACTTAAACCCCAGACCCACCGGAGAGCAGGACCTGGTCCAACCCACCGCGCCATCGCGCCCCCCTCATGGCTCTACCCAATGCTTTTTATTTACCATAGTTAGGATTCTTTATTCTTCTTTCTTGAATGTTAAATGTGTTTTGCTAAACTCTCTGGCCCTTACAATGTATAGGGAAAAACATATAATTATTTTGTAAAATATCTAGAGTTGTTCAGCTCCTTTATAAGCAACCCAAAAACATACTCAGAAAGAAAAACGTTTATACAGCATTGCAGTACAGAGAACCACAAAGTCCCTTTTTTCGTCCTGCACAATTCCAAGAGGATAAGCATAAAATATTTATTTTAAGGGCAAGAACAGCTCTTTCACCAAGTAAAATGCAATAGTGGGAGCACTCAAGACCTCATATTTTCTTAATTTAGCTTGTACTGAGGAAAATCAAATACTAGAAGATCTCTTGAGACCACCTATCCAGAAAGATGGAATCTTATTACAGCAAAAATCCTACAAGTTACAAAGTCCAGCCTACAGGAGACAAAAATCAGAAGCAATAACTCTTGTTATAACCCGAACCAGAAGCATAAGGGGTCATTTGATAAGAAAATGAAAACTAATAATGTCAGTATTATCACCAAAGAGAGGAAATGCTATCTTGTTCAAGGATGAAATGATCATGTTGTCTCTAGGAAACAGCACCGTTTCAGAAAAAGGGAAAATTTTAAACTTTGTTGTCACGGAGCCAAAACTTGACTCACACCTTCTGTACATGATTTACATCTGGTGTCCTTCTTTCACTTTCTGTGCTGGCAACTGTCACGTAGCACCTACACTTGGCATGACTGTAGAAAAAGTAACTCTAACCTACACAGTAAGATTCAAAACAGGTACACTGCAGAACTTCCAAGAGCCTTGCAGAAAAAACATTCTACCACATCATTTTCTGTTTTTGCCCAGCATCAGTTGATTCAGGCCAAAAATTTTCCAGTTAGACCACTGCAAATGTGTTCATACAGGCCTTGCTTACTTATTTACACGCTCGCACAACTGATTTCTTCAGTTCACTGACTCAATGCACACCCCCATTTGTTTTAGTGTGACTGCCTGGTACAGGACACAAAATCAGGGTTCATTTGATTATAAGTAAGTTTGTATTAAACCAGTCTCATAATGTTAACATAGCCAGTTTCCAGGTTAGTAAGTATAGACACACATTGTTGGAAACCACTTGTCCCAAGCTGGGTCGCGGTGAACCGGAGCCTAACCTGATAACACAGGGTGTAAGGCCGGAAGGGGAGGGGACACAACCAGAACAGGATGCCAGTCTATCGCAAGGCAAGCCAGACTCGAACCCCAGACCCACCAGTGCTGTGCCACTGTGCCCCCTGGATAGTAAGTAATAACGTTTCAATAGTGAGTAATAACTTTTATTTGAAACATGGCTACAAGAACTTGTCGTTCACTCGTTTTGATCCGTTCCTCCTACATTTTCTGTATTCAGCGCTATGCTATGTTTACTCCCAAGATGACAGAATGTAACTATTACAATTTTTCTACACTTCGCTGCTTTGTATTATTTGCTTTCAGCTTTACCTTCTGATTACTGTATGTGACCTCTTTATATGAGTTTCTTTCTGAACACTAACATTCCATTGAAGTCGTACTGTCACCTGCTTTGGTACAGAAAGTAAAAAGAATTCTCAACATGATTGCTTTGCAGATGTACTGCACCGTGTATGTGCGATGCGCAGTTCAACATTGCACGCATAATTCAAACAGAGGTGTTAGCTGTGACAGATGAAGTATCATCTTTTCAGTTCTATAACATCGTTTGTGTTACTCAAAAAAAGATAAGTTTCAGACAGAGATGTGGGAGTTTTGGTCTTGCCCTCAATTTGAATCACACCCAGGGAAGGAGGAGGAATGTCCAGTAGTTTATTACACTTTTGTGGAGTAGAGCCAAGTGCATCACAGCTCAAGTCCTCTAATGATTTTGCTGATATAAATGTCAGAGTGAGATGATACCCAGGAGAGCTATAAGGCATGCAAATGTGACTCATTTACACAATGCTCTGTGTTCTAAGGTTCAGCTTTTTAATTAATGTGCGAACAGGGCATTCTGCCTTTTAATGTTATTGACATCACTGCAATCATTCCATGAGCTTTCAAAAAGACATAAAATGCAATGCGTCCTGTCCCACAGTTGCATTATATCATAGAATAACAGCCTGCATCTCTAATTCCTTTGTCCTTCAAGAAAGATCAGTGAAACTCCCTAAATGAACGAGCTAGGTTTTTAAGCTTTCAGATACCACATTGAGTCTTGGAACACTAATACACGTCGTTTTGTGCTTAAAATGCTGCCCCCTCCTATTTAATGAATCATCCAGATACAGAATGATGTCCAAAAATAAAACGCTATTTTTGAGGAGGTGATAACAGTGCATTTTGCATTGTATCCCAGTGGCCATGCTTGCCCAAACGATCAATTACAGCACCTTTTATAGTATCAAGCAAGAGTTTCTTTTGAACCCATGTTCATGTTTAAGAGACATATTGGTACAGAATGAATTAATCTTATCCCATGTATCTTGTTCCAGTTCCACAGTAGACAAGAAAAACAGTTAGACTGCAGTGTCAGTTGGTCAGCACTGCCAGAAACCAGCTGGAGCAGTTGGATTAACCACCTGGGCAACCTAACCTTATATTCCTGTTGGCCATCAGGACAGTGAATTATTACAACCTTTCAGTGACTGTGTTAAATAATGCCCCATGTACAGTTTCAAACAAAGCCAAAAATTTGTACCGATCCCACAGAGCAATGGGACACGCTTGACAGATGATAGCAGATGGAGCTTCAATGACATCTAAATGCTCTTTTTCAGACTAATTACACCATAGAAACATGCCATCTATAGACAGGGTGGCTTCATAGCTCGTACTCTATTTGTAGCATGTTACTTTGGTTTGAAGTTCATTTATTTTTTGTACTGAAAATATGAAATATAATCACTTGATCTGGAGAAAAGTTCAGCTTCATCCTATTACTGTGCTTTAGATTAACTGGAGCATTTTAAATTTATGCATCATTTCTCAGACGTAAAACTGTAGGAAATTATAAATTTTGCAATCCCTGCTGCCGAGAAGCTCCATATTACTGGTCTTCCCTGGCAACAAGCAGTGTGGGTGGCAGAAGGGTAACAAGAGCACTGCTTGTTTAAATTTACCTGATAGATAATGGCCAAGCTCTTGAAGTGGAGTACAAGCTCTCTATGTTTTTACATGAGGAATAATAGAAGGGAATACCTTGCAAATACCTGTGGAGAGTCCTTCAGAAGAAACAGAGAAGGCTCTATTCCAGAGCACCAAGGGGGCAGGATGGTCTGCTTTGGACAGCTGAAACTTATGAATGATCCTGTCACGGTGAAACGGGACGGAGGGACCCAAGTGCGGGATCGTTCGTCTGGATTCAGAGGATCAGGCAAGTTGTTCTCGGTATCGGGGACAGGTGGAGGGTCGGTCGATCGGCGGTCAGGGTCAGAGCAGGAATCCATGGGTGAGGTCAGGAAACGAAGCGAAGAGTCGGTCGAATGGTGATCGGAGTTGAAACGAAGATCAGTGGATGTGGTCGAGAAACAAAGCGAAGGGTCAACAACCGGAGAACATGAACTGAGAACTGGAGATGAGCAAGCAGTAACAGGGAAGGGCGGTTATCTCTGATGAGATTCCGCAAGGTATGGGAGCTGAGGAGGGTCTTTTAAAGGGTGAGTGGCTAATCTGGTGCTGGAGCAGAGTCAGGTATTGTCGTTTGAGATGTGGGCGTGGACGTGACAGATCTGTAACTCAGCAAATGTTCAGTGACACGCTTTGTGGAGTTCCCGTGGACTTTCTATACCATAGCACCTCATGAGAACAGGCTTCTTGTTTCCTTGGGCATTCATCGATATATGTCATGGTAATAACACAAGTCAAATTTTCCAGGGGCTGTTCCACCTGTCCTGCTGTGCACCATGCAGGGCTCATAGTGAAGCACAGTACTGGGCTCCGGTGGTTTTATTGCTTCGTGAAAGTGCCTTTTGTACAATATGGAAAACAGAAGATCTTATCTAGTTTCATTTCCATTCACTAAGGAAATGGTCTTGTTTATACCGCCGCCTAATACTGATGTATCAAAGGAGAATAGTTGCCTGGCAGCGACTGTTAACACTGGAGGCGATCTTAAAGGCTATAAAAAAAATTTCAGAGGAAGAAAAAAATAAAATATTTCTTGTTTTTTCAAAGATCTGGTACATCCCTTTGTAAACAGAAATACTACAGTAGATATTTCAATGAATCCCTGTCAGAGCAGAACAAATGAGACACAAAGTTGGAGAAATCACATCACTGAGATAGGTAGCAGTTGTCTCCTACCCCTGACACACAGCAGGCTGTAACTGCTCTGTGTTCAGAGCTATAATTCTGCGCCATGATTTATGTGACCTTTCAGCAGTGTAAATGCTTAAAAACAGAAATATTTAAACAGAGCTCAAAAAAGAGCAGCTGAATACAACAATCTGTAAGTCTTTTTGTAATAACTGCAGCTTTGTGCAGGTAATTGTGTTGTGTGGTTGTACAAAACTGCATCGATGCGTGGTTTGCTACTTTTCCAAGGACGGCCTTATGAATACAAACACTTCAAAAATTTTTGCAGGCTGGAGAGCTCTTGTAGCTGGATTTCATTGCACTGACTGCCACATGGCCACAGGAGAGTGTAGCACAGACATGTGAATTCGTGCCATCATTCGAACCATATCCGGAGCTTCTGCGGACCATGACAGTGCGTTCAATCCTGGCTCACTGCTTCAGTTTGAAGATGCACTTACAAGGAGAGACTGAGGGACAATGGGAAATCTGTCACAGGGAAGCAGTAGTGTAAAACTCTTTCTTAGGACATTTGGTATTATTATTATTTTACAGGTTTGATTATATATGGAGGATTGAAGAGGGTTTCTAATTTCCCCCCTCTTTACTCATACTTTCCGTCTCTGATTTGATTAATCATTTTATTGAATTTTGCGATGTTCTTCCTTACAGAATTCCACTGATGGCACTAAAATTTCTTTTTCCCAGTGAGTCCCATTATACTGTTTACCTCCAAGCTGATTAGGCTGACACATTAAATTTTGCTTTTTCATACACGTCTTGCGATTCACCTGCACACATCATGAGTGATGTAACCTCGGGACACTGGGTGTTTGGGTCTTTCACACACCCTCACCCAGGCAACCCAAACACAGCTGATCAGATCCCAGCTTGTGCCCAAGTAGCACTACCTTGGACCCAGGACTCACGTCTCCTGATCCACAGCTATCTGGATACCCTCTTCGCAGGCTCAATAACAGCTTTAATAGCCATTACCCGAATACTTGTGATACCCAACACACTGTAAACCCTACACAGTTACCTTACTATACAAAGCCTCTGCAACCTATTTCAATGGGCACACACCTTGCCTTCCAACCTTTTGAGGCGTACAGCTGCAGAAACTACTCAGAGTTCATCTTCTACTCATTGGCAATTCCATTCATTCTTCTTATTTTATTGTAAACTCTAACAAGACAACCTGTCTAGAAGCTTCATCCATCCATCCATCCATCTTCCTCCGCTTTATCCGGGGCCGGGTCGCGGGGGCAGCAGTCCGAGCAGAGTACTCCAGACTTCCCTCTCCCCGCACACCTCCTCCAGTTCCTCTGGGGGAACCCCAAGGCGTTCCCAGGCCAGCCGGGAGACATAGTCTCTCCAACGTGTCCTGGGTCTGCCCCGAGGCCTCCTCCCAGTGGGACAAGCCCGGAACACCTCCCCAGGGAGGCGTCCAGGAGGCATCCGGAACAGATGCCCGAGCCACCTCAACTGGCTCCTCTCGATGCGGAGGAGCAGCGGCTCTACTCCGAGCTCCTCCCGGGTGACTGAGCTCCTCACCCTATCCCTAAGGGTGCGCCCAGCCACTCTGCGGAGGAAACTCATTTCTGCCGCTTGTATCCGCGATCTCATTCTTTCGGTCATGATCCAGAGTTCATGACCATAGGTGAGGGTAGGAACGTAGATCGACCGGTAAATTGAGAGCTTCGCCTTACGACTCAGCTCCCTCTTCACCACAACAGACCGGTACAATGACCGCATTACTGCGGACGCCGCACCGATCCGCCTGTCAACCTGCCGCTCCATTTTTCCCTCACTCGTGAACAAGACCCCGAGATACTTAAACTCCTCCACTTGAGGGAGCAACTCCCCCCTAACCCGGAGGGAGCAATCCACCTTTTTCCGACTGAGAACCATGGCCTCGGATTTGGAGGTGCTGATTCTCATCCCCGCCGCTTCGCACTCGGCTGCAAACCTCCCCAGTGCACGCTGCAAGTCTTGATTCGATGAAGCCAACAGGACCACATCGTCCGCAAAAAGCAGAGACGAGATCTCGCGGCCACCAAAGCAGACACCCTCCGTTCCCTGACTGTGCCTAGAAATTCTGTCCATAAAGATAATGAACAGAATCGGTGACAAAGGGCAGCCCTGGCGGAGTCCAACATGCACCGGGAAAAGGTCTGACTTACTGCCGGCAATGCGAACCAAGCTCCTGCTCCGGTCATACAGGGAACGAACAGCCCGTAGCAACGAGCCCCGAACCCCATAATCCCGAAGCACCCCCCACAGGATGCCACGAGGGACACGGTCGAATGCCTTCTCCAGGTCCACAAAACACATATGGACTGGTTGGGCAAACTCCCACGAACCCTCCAACACCCTAGTGAGGGTATAGAGCTGGTCCAGTGTTCCACGGCCAGGGCGAAAACCGCATTGCTCCTCCTGGATCCGAGGTTCGACTATCAGTCGGATTCTCCTTTCCAGTACCCTGGCATAGACTTTCCCAGGGAGGCTAAGGAGTGTGATCCCCCTGTAGTTGGAACACAATCTCCGGTCCCCCTTCTTAAAAAGAGGGACCACCACCCCGGTCTGCCAGTCCAGGGGCACCGTTCCCGAACTCCACGCGATGCTGCAGAGGCGTGTCAGCCAAGACAGCCCCACAACATCCAGAGACTTGAGAAACTCGGGGCGGATCTCATCCACCCCCGGAGCCTTGCCACCGAGGAGTTTTTTGACTACCTCAGCAACTTCAGCCAGGGTAATGGACGAGTCCCCCTCCGAGTCCCCAGCCTCAGCTTCCTCTACGGAAGGCGTGTCGGAGGGATTGAGGAGATCCTCAAAGTACTCCTTCCACCGCCCGAGAACATCCTCAGCTGAGGTCAGCAGCGCACCACTTCCACTGTAAACAGTGTTCGTGGAACACCGCTTCCCCCCTCTGAGTCGCCGGACGGTTTGCCAGAATCTCTTTGAGGCCGACCGAAAGTCTTCCTCCATGGCCTCACCGAACTCCTCCCAAGCCCGAGTTTTTGCCGCGGCGACTGCCAGAGCCGCACTCCGTTTGGCCCGTCGGTACCTGTCAGCTGCTTCAGGAGTCCCATGAGCCAGCCAGGCCCAATAGAACTCCTTCTTCAGCTTGACGGCATCCCTTACTTCCGGTGTCCACCACCGTGTTCGGGGATTGCCGCCGCGACAGGCACCGGAGACCTTATGGCCGCAGCTCCGCACCGCCGCACCGACAATGGAGGAGCGGAACATAGTCCATTCGGACTCAATGTCCCCCACCTCCCTCGGGACCTGGTTGAAGCTCTGTCGGAGGTGGGAGTTGAAGACCTCTCTGACAGGGGCCTCCGCCAAACGTTCCCAACAGACCCTCACTATGCGTTTGGGCCTGCCAGGTCTATCCAGCTTTTTCCCCCGCCATCGAATCCAACTCACCACCAGGTGGTGATCAGTTGACAGCTCAGCCCCTCTCTTCACCCGAGTGTCCAAGACATATGGCCGAAGGTCAGAAGAAACGACTACAAAGTCGATCATCGACCTCCGACCTAGGGTGTCCTGGTGGACACCCTTATGCATGAACATGGTGTTCGTTATGGATAAACCGCGACTAGCACAGAAATCCAATAACAACTCACCACTCGGGTTCAGATCAGGGAGGCCGTTCCTCCCAATCACGCCCCTCCAGGTATCACTGTCGCTGCCCACGTGGGCGTTAAAGTCCCCCAGTAGAACGACAGAGTCCCCAGTGGGAGCGCTTTCCAGCACGCCCCCCAAGGACTCTAAAAAGGCCGGGTACTCTACACTGCCGCTAGGCGCATAAGCACAAACGACAGTGAGAGACCGTTCCCTGACCCGAAGGCGTAGGGAGATGACCCTCTCATTCACCGGGGTAGACTCCAACACATGGCGGCTGAACTGGGGGGCTATTAATAAGCCCACACCAGCCCGCCGCCTCTCACCTTGGGCAACGCCAGAATAGTGGAGAGTCCACCCTCGATCGAGTAGAGTGGTTCCAGAACCCAAGCTGTGAGTGGAAGTGAGCCCGACTATATCTAGACGGTATCTCTCAACTTCCCGCACCAGCTCAGGCTCCTTCCCCGCCAGTGAGGTGACATTCCAAGTCCCAAAAACCAGAGTTGGCGCCCGAGGTTTGGGTCGGCCGGGCACTCGGCCCCGACCACCGCCCAACTCACAATGCACCGGCCCCTTACGGTTTCTCCGGCAGGTGGTGAGCCCACCGAAGAGCGGCTCCACGTTATGGCTTCGGGCTGAGCCCGGCCAGGCCCCGTGGGCATAGACCTGGCCACCAGGCGCTCGCATGCGAGCCCCCCCCCCAGGCCTGGCTCCAGGGTGGGGCCCCGGTGACCCCATACCGGGCGGGGTAAACGGACGCCTTGCTTTTTCCTTCATAAGGGGTTTTTGAAGGGGTTTCTAGAAGCTTCAGACTACAGCAAAATGTCTCAACCTACGAATCCCGTGGTGACAGAGGATGATGTCCATCTGCCATGACGATCAAGATGTTCCATGCCAAGCTGGGGATCCAAGATTCCCTTTACCAACAATATCATTATTACGTGTTACACACTGACTTACAATTGTTACTTTCTAGAAGGCCCGGGAGGGGTGGGCAACCACTGGCCCGTGGACCCCCAGAGGTTTTTTTCTCCCTCAACCTTCAGCTGAGAGTTTTTGTTCCTTTCCCCAGTGGCCAGTAGGTATACTTATAGCTCTATAATAAGTTCTTCATTATGGTAGCCATTAGTCGACTGTCTTTGTTTGTATCTGTTTTTCTTGCTTTATGCCTGTGTTAAAGCGCTCTGTGTCACTGCATGAGAAGAGCATTCTATAAAAACAAATTGAATTGAATTGAATTAATGATGTATTTGTGATGGTGGCTGAAAATCTCAGTTTCCTTCCTAAATCAACTACTAATCTGGTGCCATCACCAGAAGCCCAGAAATAGTTCCAGAAAATCCACACAAATGCTATTACATGCTTAGCTGATTGGCAGGTCCTACCATGTACTATCCATACAGCGGCTAACTCTGCCACAGATTTAAGCAGTTGGTAATGGTGCTAAGAAAAGCCCCCCTCACTTAGAGCTTTTGTACAGCTGCTGAGGATGTGCTGTACTGTCCCTCTCTTTGTACAAGAGTATGATGGAAAATCAACTTTTTCTCATCTGAACAGAGTAAATGGACTTGGAAGCACATTATAGACTGTGTGGATTAAAAAAAAAACGTGACAGAGGTTTTGCTTTCTTAAACTCTTCCCAAGAGATGTTTGCTTCCAGTGCCAGATCCCACCTTATCCATGTTTCTTGGTGCTGCATCCCTACCATCCTAGTCAGTCAATTTTCCTTTGTTGCTGAGCACTTTCTTCTGAATCAGCTTGTGCTTCACCCCTCCCTTGGCTTTGTGATACTACCATGAACCAGTCTTTCCAGATTCTGGAGCTAGTGCTGCAAATATTGATTATTTTAATAAAATAAAAGTAAATAAAACAGTATTAGCTTTGCATGTTTCATCATTCCAAGTTCTAATAGAGTAAAAAGCTAAAGTGGAAAGCAGGGCAACATATTTCAGAACTATAGATTTAATTTAAGTACAGATTAGGAATAACGTAAATGTCATGACCCTGGGAGTGAAAACCTCAAGGTCCACCAGAAGCACCACCTAAGATCCCTGTAGTTAAACCAGCAAACCTGCTTTCAACTAACCTGATGAGTTCCCAGTCCTATAAAGGGGTTTAAGTCACATCATTAGTTTGTGAATTCTTGACTAGCTCTTTACGACTTTCCCTGTGATTATCTAGTCACTCTTGTTCACTGACCTGTTTCTCACATTAATGTTCCACTGTGTTTCCATTCCAGTCCTGAGCTCCTGTCCTGTTTATGTCAGTCCATCGTGACCCTCTCCAGGTACTGTGTACCAGGTATCTTTGGATTTCTTCCGTTCAAGCAACACTTAAACTTACTTATTGTATAACACACCGCTTGTCTTTTTTGCTTCGTGTCTATTGTATCAACCATGCTCTTTAATACCTTGTTAGCACTATGCACTTTTATTTATGCTCTGCTGTTGAGATTATTGCACTTTACGTCTGTGTCCGGACAGTACAGTAAAATACGTCTGTGTTCGTTTTACGTCTGGATGTTGCAATAAACCTTAGAGGAGCGTGTGGTTTAAATGAACAATAAATTTGTTGGCATTTGTAGGAGGCCAAAACCAATGCCAAAGAAGGTTGGAGGAACAACAGAAGAGACCAAACATGTACATAAAAGTGATGATGGCTGGCAGACCACAGAAAGGTGCATTACCGCAAACCAAAATTTGATCTGAGGCCTTTAATTAATCGAGTTACTCGAGGAACTGTTTCAGCTCTAGCTGGAGCCACAACTCTGACTGCTGCACTGCTGCCATTGCACTTTACTTCCTGCCTCTCTTCACTGCAGTGTCAGCTCCTGAAACCCTCAGATCATCCAAATCCCTGTACTGCAGTATTTCCCTTGCCCATGTTACCCTCACCTCCCCCTCTACGCTACTGAAGAATAACTTGATCTTGTTGCTCTTACAAGGCCATGTTGTACAAGCTATGAAGAAGACTGAGCCACCTATGGAGATATCAGCTTATCCTTCTCTCAAAGGACTCAACTACTGATATAGAGATAGTGTAATCGGAAGGTATGTTATTTGCTTAATCTCTTGAAATCAATGTATTTATCAATTTAATCCATTTATTTAGATGAGAAGCAAACTATAAATAAAAGGGGGGCGTGGTGGCGCAGCAGGCTTGGCCGGGTCCCACTCTTGGGTGGGTCTGGAGTTCGAGTCCTGCTTGGGGTGCCTTGCAATGGACTGGCGTCCTGTCCTGGGTGTGTCCCCTCCCCCTCCAGTCTTGCTCCCTGTGCTGCTGGGTTTGGCTCCGGTTCACCACGACTCTGCTCGCGACAAGTGGTTTCAGCCTGTGTGTGTGTGTGTGTGTGTGTGTGTGCAAATTATAAATACCTAAACAGTTTGAGTGAAGTCAGAGGATATCAGTGGATACACTGGGGATGGAGGGTATAGGGAGAGCCCTTTGTCTGAGCACTATTTGTTCTATGAGTCCAGCTGGCTCTGACACGCCGATCCTCCCTGGACAGCAGTGCCCTATTTCATTCCTGGCTGCGCTCTCTTCTCCTGATCACTGTTCTGCTCCCCAGGCCTTGTCAGCAGAATGAGAATTCTTTATTGTCTATGTATGGGGGGCAAAGCACCCTGGGAGAAACCACAAAACTGCAGTGCACGCTGGATTGCACACATAACAAGAAACCATTTAATCCATTGCACACCTCGGGGTGCTCTGTTCTTGTATTTTTGAAAAGGGGGCTCTTGTTAGTTTTAAATCTGCTTTTGGTCAATGACTCGCAAAAACTTACGTTATGCTTGGGTTCATCTCAACCAAATTTTAATGGAAGTGCTTTCTTAGATTTTGTCATTTGTTTATAGCCTGGATCAATCCTTGCTTACCATATAAAGTGCCATGCCATATTTTATTTTTCTATTTTAAGTCCCAAAAACAATACAGAGAACAATCAAAAGTGTAACCAAATGGAGTGTTTTGCATATCCTGCATTGTGGTATCATTCCCTGTGTAACAGTTTATGTTTAGTAACCAGAACACATGTGGATGCTATCTTTCATACCAGGCTTTTGTAAGGGTTCCTGAGCCATGACCGTCTTTATGAAACTGCTGTATGTGTGTCTGTCTGTCATTGACCTTATAAAAATGGGACCTATAAAAAAGCAACACAAATTTTAGTAAGAAAGCAATTGAGACTCTTAGAAATGTACTGATTACTTGGGGCTCAGAAGAAAAATGGTTTTGAAAAGGTGGGGCTGTATGGCTAATACTGTACTCAAATTTTTACAGTTTATGAGGTTTGATATTAAATTTCATCTTGTTACCATCCCTAGGCCTTGTTACACTAATACAGTATAGCACTGATATTGGCAGCCTGGTTATTTAGTGCAGCTATGTGTAGGGAGCCATTCTCACACCTGAATGGTAAAATCTCCATAAGGCGAAATGGCAAGAGCAAGAACCCGTATTACATTATTTAGGAAGAACACAGTTTCCTGTCACCCCCACCTGGCCCCATCCATCCCAACCAAACCCACCCTATCAAATTTATTCATTTAGCACACACTTTTCTCCAAAGCAACATACAACTTAGAGCAAACAAAAGTGCTGTTTACAACTGGCAAAGAGCTTTAGATAGAGTACATGTCATGGTCGGGTCTTGAAGGAAGCGGCGGACCCAAGTGCAGAGCGGTAATCGTGGTGGTGTCTTCGGGGAAATCCAAGAGAGGAGGTCAGAGAACGGGCAAAGGGTCTTCGAGGTGCGAACGTCGTAACAGGGAGGATCCAAAAGGCAAGGTCAGTACACAGGCAAGAGGTCGATGATCGGAAAGAGGCAGGAGATCGGGGGAACAAGGGACGGGTTCGGGGAAGGCGTTCGGGAACAGGAAATGGCTAGAGAAGGTCGCTAATGAGGAGGCAGATCAAGGTTCCGCATCAGCTGGTGGTCTGACGCAGCCTTTTATGCTGTAGTCTGCGTTGCGTCCCAGGTGTTCCATGCTGGCCCGGAGGTGTGGGCGTGGTAGTACAATTAGTTTGTCTGATACCACTGTTTTTGCCAAAATAAACCACTGCAGTAGCTACCTGTAGAATTGATTGGAAGTACAAAGGTGGTCATGATAGATGGTGTGAGGCAAATTTCCTGGTGGTCAGGAAAGAAGTGGGTCTGAAACATATGAGTTTTGAGACCCTTCCTGATCACTGGTAAGCATTCCACCATTCTGAGCAAGAGACAGAGTTTGCTCCCCTACATTTGAGCCAAGCCTGAAAACCTGCAGACTTCCAATTTTAGACCTTTTGTAAGTGGGACACAGAGGTGTGCCCAGAGGTGGAAGAATGTATAGGGAGTGATCAGGTCTTGGGGATCAAATCCTTTGACAGTCTTGTAGGCTATAGCCATGGTTTTGAACTTCATTCAGAAGCCAGAAGTGAGAAACTAGAAGGGGAGATCCTTGGCAAGTTGAACACAACTTATTCTGGATTAGTTGGAGAGGTTTGATACTGACTTTACCCCAACCTATCCCATCCAACCTCTCTGAATGCCACCCTAGTTCACCCTCCATCTCAACCATATGGAACCCCACCCTGTTTCTCTCATCTACTCACTTCTATTTGTTCATTTAACTGACACTTTTCTCCAAAGCAACTTACAGTGTTAAGATACCTGCAAGTATTTAGCCAGTTGTACAGGTGGTCAATTCTTACTGGAACAATTTAGGGTAAGTACCTTGCTCAAGGGTACTACAGCCAAAGGTGAGATTCAAACCTGTGATCTTTGGGTCAAAAGACAACAGCTCTAACCACAATGCTACCAACTGTCCCACTCAACTCGCATTTCCCCAACCATATGGCTACATTTTTTCTCAAGAGTTCATAGAAAGTGGGATTCATTATGGCTATATAACATAAAATAGACAATGACAAAGCAGGATTAACACACAGAGTAACCCCTGAATTGGCAGCCAAAGCCGAACTTTGTCCTCGACAGGGGTGTGCAGTGCAGGAGGGCAGGTTTTACACACCTCCTGGGTCTTTGAGTAGCTGCCCTCATTCATTAAGTTAGCCCTTCAGACACTTGCATACTGAAGCTAGTCCTCTGGATGTCCCTTGGAAAAAAGACATTAAGCCCTCCAGGGGAATTATTACTGTTAGTCAAGGACTTATGTTATCACATTAATTTCCATATAAAGAAAAAGGAAAAAACTGGCCTTTTCACTGTGATATATATGGGAAATTTTCTAACAAGATATTTTCATTTAGAGGGGGTGCGGTGGCGCAGTGGGTTGGACCACAGTCCTGCTCTCCGGTGGGTCTGGGGTTCAAGTCCCGCTTGGGGTGCCTTGTGATGGACTGGCGTCCCGTCCTGGGTGTGTCCCCTCCCTCTCCGGCCTTACGCCCTGAGTTGCCGGGTAGGCTCCGGTTCCCCGTGACCCCGTATGGGACGAGCGGTTCTGAAAGTGTGTGTGTGTGTGTGTGTATTTTCATTTATACGTATATTCACAAATATGTTTCCTTTTTTAGAGAGTAAATCTCATATATCAAAACTAAATTGTCAACTAAAATGTTTTTCTAACACCTACGTTTGATATATCAGAGATATATAGCATGCCTTTTCCTCTCTTCTAGCATTGACACGGATGACAAAATCCCAGCATTCATCAGCACCTAGCTTTCATTCCTCTCTGTCTCTGTGTTTCTCGTTCACAATTCAGCTGTAATTCATAACTCATACTGATTCAGTGGCAGTGCAGTCTCAAATTAGTCTCGACCACAATGTCTTGTTTCAGCCAAGAGCACTGTTGATTTCCCACGGGCTTCTCCAGTACGTTGGTTTAATAGTTATGGCCTTTTAAATTCCATGATTGAGGGGCCAAGTTGGAGACAACATCTGCTCACTTCACAGCTTCCTATGCCTTGTTTTGAAAAGTTAACCGCCAAGGACATTTATACGGACTGCTTGCATTTTCTGAAAGGCCAGTTTAATCTGAGATTTGCTTATTGTACCCTAACAACCTCTGGCTATTGCCAAGTCCTGATCTAATGAAATAAGTTTTAAAACAAGCTGAGTGAACACTTAGTTGGTATTTGTCTTACCTTTGCAATGTCTAATCATTCGAGGTGTCCCAGCTCTACTAGATTTAACACCAGATCACAGTATAACATGAATCACATACAGAAACTAGTTTCACTCTTTCACTTAATACTCTTTGAGCACACATGTGCTGCAGATGTGTTCATTATATGGTGAGAGGTTTCACAAATGATCCATGAGACACTGTCTTGGCACTCCAAGGGAGCCATGATTGGAGCATTTACTTTTGGCTGATCACTTGGAGGAGTACCTTTCCCAGGAAGCCTTCAGTGTGTCATTATACTTGCTTGGGTATTGCTGGAGACACCCCCAACGAAAGCAACTGAGACTTTTTATGGCCTCAGAGGCTGATCTATCACCCTCTTCTTAGCATAGCAGTCTGCTGCACTAGATACCATGTTTATGTTGACGCTGCACCGAGGCCAAGAAACTGGAGGTAAGGGTTGGACCCAAGTGCAGGTGTGTTTATTTCCGTGCCAAACACAAGAGCAGACGAAATCGTTGGTCAGGGACAGGCGTAGGTATTCCGAGGTGCGGAAGTCGTTTTCGGGGGTGAGGCAATACTCAGTAAATGGTGGAACAAGCAAAGGTCGGAAGCCAGGAGAAACAAGAACAGGGAACAGGGTGTAGGGAACAAACCGCTGAATTCGCAAGCTGAGCAGGTAGGCGTTGTAAGACTCCACACCCAATGCCGTGACAGCGCTGTCTTTATACCTGCTCGTGTAAGTGGGTGTGGGTGTGGGCATGACAGATGCACAGAAGCTGCATTGGTTGAGTATTTATTTTTGTGTTTACGAAGATGCAAGCTATAGGAGAGATTTAAGATAGGCCAGTAGCTCTGAACAATATAACTGAAATATACAATAGTTTATAAAATATAAATGGCTTTAAATGAGGTAAACAAGGCCGTAAGTTGACTTCCATAACAGATTGATCAGTCCAATAAAAAGTGCACTATATTTACCTGTGAAAAGTTCACAGACTCCGCAGTCATTCATGGCCACATCCAACACAATACACAGGAATTTAGGACAAAATAATGTCCCAGTGCACCAACTATCCGTGCACGTCAACAGCACCCCCCAGAGGAGGGACAAGAAGGCACAACTCCCCTGCTACACCACAAAAACGCAAGGCACGCAAACAGAGGCAGAACCATTCATTGTTGTGGCACGAGGTTAAACGCTGCTGACATTGACGTCTAATAACAGAAAAGAGTGAAATCCACCATGAGGATTTCTAACCTGTGTGATCTGAGAATAACTCAGCCAAAGATTTAATGCTTAAAAGATTGTAGTCGTATGAAAAAGAATTTGTTTTTGCTGCAGTTTTATGAGCAGACACTGCAGTGAACGTGATCCATCCCTCGTTCAGTTGGATAACGCAAATAAAAAGGAATCACGCATACAGACGTTTTGGTACCTGCAGTAAGAAGATGACAATACGATTTGCACTAACACCAAGCTGAACCATGACTGGAGATTCATTTGGACTATAACCCCTACAAGAATGTCCAGCAGGCATTATCTCCTACAATTTATTCTTATCTCTGTCAATGGAGAAGAGCATTGCAGGGTGTTCTGGGGGCAAAAAATTTCCCTGCCGCAATTTAAAAGCGACATGAGCATTAATAACAAGAAATGGCAGCACAGGAACAAAGGAACGCTCGCCTCCCTGCTCTACATTTTTGCAGCCCTCTGAAAACATTGATCCGTCTGGGTCCATTACGTCAGCAAGAGAAAGGGTTTCTCAGAAGGCCATTAAAATCAATTGATCTGTTTATGATTTCACTCATGGACACCAATATGCTCATATTAGCTCACCTGATTGCTTGTACTAATTCGCAGCACTCAGATAACGGCTGTGTTTGTCTAGATGCTGTAATGCACAACAGAATGGAAAATGCCAGTCTCAGATGCCAAGGGCTCGTAATGGGATACGCATTGTAAAGATTCAACCCTCACGGGTTTATGTCATCGCTCCGGCCGACTTGGGAGGCCAGCCAGCGTCTGAAGGAAAAGATCACCATTAATGGTGTCATGCAAAAACAGTAAATGGATTGCTAATGCTTCTGCTCCACCGGGGAGTGCTCGTTTGGCTCCACAGATATTGCGTTTCACTTCAGAGGACAGTTTAAAAAGCCCACTGGGATTCCCACCCACTTCTGAAACTGTGTAGAAGTTTCCTTTGTCTCCTATAGCCAGAATCCCCAAAAAGAGGTGCACATGGCTTTCTTCATGTTGTGGGATCTCCGAGGAGTCAATGATCCACTGAGGTATCATGCTCACCTGGTGGATGCACTACCACACAGACATGCCAGCCTTTAAGGCCACAGAAATACAGCTAGGCCAGATGTGAGTGTGAAATGAATTCTGTACTGCTGCGTATGATATAGATAAACTATGTTATTACATAATTTTTTAGCAGATGAATTAGATGTTATCTAAAACTGGCCTATGTAGTCTTGAGGTTTCAGTCTTTTCAGTTATTTCAATCTTTTTTTTTAATTTTTTGAATCCAGATGTGACAATATAGGGAGTGCGGTGGGGCAGCAGGTATGACCAGGTCCTGCTCTCCGGTGGGTCTGGAGTTTGAGTCCTGTTTGGGGCGCCTTGTGATGGACTGGCGTCCCGTCCTGGGTGTGTCCCCTCCCCCCTCCAGCCTTACGCCCTGTGTTGCTGGGTTAGGCTCCGGCTCCTCATGACCCCCGCATGGGACAAGCGGTTTCAGACAGTGTGTGTGTTACAATATATAGTAATGTTACAGACCTTTTGGTGTCAGATACTCTTCCTCATAAACTTGATTACTGTCATCAATTTTTCACAGACAACTTACCAGGCCTCCTCTTTGTAACCTGTCACAAAATCAATAATGGGCATTGTGGACAATTGTGAGGTGGTGGTGGTCAAATGGATGGGACAAAGTCCCAGTGCTGCAAGTTTTCACACAAAAAAGGTTCTATTTACACATCACAAACCAAACAGAATAGGAACATTTAAGGTAGAACATATGGTTTAGTGGGGCAAACACCAACGACAGAAATATGCACAACTCAGAGCAAAGGGGGAAATAAAAAAACAATAACAACCCAGCAATCCTCTTCAGAGGAATCCTTCTGCTCCTTTTTTTACCCATCGAAAATCTCTTCTCAGTTTCTCAGACCAGCTGCTTAAATCTCCTAGTTGAAAGGTCCTCAATGGCCAACAGCTGGTCATCCTTAATCTTACAGGGCTAGAGTGAGCAGTGAAGAAATGTCCAAGTTCAACCCATCACCATGCCATGGCTCATGGCCCACCAGCTCAGAGCACATAAACATAGAAAAGGCATCAAGAGTGGGTCTCAGGATATAGAAATAGATACAAGTGATACTTTGGCTGTTTTGGGTACATTACAAACATTTGGGTACATTTGCTGTTAACCATATCTCTTTCTCCTGAGGGGGGGTGCGGTGGTGCAGTGGGTTGGAGTGGGTCCTGCTCTCCGGTGGGTCTGGGGTTCGAGTCCCACTTGGGGTGCCTTGCGACGGACTGGCATCCTGTCCTGGGTGTGTCTCCTCCCCCTCCAGCCTTACGCCCTGTATTGCCAGGTTAGGCTCTGGCTCCCCATGACCCCATATGGGACAAGCGGTTTCAGATGATGTGTCTGATTTCTCCTGAAACACCAACCGAGGTGATTTTTTTACACTGAACAGAGCCCAATGTTGTGCGTGTGACAGAAGGTTACACAAACACTGTGTGCTTTCTTATATGAGGGCTGAGCACACCTAAGCCTTATGCTGAACATGCCGAGAGCCTGGGAATGCATCAGGAGATGTAGCAGACACCAGTCCTTGTGCGTCAGAGGATTCCAGCAGAAGCAGTGCAGTCCAGAATGCTATGAATACATAGTGAGTGAGAGATCAGTGAAATCCATATGAGAGCCCAACCTATCAGAAGTTCTTGGAGGTGCACCTAGACCCACAGGGTGGACCTGCTAACGGGAACACTGAGACCTCTCTCTTTAAGGCCACTGGAGATTTGTGTCACTCCTAGAACTGGCCTTCATGATTTCACAGTGTCCACCAACATCTTGAACTATAACCGTTTTCCCACACAAGTTCCAGGTCTGTCATCACATAATGTATTGCTACTGAAGAGAAGTGACAAATCTTACTGCCTACTGTGTTCTGTCGAAACCTGAGTGTTAATTGTATTTTCCGATTTCATTCTGAGGAGTGTTTTATTTTCTGACTGCTTTCTATGGGCTACATATCAGTGTGTAACACAGAAGTCTGCTCTGCAGCACTCGTCTACATCCCAGTGTGATTCCTTTACACAGTACTTGCTGACTGCTTTATTACTAATACAAATGACTTGTAAACAAAGGCAACTGCGAGCAGTTTACACCAGTCTCTGGCTGCAGTTTTGCAATGACCTTGGTGCTGTTTGGGCCACCGAAGAAACTTCCTTTAAAAGTAACCGCTGCTTGTCGTCGGTTCTCGTTCTTGTCTTTTTTCCCCTCTAATCACAACACCACTGAGCAAGACATTTTGCTGACTCAAGATCTCAAGCAATACCTCAGCATCATCACAGTGCAGCTTTAATAGTGAGAGAGAATATCAATGGCTCCAGTGTTAACTCAGCCTCTGTATGAATTTACAGTATACACATTTATATTATCTCCATTCCAGAGGTAGGGGTTTATCCTTGGCCAACATCATAAGCTCAGCACCTACTGACTATTACATAGCTGACAGTTGTAGTGGCCATGCTGCTCATGGATGTGAACATGATTCTTGTTACTAAGCAAGACCAGAGAGTACCCAGTACCACCCCCCCCCCCCCCCCCCCCCCCAAAAAAAAAAGTATTGTTTCCTTCAAGAAATAAAATCCCAGACTATTGTAGACTATGATCTAAGCATGACAGTCCAAACAGATACCCAACATTTTCCTCTTTAGAATTTTCTTACATTCCATCCTTTCTACAAATACATTTTTTTGGCCTTTGAGTGGTGGATTAACTGTAGTCATTTGCTGCTGTCCGGGCCCCCTTGCCTCTACAGCGCTAACAGCCCGCTGAAGGCACTTCCAGCGTGGATTGGAGGAAATTGAGCTGTAACTCAGCCTGCCAGGGTGAACGAGCCGATATTTCACGCCACCTTCACACCAGCACATTCGCTTGGCTGATTAAAAAAGCCAATAAAATAAGCCTGGATTGACGACATACCACTCTGAGATTAGTTCTGAGTGCTCTTTTCTTATTTCCCTACCGAAAACTCACAATTAAACTTGTACCCTGGAAATAGCTGCCTAATGAAATAGAGACCCAATACTACTAAGTATAGGCTGATTAAATAGGTGGTGTAACTGGAGACGGAGTGCTGAATAAGGAACAAGGCTTTTGTGCTGATAGTGAAAGTTAAAGAGGTTTCTGGGGTCAAATATAGCATGCAAATTGTTTTATAAGGAACACTGTAACGCAAATGAAAGATAATAACACTCGTGTTATGCAAATTTTCTGGCTGCCGTGTTTCTTGTTAATAAAATTATATGTTGGCAAACTGCTCATGCTAATAATTTCACGAAACTAATTGGAATTGTTGCAAGATTTTAAGAATATAACAAAAAAATAATACACAAAGCGTATGACAGATTTTAAGAGACTAACAATTTTTACTCAGGTTTGATTAATATAAAATTGTTTTCGGAAAAAATTGGAGATCTTGGTTGTTTTTTTATGTGTACAGTGTTTACATTACCACTAATCTCATACTTCCTAGTCAGGAAGACAGAAACAGAAAGTTATGTTTGTAGCTGAGTAGAGATATGTTCTTGAAGCACTCCCCAACTACACACACACTCACACACCAATGTCATATGTTTGGGCCAAAACAGATCAACAAAAACAGCTGAGTGTTTATAAAACATGAATTTCAAAAAATTGACACAGCACACTCAGGTCCCTGTGTTATTTTATCCCTTAATTTGACTCCTTAATGGATATCATGCCATATTATGATTCTATAAACTAAATAAATGGATTTTATAGCCGCATTTCATCTCTGAAGCACATCTCTTGTACAGTGAGATGTTTTTTTTCCTCAAGACTAAGAAATAGTTACCACTTGTAATTTATTTCTCAGTTGCAATGGAGTACAGGTATTAAAAAATTCTAGCATCTGACAAAAAAAAGGGAAATGGATGGAAGTGCCATTGAGTCAAGGCCAACTCATAACAACCACTTGCATGATAATCTAGACAAAGGAGGAACAGAAGTGGTTTGCAAGTGCCTTCTTCTGTGCATGACTGGAGGGGGTTCAAATGGGGGGGAGAAATATGCAAATTCCGCATAACTTAAACTGGACTCAAACCCAGACCCAATGAGCAGCTTAGGAGCTATGAGGCTGCAGCCTTATCTTCTGTGTTGACATCAAAAAGTGAAAGGAAAAAAAATAAAGAAAAGCTTGAGTCACAAAGCCACTAGAATGCACAGCAGATACCCTGACAGGACAATAATGCATTAACCACCTCTCAGTCATACCTTAGGTTCTCAACAGGTCTTGAGCAAGCTAACAAAGAGATGGTGGGGTTGGTCCAATGAGAGCTTTCTGGTCTGAGGGCACAAGGGTTGTGGAATCTATACTTTCCCAATGCACCGGACCGTCACCTGTTCATACTGCATAGTGATATAGTCTTCTGCAGAAGACAAATGACACATTTACTTTGGCAGATACTTTTCCATTTACTCATCCCGCAAACAATTTTCTCCAAAGCAACTTCCAATGAACGCTATGTAGTGCTATCAGCCCACATCTTGTTCACCAGATGACACCCATATACTAGTGAAACAACTCTCTGTAACTCTCACCCACACCCACCCACACTATGGGTGACGTTCAGAGTCTCCAAACCACCTGAACAGCATGCGTTTGGACTGTGAGAGGAAGCCCACACAGCCATAGAGGACAGCTGGTAGTGTAGTGGTTAGAGCTACTATCTTTGGACCCAAAGATTGCAGGTTTGAGCCTCACCTCTGGCTGTAGTACCCTTGAGCAAGGTACTTACCCTAAATTGTGCCAGTAAAATTACCCTGCTGTATAAATGGGTAAATAATTGTAACCTCAACATTATGAGTTGCTTTGAAGAGGAGTGTCAGCTAAACTAATAAATGCAAATAGAACATACCAACTGTGTGGGGATCAAACTCACATCCTCCAGGTATGTGACTCTCTGGGCTGGCCCTTTTCTCCAAAGTGACATACATCTCATATGCAGAACAAGCTAGTTAACCTTCTTAATATACTGCACAGATGAGTGTACCTCCACCTGTTTGGCCCCAAGGCCCAGGTTCTGGAACTCCACCTCCACTTAGGATCTCATAAGAAATGTTCTGACAACTGCTGTAAATGCTTGCAACATCAGTTTTCAACCTACTTTATGTTTAAATTTGCATTTATATTTGTTCCAGAGGCAATGTTTGAGAGCCGGAAAGGTTTTATTAGAATTAATTAAACTCCTAGTCAAAATATTGCTACGTGTGCCCTCTTTTATTGTGACAATTCACGTCGCAATTGCACGCAGCTGTACGGTGACAAGCGGGGCCTTTGACTCGCAGTACAATTTGTCAGAAATCACTGATGAGAAAAATGTGTTACTTTAAAAAGAACTGCATATGTAACATTTATTTGACAGGCTGTGGGAAAGAGCAAACGCCAGCATCTTTCACTCTTTCACTCTGACATCTTGAAAGATCCCTCTAACCATGGCACAGGCAATAGAAATAAAAGGTTATCTTCTCTTCTCATATTTAGCGAAAAACCCTTTAAGATGTTTTATTAAGCGGATTTAAAAGCAAATGATATTCTTCTTAAGTGGCAGAACCCTGCCTTCAGTGTCACTTCTAATTCGATGTGGACATCAGTTTAAATATGCACAGCTGACCTCAGTGAGAGTTTCAGCGTTCACAGGGAGGTCGTCACTTGGAAGAATCTGTCACCTGAACCAAATGAGAAGAAAAGCCAAGCTGCAGGCCGCAGGCATGAATGGATGAAGGAGAAATTGTTATGGGCCATAATGTGAAACTTTAATGAAAAGCTTCCACGGGAATGAGAATGAGCAGTCAAATTAAGAGGTTTGGCAAATGTGAAAGAATTCATCATTTTATAAGTAATTTTCCCCCCAAAAAAACGAAGCAATTTGCATTTAAATCCGAGGTGGATCTAGTGTCAATTAAGTCATGGCTCAAGGAGTCTGTTATTTTATTGATGCGTATAATGGTTGAAAGCAGCGGTTAACAAGACATTTTATGGCCTGGAGTGGGGTCGCGTTCCATCACTCAGGCGCCCTTTGTTCAAGACGCGTACCATTCATCCTTAGGTTGTGGCAGAGCACAGCTCTGAGGAAAGCTCTGCTGCTCTTGTGGAGCCTCACAAAGAGCTGAACTGCCCCTTCCAGAGCACTGCAGTCACTGAATGGACATCAAGGAGCCTTAACTGTCACTGAATCGCTGTACGGAACATTCACCGTTACTTATCACACCAACTTTGAACAGCTGAGCCGCGCCTGTATCTGAAGGAATGCTTAATGAAACTAATTTAGGTCAACGTCGTGTTCCCAGATTCAGTCCCTAAGAGAACAACAATGTATGAAATACAGATCAGAAATTCACCGAATAATTAGGAGGTGAAAGAGGGTTGTGGTTAAACCAGAATATTAATATTACCATGCATATTCACATCATTTAAGCATAGTGCCTGCACATTTATAAGGTGTACAAGAGAAAATCAGTTTCTACAGTATTGCCTGAGTTTGTGTGTTAGCAGAAGGACCAGACGGCACAGCAACTGGAGCCAGCGAGAAATGTGTTGAGAACATTGTGAGCACGTCTGGGCCGGCGAGGGGCCATCTGGGTGGCAGCAACACAAACGCAGGAGGGGTCTGCTCATCCGCCGACTCGTCAAGCACCGCGCTGACCTATATTCCCTCCCATCAACTCCATCACACGGGTTCCATCTGCCTGCTGGCATCACGACCGTCTCTCGGAATATGTTTCATAACTCTGCAGAGAAAATGTCATCTTCTCCACCCTGGATGTTTTTAACAGGAAAAAATGTGTGTTTTGAAAATAGATTCAGAGATGAGAGCGCATTTGTGACATCCGGGACAACAGATGTGCGGCAAAAGTGAGCTTTGTTATGTCACGGCAAGTTAAACCCAGACTGGCAATTTCCCATTCAGGCCAAAATGCAGGTTCTGGGTTACAGAGGACTCCTTACCTACTCAGACAGTCTGTGTTTGTATATGAACTTCTCAAACCTCATGATTTAACTTAATTTAAGAACATATGCATGGAAGAAATGTGAAGGCATTAAGTCTTTCTACTGTCCAACCTTCAGCTGAACTAGCCTGTTAGAAAACAGATGGGTGGATGGATGGATGGTCTCCGCTTTTCTGGATGAGGTGGGCATGAGGTTAGATCTGAAAAACGAGGCACCTTAAAATAGGTTGATGAAGGTCTGTACATTTTTTCCTCAACTTTATTTTTCTTTATTTACCTCGTGCTATCTTGGTCTTTAGAGGACACTACTAAACACTTTAATATCATTAATAATGATCTCAGAGACTTGGAAGTTCTACATATGTAATGGAGAGACTTGTTTCTGTGGACAATGAAAATATAATGTGAAGTTTTAATTTTTTGTTTTCATATAGGCCTAAATGTCTTTTGAATTTTTTTTAGAAGCTTTGTTTTTTAGCCTGACATGTGCCGTAACTAGACAACCTAATCTGGTGAATTCAAGAAGACCTTCTCTGTTTCTTCAGCTTTGCATTCATGTGGAAGTTCTCGAAAACTATTGATAAATGTGCTCAAGAAGCATAGCATTTCTTTCGTTGCTAAATAAATTGCAGTACATTAGCCACAGTAAATACACAACCACAGCATGACTCCTAGAGAGGAAACGCAATGAGTTATGCTCTTTTCAGAATACGGCATGTCATTTAAGACGACGATAGACAATAGTGTCCTCATTTTCTCAACATAATTTTGATGGACATGGCATGTAGCTGTATTGGCAGCTACTGCATATGCAATTACTGGTGTCTTCCTCACATTCTGACCCAGGGTCAACTGCAGACAACGAACAAGATTCAGCTGAGCGCAGGTAATAATGCAGGGGCAGCAATGTGATATCGGTAATGGAATTTGAGTTTTATCCAGAAAGTTCCAGGTTTCACTTCCTGAATCTATAGGGAGCTACTTGTGTTGAATATGTGAACAACGTGTCTAACCTGAATTTCTTTAAAAAATGCTTAGCACACTGTGAAAAAACCCCTTGGCTGTGCTCATATAAAAACCTAGCCCATACAGTCCATCATTGACATTCTATGCCTCTGAACCTCAAATAATTATTCCTTTGTTTTAGAGGTTACAGCGGAACAGAGCTCCTCCCTATGGCCGCGAGGGAAGTTACATCATCTGAATGGGATTTAAAGCAGCGGAGGAAAACATTTCTCTGCCTTTTTTAAGGCCCGCATTGAACAATGTAAACTAAATTATATTGCTCACCTTTAACTTTCAGTGCCTGGCAAAAACAGCAGTTCAGTTTTTTTCCCTATTTGCTCAAAAAATGTTCAAATAACTTCTCGTAACGTATTTCGAAAATATGACCTTTCAGTTGTTTTCCCCAAAACATCAGATTACAGATACCAGAGGCATTTACATCTTTAATATGGTTAGAGCATTATTCATAATTTTGAGATGGTAATTAGTTTTCTCACCCTTTCAGTTTCATTTCGATTATAAGCGGCATAACATGCAAAGTTGCATCCCAGTGCAATATCATTAGATTTGCTTAATTAAGACTCGATTCTGTGGGAGCCCTTAATTTTATAGTCAGTGCACACGTAAATCTCCCAGTGCAACATGGTGAATACCTCATCTGCCCCAATGGTTAGGTACACCGCACTCATCCGAAAGGAAACAATGCGTTTTTAATAGCTTCAGCAGAGCCACTGCTGAGGTGCATTACACATATAATGCTACATTTTTGTTTTTCCTCAACAATTTAATGAGCACCCACACTGCAAAACAATGTTCTTGGAAATTACTTTATTATGACTCGGTGGCTGGGGAGGTTGGAGCTGGTAGAGAATTTTAGGGGTTGCAGGTTGAGATAAGTGCTCATTTCAGTTGCTGTAACCATTGCTGCATAGGTTCAAATCAGCCCAGTCAGCTTCCTGTCCTTGACTTCACACTTGTCATTTGAATTTCTGTTGTTTTCTCAGTTTTTACGTTGCCGTACAATTTTTAATTAAATTTTCCGATTAAGGTTCTTGGCATCTAAATGCCAGGTAAAGCTTCTTAGCTGGTCTGAAACAAATTGTCAGTTTCAATTATCATTGAAAGGTGTTCTTCAAACAAAAGACTATTCATTAGTCTATGGCATACTGGACAGCCCTAGAAACCCCCCAGATATTAACTGGGAAATTGAAATACCTTTGATTTTCCATAAAACAAATTAAAGAGCACAGTATACAGTATAACAAAGCAAAGTTGGCAGGATGAGCAGGGGCCATGCTGGCAGACTGGGAAATAGAATGAATTAAAACAGCCTGACAAACAAAAGAACACAGAATCAGCAGGTGAGAGACCGCTGGATGCAAAAAGGCAGAGAGAACTGGGGTGCCTTGAAGATAAGAGAACATTGCGACTGAAGATACCGCTGTTAAAGAGGCAGGAGACTGGACATGGAGGACTAATTCACTGTAGGGAACTTCTCTCTCCAAAGTGGAGGCGTGAGGGTTGGAAATTTACAGGCAGATGAAAGTAGAGCAATATCTGTAAAGGTAAAGGGCTTCATCTGGGACATCAAATTGATGAAATTAAATAGGATAAATAAGGTAATACCCATGAAGTGCTTTGATTTCTACATGGCACTTCTGAGAGCCACAGGCTAGCACAGGAAGGTGGTAATTGTATAACGGGGAGAGGAAAGATAGAGAAAAGAGATTAAAATTAATGAGGAACGAAGTGGCCGGCAGAAAAATACAGAATGGAGTCGACACGTATGAGGTGAGAGAAGAACTTGGAGGTGGAGGGTGTCCATGCTTTTACCAAATCAGAAGGTGACGGTTGGGAAGGGAGGCGTTGGAGATGGAGCAGTAAAGAAAGGGGGAAGACCACAGTAGAGGGGTGACCATCACGTAAGCAATTTGTCCACAGTGGTAATTACAGAATACAGCTGTTCGACAGCTTAGTGGTTGGGGGAACTCTTCCAGTACTGTGGAGGAAATGAGCCAACTGGGAGCTTCTGTCAAAGCTGATGTCTCCCTGTAGGCAATGTGGTGCATGATCATCTGGAAAAAGGTGTCAGAGAATGTCAAGTTCAATATGGCAGCTTGCAAGTATACCTAGTGGGCAGCAAAGCATAGCAAACGACGAGTTTAGAAGAACGTACAACGTAATGGCTAGAGCACAAATGAAGAGTGGCTGAATTTATGAAAAGTGGGAATGAGGCATTCAAAAGCTGATGAAGGCCAGGGAAGCCCTCTGAGCTGCCAAGCTGACAAAGTTGTGGAACAGTGTACATGCAAACGACATGACACGTGGAGGCACGGTGCTGTCTGTAGTGGTGGATGTCTCATCAAGGCCTAGGAACAGAGGACTGTGAAGGGCGCACGTGTTCAAACAGAGGCATGTTTACCGAAGGCCCATTGCCTCTATGAGAACCCTCATTAGTGACTGCTGAAGCCCAGTATTTACAATTAGAGTTACCGCACCTCCACACGTCCAACACCTTTGCCAAAACACACACGTTGTAAAAAGGTATCAGGAAGGATAATATAGGAGGTGAACCTGACGTTTGAATGGTCTCTACTTTACTTTGTATGATAAGTCTGTCTGATCAATCTGCCAACTTCTTACAGTTGTTGGAAGTATTTCACAGGAAATGTGCGTACACAGTTGGTCCACTACTTACAAACTGAATTGGGACCAAGAAGGATAGGGTTAGGGTTTTCAATGGAGTGTAACACTGAGTGGGTGAGTAGCTCGTCATCACTTCTATATGCAGTTGCTGGTGTGAGGTAGACTGGCAAAAATGGTGGTACATTGGCTAAGTGACTGTATTTTTAGAATTGTGTCTTTGGACTCTCTGTCTGTTGGTGAAATGCACTTTTGTTTATTTTTAGTTGTACATCACTTTGGAGAAAGGCACCTCCTAAATTAAAATATATATGCATGTAAATGTCAACCACAGGAACAGCTCTGTGGGGCGGGAGGCCACACTATTTTTCGGAGAGGAACAGAACAGCTCGGCAAATCGGCTGCGTCTTCTTGTGAGAGACAACCCCTCCCTGTGGTAGGCCGGGACGGTTTGTGCACACCTGGCCTTTTTGAGAGGTTACAAATAAGGAAGTTTGCATAGTTTTCATGTTCTCCCCATGTCTGCGTGGGTTTCTTCTGGGTGATCTGGTTTCCTCCCACAGTCCAAAGACATGATGTTCAGGTGGATTGGTGGCTCTAAAATCACCCATAGTGTGTGAGGGACAGAGACAGTGTGTTCCACTGATGTATGGATGAGTGACGCAGTGTAAGTAGTGTATCTAGCAGTGTAAATCACCTTGGTGAATAAGGTGTGTGGGCTGGTAACACTACATAGAGTTCATTGGAAGTCGCTTTGGAGAAAAGCATCTGCTAAATGAATAAATGCAAACATAAATGTAAGGAAGCACAATAAAGAACTGTGCCAAAAACTAGACCAGGGCATTTGTGCTCATTTGCTGTTCCTGTAAAGTTTTTTACCCAATACATCACATAAAATTCACTACTGCCAAATTCCGGTGTAATAATAGAAAATAAAAGCATAATTTTAAGGAATTTAAAAAAGCAAAGCAAGCTGTATATTAATTTACCTTGAACCTCGCATCAACTAGGAGCCGAAGGTTTGACGCAGAGGTGCCGGATGACGGAGGCGGCGCTAAAACGTGGAACATAAGAAAAGTCATATTGTCATATAGTTTGTTCACCAGCTGTTTGTTCCTCCACTCTTCTGAAAACCTAAAGGCAGCACGTACTGTCTGCGATCTGCTGGCGTGGCAGGTGAAGCTGTGACTTGATTTGAATTGGTATTCTAGCTTTCTTAAGGAAAAATAACACTGAACACTTCTCAAAGGAATGACAGATTGATTGAAACCCAAGTCCTGAATGTCTAGCGATGGCTGTAATCACTGTGGTACTTGCTCCCCTGTGTATACAAACACAGCGTACCTGAAGTGTATAGAAACACACTAAACACACACACACGACTGAAACCACTTGTTCCAAGCAGGGTCACTACGAACCCGGAGCCTAACCCGTCAACACAGGGCGCAAGACTGGAGGGAGAGGGGACACACCCAGGACAGGACGTGGGTCCACCGCCAGGCACCCCAATCGGGACTCAAACCCCAGACCCAACAGAGAGCAGGTCCTGGCCAAATCCACTGTGCCACCGCACCCCCCTCACACACTAAACAGAGAAAGCACAACCGAAAGTGACCGAAGTGGCGTGCAGAGCAGAACGTTCAAAGGAACACATTTCAACAGGCTGCAGCGAAGGATCGTGATCAGGTGCAGAAGCGAACACTTAGTGGAGAGGTCAACACAGAGTGCTGGGATCAGGCAACGGGGGCAAAGAGCTGTAGTCCTGAGTGGCAGCACAAGAGGTCAAAGAGACAATAGTCGGTCGCACTGTCAGTTCAAGTTTATATCGGCTGCTCAAAGTCAAACGGGAAGCCCAAGTTCTTGGCGTCAGAAAGAAATGATCCCAGGTGAATCATTTGTCTCATCTACAGCTCGATTATTTTTACATTATTTTCCAAGCCAGCTCCTAGCATATTTTGTCTTGACGAGAGTCATCTATTAAGGGGATGGTGTTCGTATGCACCATGCTAGTCAGCAATCACCTTTTTAGCATCCCAATTAACTGCTTCCTAATTGATGTTGTACATATCAGAGTTAATGAGGCAGGATGCCATCTGTTGATCAGAGAACCTGAGAGGACATTATCATTGAGAGGGCAAACGGACAGCTCCTTGGCAGGCTGGGAGGTCAGACAGGCAATACCGGTCTGCGAGCGTCAAATGTTTTCTTCCGGCGTGCTTTTAACGTTTATGGATGCAATATATTAAATACATGGGTCAAAATGTACATTACAGGGGCACGCGGATGAAATATAACAGGATCTCATCTTGCAATAAACTTTAAGCATTTCATTGAAAGACTTTGCTTTAAATTGACTCACTGATGGCTGAGTAAAGCCTTCTTTCCTTCCTTTGTTGCAGCCTGTTCTTGTCACGCCCATGGCTTCCACACCTGTCATCGATCAGAGAGGACAGGTATAAAGGGGCCGTGCCGGCACACCTGCTCGCGGAATCTCGCTCAGAGCGACCGCGTCTCCGGACAAGCGGCCTCCTTCCTACCTCCCCCTCATTCCTGTCTCCGTGATCCCGACCTTCGTTATTCTTCCTGGACCACGTCTCTCGTCTCGCCCTTCGGAACCACGCCTGCGAATTGCTCGACCCACGCTTGTTCCCGACAACAGTTTCTGCCTTTTTACTTTTGGTTTCCTTCAAATAAATGTGCCCGCATTTGGGTTCCCTGCAACACCGCCTCGACTTCGCCTCTTGCGAGATGGCAGTTCTGCTGTGTCTCCACGTATTTCTGACTGCCCCAACCAAGTGGCTGCACCATTTACACAGAAACTGTGGTGGCAGTGGGGTTAGGGGTGCCACTGAGACCCTTCCAGTGCTCAACATATCGAGGTAGAATTTACTGGGGTTTCCTTGATGGTGCCTTGTTCAGGGACAGGATTCATTAGTGTTGTGGGACAGTTGGATCCCTCCAATGCAATATCCCTAAAACAAAATGAATTGGGGTTTTTTTTCTTTTTTTTTTTTTGTATGGATGCGCACAGACATCCCACTAAAGATAACATAATAGGACATTTTATATACAGCTGATTCAGATTAATTGGGACACACTGGGACTCATACACTTTGGCCCAATTTTTCAGCTGCCCCAACTATGTAAAGTTTCAAGTAAAGAGATGAAAATGTTTAAAACAAAAGACAAACTACCATTTACTGAGCGAAAAAAGTGCTATAAAAGAATTCTTGAAAGAACAAATGGCACAAATGAAAAAAAATTACTTATGGTAAAAAATTCTGTTGAATTAATGCATCAAACATGCATGTAGTGCTTAACTGCTAATGATGTTGGAAGAATTTATCAAGTGTTTTTGGAATACTGTCTCTTGTCATGTGTTCAAGAGATTTATTATACTTTTGTTTCACATCATTCAATTTACGCAGTAAACAACATTAAGAGAAACTGAAGTATGGGGAAAGCAGGAACTATTGCAAATTAGGAAGGTTATCAAAAGAGCCAACAGAGTTTTCATCTTGTGTTTCATACCACTTTAAAGCTGCATGGTGGTGCAGCAGATGGGGCTGGGTTCAAATCCAATTCAGTCCATGTGGATTTTTCACGTTCTTTCTGTGTTCACATGGGTTTCCTCCGGGTTTGCTGGTTTTCTCACAGCCCAAAACATGTGTCTAGTGAATTAGTGACTCTAAATTGCACTTAGTGTGGGTATGTGTGTCTGATTTCCCTGCAGTGGACTGGCATCCCAATGAGGGTGTACCCTACATCACTCCTTGGCCTTCTAGGATAGGTTCTGGTCCTCCATGACCCAGCACTGGACAAGCAGTTTTGAATAGTATGGAAGAATGTTGTAGTATTACTGAACACATTGCTGGAATAAGTTAAGTGT
Organism: Scleropages formosus; assembly: GCF_900964775.1. Taxonomy (NCBI): domain Eukaryota; kingdom Metazoa; phylum Chordata; class Actinopteri; order Osteoglossiformes; family Osteoglossidae; genus Scleropages; species Scleropages formosus. The sequence continues at coordinate 14,569,712 of NC_041814.1, read as the reverse complement.
AAATTTACAGTAATGAGTTCTATGATTTTAATGCATTTCAGAAAAGAACGTACAGAAATCCAGTAATGTCATCCTCAACAGTCAATGAAAAAGATCAGTCTCAGGGGTACTGCATCATTAATATCTTCAAAATCTGGCTGTATGATAGAGAGGTTACCATGTTAATAATTCATGTTTTAAATTTTTGCCTTTTGAGAAAAAAATAAATCCAAGATTTCAGACATAATGAAATCTTACAGCTGAGCTATTCATTTTCAGTCCCTTGAAATAGCCAAACAATTTGCAATCATAAAACACATTAACCTTTCACAGTGTACTGCTTTGCATCGGCTATAACCGTTTAATGAAAACCTCTGCATGTATGATACGGGGAGAAAAACGGATAAAATATCTCCAAAAGCGTGACAAAAGAAAGAAAGAAGTGATTTCCTTGTCCATTGTTGAAATGTCCTGTTGGCATATTTAATCTGCCCGTGTGCATGTAACAGGAGTGGGTGCTGGGTGATTCGCTTCAGAGCACCTGGGTTGGTACTTAGCATTTCCTGGGGTGAAAGGGGGCACATCATTAAGGAAAATCATGCGTGATTTTTTTTTTTATCTCAAAGCACAGATTTCATTTATTGCATGAGAGCCCCCATATCGCAACGCATCCCCCGTCAAAACCAAGGAGACATCCACTCCCTGCACGACTTAGGAACATGTCCGCTTATTTTATTCACTCTGAAAATCACGCCTGCGCACCAGTTTTTTTCTGATACTCATTTTATTCAGGTAGAATGAACTCTAAATTAATAAATTGTCTTTAATTTATTCAGCTAATTGTTCCATTGAGATTTTTAACCTAATTTAGAAGGGAGGTCATATACACAATAAAATTAAAGCTTAAATGAAACAATAAAATTAAATAAAAGCCGTAAAATCGTAAAATAATGACATCTAAAACACACATAATTAAAATTAAAATGTGCATATAACAGCAAAACCGATTACGTGCACGTCGAAACCTTTAGAGACATAAATATTTTTAGGCATGTTTACACTGATATGTTTGTGTCCGTAGACCCAAGGCGAACGAAGAGTTTCATCTGTATGGGTTAATAGGCTTCTTCTCATTAGGATGAGAAACAGCTATTATCTAATTAGGAGGAAATGCAATAAAAATGAAGGAAAGAAGGGCAGGGAGATATCCAGCTAATTAGGTCTCTGAGAATTCACCACAGTGTTTCCTAAGCAGTGTGGGGGGGGCATTCACACGATAGAAATGAATGCCCCCAAAGTCCTAATAAAGGATGATATCAGTGACAAAACAGGATCACGAGGTGATCACAGGGCTTTGTTCTCCTTCATAAACTCCACGTCTTTGTGCTTTAGTCAATTAGAGAGCCCTTTACTTTGATTTATGGGTTTGGATGCCATTACTTAAATTAATGTCTAGAATTAATATGCATTTCCTTACATGTGTGTGATAAATTAGGCAGACAACTGACAGCAGAGGTCGTTTGAGGTTCCGAATGTTTATGAATGTCACTGGCAATGCTTCTTTCCTTTCCAATCTGCATGACATGGAAGAGAATACCAAAAAACAATGCTTAATCTTGTACTGAAATCACTGGAAATAAAAATGAACAGCTCCCACTTCTGTCTTTTGCAGACTAACTGGGAGCTGTAATAATTTCGATCTGGTCATTTCATGTTTTAGAATGCAGGGCCTCTCGTTTCAGAAGACTGGCTCCTGACCACGACAAGAGAAAAGAATTTCCTTTATTACTCAACGTCCGGCCCGAGTGGCTTCCTTCACGACGCCGATTCTTGTTTTTTTGAGGGTTCAGGGCCCGATCTCTCGCACGGCACAGAAATAGGCACTCCATCCCCAGGAGACATTAATGACGGCGCCCGTGCAGCATGGCCAGTTGGAGATGTATTACCTGGGCGCCTGCCCTAAAGGTGTGGGACAACACTCAATCTAACCACCTCATTAAGGTGGCCATGTTTTATGGGCTTCGTTGGCATTGTGAAATTTGCTATACGTATGGTGATAAAATGCAGCCTGGCAATTACTTCTTTCTTGGACTGATGGAGCATGCAGGAACATTATTAACTAGTTTAATATCTAACGGGGCCTGACAGGTGCTCTTCTCAGTGAGATTAAGGACTTCAGGGTTAATGGTGGTATTGGTGTGACTGTCATAACTCACAATAGGGCCATTAAAGTGATATTACTGGGAGGGCTCAATCTGATATGTATCTTAACTCCAGCAAAGGTGGCATTGGATAGTATATAACTTTTAATATGATTTCCCTGCCTCCAAGGCTTCTAGGTTGTGCTGGGAATTTCAATATGAGCTGAAATAAGGGGTAGCGCTGCTGCGTGTTCCACAGCCATGAACATACCTCAGACCTTCCCAGATGTTGTCATCACACACCATGAAGAGCAGGAGGACATCTCACTAGAATAGGTTGGTTGCGTGGTTGACTGACTGACTGACTGTTTAAGAAAATTGCACTTCCTTCCGTACATGCAATATTTTAAGATCTGTCCTTATGCAGCGGTCCTGTCTCTCTGACACATGATCAAATACGTGAAAATCAGTGGTCTCCAACAACAGAGCAGTGCAGAGTTGACAATCCGATATCGGTAGGATGAAAGGCACGGGGACAAAGACACAATGACACAATGCTCCCCTCTAGCGGAGACGAGACTGTCTCAGCAGGTGAGGAAACACAGGAGTAATAAAAACAGACACACAATCCTGAGAGAACACATTACATGATATATTATAATAGCACTCGCTTAGTTTCCTCATGCAATAGCATACTTAGATGCATAAAATAATGATATACGGCTGGGTCCAAAGCAGACATCACTAAAATACACAAAGAGCACACTATAACCAACTAGAGTAAAGAGTGGGTTCATAAATTAAGTGTAAACATGCAGAGCCTGGATATAACAGTTACTGGGGTGACCCTGCTACATACTGACATCCCTTCTACTTACCAATTCTGTTTAATACCTCAGATTTCACACACACACACACACCATCTGAAACCGCTTGTCCCATACGGGGTCACAGGGAGCCGGAACCCAACCCGGCAACACAGGGCGTAAGGCTGAAGAGGGAGTGGACACACCCAGGACGGGACGCCACTCCATCGCAAGGCACCCCAACCAGGACTCGAACCCCAGACCCACGGGAGAGCAGGACCCGGTCCAACCTACTGCACCACCGCACCTCTCCTTCAGATTTCAACAAATGACAAATTGTGCAGTGGATAAGGCGTTACATTTTGTGACTTCGGAAAACTGAAAACGACAAACATTTCCAAAACTCTGGTGTCTGTCCAAGTGCAGGGGTCAGGAGACTGTTACCTGTGATGCGTCTTAATCCGCGCACCTGTCATCCTTCCGTACCACGCCTACTCCACCCTGCTGGGAACAAGCTGACAGTGTTTCTATTCTTCTCCCGAATCCACTCCAGAAACATCCCTATCTCTTATCGGCTTTAGGCGCTACCACTGTCCTTCACAAAGTGTGACTTAAAAGAAAGAGGTAAGACTCGTCTCATTGATCCAAACGTTATACAACCCTTTAACTGCGACTCTACATATTTAACGGGTTGCTAGTGCGAGCTGCACGAGTGTGTGTTTTGCTTTACGTTTTTAAAAACATCTAACTATAGCATTCAATCTGTTGAGTAACAGTGTGTCTGTTTTTTTTTTTTTTCCAGATTAAAATGGGGTGCTTCATGTTTGTCAAAGTTATGATGGTCATTTTCAACTTACTCATATTTGTGAGTATTCTTGTGTAGATTTGTCAGATTATGCTGATACACACTGATTTGTCAGTTATGCTCAGAGATTTATATACCTGTAACATTAAATAAAATGTTAAAAATAAATAACACGGAAGAGGTCCGCTGTTGAAGGAGACAGCAGTACCGTTTGGAAATCGTAGTAAATTGTTTTAACTTCCTTGGAGGTGGAAGCTGTGGAACTGAAAGTCAGATGATGTGGTCTATTCTTACAGTCTCTCGCATACAAAGGTTTTCATCACTACAATCATAAATCCTTTTACTGGTCGAATTATTCTTTTGCCAGCGGCGCATCATTAAGAATCTTTATGAAACAGAAAGAAGGGAGCAGCGGCGAGATTACATCCACTGCAATCGCAGCTTGTTAGTATTTATGCAAGGATCACCCTGTTCGCAATCCCAGTGGTGGAGGAAAAATCTAGTTTTGGTTTTTTTAAGTCATTTTGATCACTCGCGTCATAACTTAAGTTTGTGCACACGGTAACGTTATATTGAAAGAAAGGCTCACCAGTTGCTATTGGCATTCTTGTTCAATAAGAAGCATGGAGGTTAAGCGCATCACATGAATTGTTACCTCTAACCTCCTTTTACTGGTTTCATTCCCCCAAGGGGCACTTCTGTAGAACCCTAAGAAATTAACTAGATATGAATAGTTCCCGTGAAAATATCCATTCACATCTTCTCGCAAGCTTCTTTTCATGAATATAGTACACGTACTGACTTTTGACAGATAATTTTACAGAACGTGACAAATTAAGTCCTCTATCACCACTATTTAAATCAAACATTATTAAGAGCTTTATAGTAAAAGTCAAAAATACCACAGTGACTGTGTACATTTCTGATCCTAATTTTGATCTACATGACCTTGTTTTTCTTTCAAGCCATTTAATTACAATAAAACAACTTTCTATAGCATTGTTGTTTTATACCCCCTTTCTCTCAAAGCTTCTGCTAGGATTCTCCAGACCCACCCCCACCCCTGATATACTGCTCATCCTATAAGTTTTGCTTTGCCTAGACATTGTTTTGCATTGTTCAGCCATAATATGATTTCCATCTAAAATGTCAAGGTGTTTCCCTTTTTTTAACAACATGCCCCATAAGTGACAATTCATCAAAGTTGTATAAGGCTGAGCTGAAGCAGGAAATTGCCAGCATTAATGATGTCAGTCAAGTATAAATGTTGGTATAATTATACTTGTGGGCAATATAATTGTATGATTGTCTTGTCTTATTAGGCAAGAGGTGTTGATTGTTAAGTGCAAAGGAAAACATCCAGGCCCCCTTTGCCTATGGTATTTATGTGTGCGTGATGCTTCGGTGAAGGTCGCAAACACCCACAAAAACACAGCTTTCATGATTCATGGCTGTAGTGTTCACTGTGCATTTCTACCCTCATAAATTGCTCATGACGGCAAGCATTTGTTTTCAGAGACTGCTTTCAGCCTTTAATTTTTTTTTTTTATTATAATGCAACAAGCAACACATCATCACAGCATACCATTTAAGACCTAGAAAATTTACATTTATTCATTTAGCAGATGCTTTTCTCCAAAGCGACGTACATCTCAGCAAAATAAAGAGTGAAAATACATTTACGACATATTACAGTATACATTTCGGATATGCTTCTGAATTTCTGTCTGAGGTGAAATACAGGAAATGTTTTTTTAACAGAATATAGTTGGCATAGGACAATACTTGGGAACACGAATAGGTCACCTGACCGGATGAAAACGTCAGAAGTTGAAATGGTCCAACTGTGAAAGTGGACACCAGTTTCTGTTTTCGTCAACGCCCCTCCTTTCACAGACTTCACGGCCAGTATCTGAGAAGAAACGGGATACCTGCAGCTTTTTTTCCGCCCTTCTTTTTCCACACAAAGAGGGGAAAAACAACATTCGTGCTAAACGAGGTTGATCTAAACGGAAGAAATTACTTGTTATAAGAACCGTTTTTCCTGGGTGTTGAAAATACACTAATCTGAGCATTTTTTTTTTTGTTGTCGGAGCACAAAGAGCTATGCAAAATGAAAGGATCAAATACCAGTGATACTTATTGTATGCAACACATGAACTGTGGCCTCTGTGAAACTGCGTGACATTTCAGTGTGTTCCCCTCCCGTGACTTTTCCTCTTTCCCCACGGCAGCTCGGTGGTACCGCCCTGCTGGGCGTGGGGATCTGGGTAAGTGTGGACAGGATGTCCTTCCTGAAGGTGCTGGGGCCCTTCTCCTCGCAGGCCACACAGTTTTCCAACGTGAGCTTCTTCTGCATTGCTCTCGGCGCGGTGCTCATCCTCTTGGGCTTTCTGGGCTGCTGCGGGGCCCAGAGGAACAGCAAGTGCTTGATGCTCGCGGTGAGGTCCCAGAAAAAACAGCAACAGCATAAAAATCCGAACCCCCATCACAGCCTATTCACGGACAAGAATGGCAGATTTCATTTCGTCCTGTGCTGCGGTTGAACGATTGCTTTCCTTTGTTTCATACCACAGTTCTTTGTTATACTCCTGCTCATTTTCATTGCCGAAGTCGGGGTTGGAATCATGGCGCTGGCTTATTCTTCACTCGTAAGTTTTTCCACAATACCATCTCCTCTCTTCTCACTCCTTTTCATTCTCCTTCCATTTTATCACCATGTAAATTCCCATCATATTCCAGGCATCATTAAATTACCAAGGTTTATCCCTGGTTCAATACATTCATGGACTTAATGACTCATAGATTGCCTCAGGCTATATGAGACAGTTTTCACTTTGTGCAATTTATTATATTAGAATACTGGAGTTAAAGCATTTTATATGCAAAGCAGGCTATTTACATATATATGTTTTCCCATTTTGTAGAATGTGTAATAATTACAGCGTTTCATATCAGCTATGCAAAGAAGGTAAAGGAAGTCGTGGAAAAAATAAAGAAAATGAAACCCGCTCCAATTAACGAATTCATCGGAGAACCCAGAAAGCCATCTTGGCCGCTGTGAATACACTAAAACTGCAGAGACAAGCTGATGTGATCACACGATGCTCTGACAATAAAGGCTTTAATGTGCAGAATCCATCCAGAAGCTGGCTGTAGAGTATGCGCTATTCAGCCTAGCTCCCTCTGGGTACTACCTGGTCCTGACAGCGCCGTGTAAATGGCGAACGCTGATTGCAGTAACTGTTCTTGGAGGATTCCTCGTACTGTGTATTGTCCTTGGAGGATCCCGTGTAACTAACCCTCATTTTTACCACTCACAAAACAAGTCAGAACGGATCTGACTGATTTACTACTTTATGGTTATTGGTAGCTGAGGCTATAAATGTTTATGGATACATATTGCTATTACTACCGAAAAAAAAAATGTTTTGCATACAGCCACTTAATGTAGGTTGTTTCTTTGCTTACTCCTATTTCTTCTCATAATTTTAAACTATCCATCCAACCACCTTTCCAACAGCAATGACTGCACCGTTACTATAACATATACAAAATCTGACCGTTATTCAATGTACAGGAATCATGCATTAGAGGTCAGATAAATGTTAGATGTAAAAAACAAAAAACAATAAATATAAGTTATGTTAACAATCAGAAGTAAGGAAAGCTAAATTATAATCAAAATCTAAAACTCAAATTTAGTAACAGGGCAAAAATGTTCAAAAACTTACCATATGTCAAATGTGTCTTAATTGCTGTCTCACAATGGAATCCATACCTGATGTATGTAAGTATAATAAAGGTGTAGTGATTCTATAAATAAATATATATAAAATGTGACTCTGAGCTAGTTCAAACGTGGACTAATGTTCTTTGATTTCATTTGGTTTCTGTACACAGTACATTCCCCTTTGAAGTGCTAGAGGTTTGACACCCTTGATACCCCTCTCTTATGTAACACAATAAACATGCTGGACAATTATGCTCTTCTTTAATCCCTCCATGTAGGGAAACACTCAGGGGTGGCAGCTTATGACAGCGATGAACGAGCACATGCCTAATAACGCCTCCGATGAGTACCTCTCGCCCACTTCTCTTGGGGGACGTTAAACGGTTCGGCGTCCCCATTCCTGCACAAGGCTCCTGCATGCAGCCTTTGCGTATCACAGAGTGATCTGTGCAAATTAATGAAAGTGTACAGTCTACTGTACATACTGAGTGACTAAATCACTGATTATCTGAAGTGGGCCGAACCGAAATAAGAGTCTCAAAAATCATGTTATATGGCACGACTACCGTTGCATGTAAAACACCTCAGTAACGTACCACAGCTGAATAGAACGACAGACATAAACAGGCGTACATAATGGAGACAGGATTTTTATAAAAAATACGGAACTGGTACATATTACACAATGTTTCATATAACATTTTTAGGAATTGCACAATGTTGTCACATATTAATATCCCAAAAGCTTTCTTTGCTTCTGACTGGAGAACAGTGCATTTTAATCCATAGATGTTTGCAAGGGTTTATTGAAGTGTTCAGGAGAGCAGGTGTTGTTTGTCTAGATAACAAATTCATGTGTTCAGTGCATGACGGAGACCCTGGAATCGTTTTCATCTCCGCTTGTGCCAGAACAATGAGCTGTCACATTCAGACCTAAGGCTCACTTGTGCACTTGGACCCCCCAGACGGAGAGCATCCTGAGGGCATGGGCAATTCCAGCGCTGAAAGGGCAGTACGGCAGCGACCCAGCCGTTACAGAGATATGGAACATCACCATGACGGAGGTACGGCTGGTGACTACTTTCTCCGTTGCATAGAAGAAATTTCATAATAACAGAAGAAAAGACGTTACAGTGCACACGTCTACAAATTAAGAGAAGAGACAGAGGGCGGGATAAAAAAATAAAAAATAGATGAGCTCTTTACACCAAACAGCAAAGGTAACACAAATTAAACACTGCTGTCATGAACTCAAGATAACGTAAGTGCAAAAAACCAGGGATTTCAGAAGGTAGAAGATTCCGTCAATGAGCTATTAATTTCATTACTTGTCCTTCTATGATTTTTCAGTTGAAATGCTGCGGTTTCACCAACTATACAGACTTCACAGACTCTCTGTACTACACTCAGAATGGTAAAACATACCCTCCAACTTGTTGCACGGATAACACCTTGGACTGCAGCCTGAATGATGCAGCGAACAGCACCGTCAAGGTGAGGGTAGCAAAAACCCACAGGGCTCAGCGATCAGGTCTGCTTGATGACCAACAATATTATGGTCAATAACATTTAGTCTGGTATGTAAGGATTCAGATGAAATCCTTACAAGTGTACAAAAGAAGTGTCTGAGCTGGAATCCTCACTCTAACATGACATTTTTCTGAGCACTACAAGAACATGTTTTAACAGTGTTTCTATAACCTACTTTTCACAGGGGTGTTTTTATCAACTGCTGTCCATCCTGGAGAATAATGCAGGCCTTATTGGGGGAATAGCTGCTGGCATATCTATTCTTGAGGTAACAGTCAATAGAGATTCTATCCACATTTTGTGAAAAACAGTTAATTCACATTTGTCACAGTTTATTATAATATGTTCTCAGGTTTATAATGATATTTAATATGTTGGTTTTTGAAGTCAACAAAAAAATACACAAATCAATATTTAATAGCTCTAAAAGGCAGTAATGCTTATCTTACATTTTCCAAAAAATAAAAAAAAATCAATTATAAAGCTATTTTGGTCATACTGTTTGTAATCACAGTCAGTTTGACTAAGTAAGCAGGTATGTGACTAAAATCTTTCCAAAAAAGTATAACAGTCAGTTATATACAGTATTTATGTTAATTCAGTCTGTTTTTTTCCCTCTTCACTTTAGCTGACGGCTATGTTTGTCTCCATGTACTTATACTGTGACCTGGACAAAAATATCCGCTAAAGGAATTCTCAACAGGACAGTTTCCATCCTCAGGTTATATGCAGAAGCAGATTTCTTCTTCTTTTCCAGATAACTGAAAAAAATACTGGATTATTCCATTTTGAAATAATCTAGAGTAACAGAGTATTTCACAGATTTTTTGCCTTAGAATGCCTCTCAAGGATGCACAGTTAATCATAATTGATCACTGTATCTGAAAGTCTAATTCTTCTGTTGTGGCTGAGCAATTTCAATAGAGAATAACTATAGTATTTTGCTCAGCATTTTTAACAATTTTACTAAATTTTTCAAAGTGCCAAACAGCCGTTTCATCTGGGAATTTTTGGCATTATCTGTATTTTTATTTCTTTGTAGAAGTTGACAAAATCTTTTCTACGTTCAATACTGTATGTTATAAAAAGTACCCTATATGTATTCCATACATGTGCTCAAAAACACACAAAATCAAAATGTATAGATTTTATAATGTACCATATAAAAAATAGATATATGTTATTGGTAAAACCAGAATATGCAGTAAAGTTGGCTATATTTGTAATAAATAATTGATTAAAGTATAGAAAACACATGGGTCAGATTTATTCAAATCGCTGTATTTAATATATTCTAAATCAATACCTCCTGTAGTGTACTGTGACACCAAGGGGGTTATTTCCTGTGCTCTATTTCACAGTGTTGGCTTTTGTTTGTAAACTGTAATCAACAATATAAACCACAAACATTCAGCTGGACAGAGATCTTAGTTTTGGGAGAGGCATTTGTAAGTTTCGTTTTCAGTTTTCTATATCTTAATGTAACCATGCAGTGGTAACCAAGCTTGAAGATATTTGCAGTTTCTTGGGGTTGTTTTACAACCACCATTCCAGGAGCTCTTGTTAAGATGGAGAATCCTGAAATCCAACATCTACAAGACCTTTCTGACAGAAAAAGGCATACTCACTCTAATGACATATCCCAAGATACACTGCAAGACTTAATCCCTCCAGTCCATGGCAGAATGATGCCAATTATTGCAAAGCGGAGGGTCTGAAGGGTCAAAAGTTCCAATGCTTTTTGAAAGAACCATATGGCACCAAGTTCCCAATTATGGATCTGAACTGACTACTCCTTCACTGTAATTTACACTCCATTCAGTGGAAAATCTGGAAAAAATCTCACAAAAGTAACAAAGCCAGGAAAACCTCACAAAGATTGCAGATCAATTAATTCTTCTCGATCACTAGAGCAAAGTTTTAAAAAAAAATTACATTCACGATCGATACTGCCCTCTTCCATTTCTGCTGGTTTCAACTGACAAGCTGGACACATCAGAAGAATCCAGGGAACAAAACAAACGAAACAAAGAAAACTGACTAGTACTGACTTCGTGGTCACTAAAAAATATGGTACAAATTCAGGATGACTGCAATAAGACATTTCATCTGAAGTATCATTGTCATTGGAAGAGACAAAAATTGTGAGCATCTCTAAGAACATACAGCGTTCAGTAAAAGTGACAAGCCTGGAGACTAGTCCCGGAGAGCTCAGACTATATGTATCTCTGGGGGATGTTGTTGTACTCGTCAAAGTGAGAAGTTCAACTGGAACCAACTGAGCAGTCCAGCCAGCCAGCCTTGGTAACGCTTACAGCATACAGGCTATAAGAATGCAAAATAATAAGCTTCCATTGTGCAATTTAATTTTAAAAAGCCATTTTAACATAAGGACTTATTTATTTGGCAACAAATGTTTGATGAAGGGGAATTTCAAATGGATGTATGCATAATTCCACATTTTATGTAATGTAAAGAATGTTTTGCAAATCCTTCTCCTAATATTCAGTGATTGCCATAGGGATTATCATTTCCACCTTTTCTAATGTTGGTTTTTCTTTACAAGTCCTTCATGTCTGGCATCATCCTAAGGGCTGTGTGTGCATGGCATGTCAATTCATTTTTATTTATCTTTAAAACCATATTAAGGCTGGTACAAATTGTGGTGACAAATCCTGTGCTGTTTTCTCCAATCTCAAGTGCATATTCAAATGTAATTATTGCTGTTTTCACTTAGTTAAATTAAATCTTGTCCTCTTTTTAGAAGAGGGTGGATCACTTAAAAGACTAAATTAAAAAATACACAATGAAAATTCTTTGCTAGTTCATTCTCAGATATCATTTTCATTTTCCACGTGATGGGATATTGTATTAATGATGGATGCATGAACTGTTCCATAAAACCCTTTCTTTGTCAAAACAATAGCATGCCATGAGCTTTCAATACAGAATACTGTGTCAGGTTTTAAAACTTATGTATTAAAATTATATTAATATATTAGATATATATTTGTCATAGATTATATATTAATATATATTCTATATGTATGAATTGTATATTTTTCCATTTTTATGAAGTACTTGATAAATAAAGAAACCCAAAAGTAAGTATGGATTTACTTTTAATGTCAGAGCACAATGAGTGTAAACTAGAGCTAATGGAGGTAAGAATAATGATGGTCTTCACTCATTCAGTCTAATGGTGGAGACAATTCAAGCATCACAATCACTGTTCACCTACACAGAACAGGTACAATGAGAATGTAGCCCTATCAAAGGAAGACAAAAACTACTGAGACCTACTAACAAATTCATTGTGCCCGTTTGTGCCTCTATTTCTGTAAATAAATAAAAGGCAACACTTTACAGCCAAAAGCAAATGTCCTATGGTGTCTCTGAACCATAAAACAGTGTAATTACAAGCAGTTGAACAACGAAAATGAGCCGTATTTAGATGCAGACTATTTAATATATCAGGAGAGGGAAGTACAATTTTTTAAAAGCATTACTGTAAACAAAATTACAGAAAAATATTTTTTTCTGCTTTCTTTAATGCATTTACCCTCATCTTCAAGTGCTGAATGGAGACATCTAGCAGAAGTGGCTACTTTGGTACTGTATCTACTGCAATTTAAAAAGTACTCGACACAGGCAAGACAAAGCTAATATTGACAAAATATGTTTTTTGTAAGAGAACAAAAAGGAAGTACAGTGATGGAGGAGTAAAGGAGGTTGCAGTTACAGCCTGGGGTTCGAATACTGATCAATAATAGAAAGGCAGAAGTGTACACTCCTGGAAAGGATAATACAACCAGGAAATAATACATTTCAGCACAGTGCTGCAAGAATATTCCTAGGGGTGTTTATTACGAAGTTCAAATAAAAACTCTTCATCAAGTTCATAAAGCAGAGTTATTGCAATGAGCTGCACATAACAAGCAACATGAAAAGTAACAGACAGGGATTCCTCACATCAGAAGACAACAAAAAACAGCTAATATATTAGATGAAACGCTCTCTTTAATAAGCACCATGGGGAGCGATCCGACAATGCTGCAGGTAAATTCGTTTCTTCTTCTTTAACTGGAAGAGCACCATGTCTTAACAGTAACTATTTAACAGTAATGTTTTATTAATACAACATTCATGGTTCATTTCTTACACATGTTGTAAATGTTCAAATGTAGCCAAAATTTTTGCACCACTTCTACTACAAATGCTGGAAAAAGTTAAATTCTAAGTTGATTTTCCATTCGTACTGATATCCAGCTACCCTTTGCTTACTAGGGTTAATTTATTCCATGACATTACCCCATTGGATACATTATCATTGGAAGGGGATCGAATTAACAGTATTATGGAAAAAATAATAGGTTCCTCTATTAAATGTATGTCATCTAAAATTAATTTAAAAATTATGAGAACTTGTTTTACTGAACACTACAGGCAGTCCCCGGGTTACGAACATCCGACTTACGTACAAGCCGTAGTCACGAACCACCCCCTTACTGACCGGAAGTTAATTTTTATGTCACTCCTAAGTAACAATCAAATGAAAATTTCATAATTAAGCCTATTATATTAAAAATTTGAGTTACATACAATGATTTATAAAAACAAAACAGGAGCTACTTTGTGACGCACATCAAAACATTGCACGTCTATAGTGGTTCGTTGGCGGGGCACGTGGGCCCGAGGCAAGACAAAGACTTCCTTCTTTTCAGTCAGACCACGTTGCTGTTAACAGTGTCTTGTACATTACTGTATTTAGCTTTAATTTTTTTGTTTTTACCCTCCTAACCATGGCACCAAAGTGTAAATGTGACGGAAGTAATGGTGATGCATCCAAAAAAAGGAAAACGATCATGACTGAAACTAAAGTGGAACTAATAATGTGATCGGAAAAAGGTGAAATGCCAACAAACATTGGAAAAGTGAACATTAAAGTTTCTTTCAAGTTTTGCACGAGGACGCACACACAAGCACTCTCTCTCTCGCTCTTTATAAATACTGTAGTAACATTTATTATTATTATTAGTAGTAGTAGATATTATCATTACATTGCATTATTATTATTATTACTGCATTGTTATATTAAAGATGTTTTAGTGTATCTGGAAGTGCTCCTGTAATGTTTTTTATGCATAGAAAGGTACATGATATACGATATAGTGAGACAAACATTGGACAAACTGACGTTAGATACCCACCATACCTAACTGTTTCGACTTCCGTCAAAATTCGACTTAGACTGAGGACACGGAACTCGTTCGTAACCTAGGAACTGCCTGTATTTTCTTGGAGATGCTCACAACTTTTGTCTCTTCCAATGGTAATGATATTTCAAATGAAATATCTTATTGCAGTGATCCTGAATTTGTATAATAATTTTGAGTGACCAAGAAATCAGTACTAGTCACTTTAATTTGCTTGCCCCTGGCTTCTTCTAATGTGTCCAACCTGGCAATCCGTGTAAACTAGCCGGTTTTAAAAAGTTTCATAATTTAATATTTTGGTGACTGTCCATTTGGGTGTCAACTCAACTCCAGGTCAAGAACAAGGAAGACGTAATAGTGTATTGGTGCAGTCAGGCTGTTCCAATCCACAGGCACACTGCCAGAGTGGTTTTCGGAGAAATTAATGCCATCTCAAAGTTTTATATTCACCCAGCAGCACTGTTTGCTTTCAGGCTTGGCAAAAGACCAAAGTAAGGCTTTAAGTGGCTTTGAATATTACCTGTTTCAGTGTTGCACAAGCTCAGTTGGAGGTAAATGATTAAGGTTATTGCTGGGGAAGTTTGTCATGAATTTGTTTTAATTAATCACTGTCCTTTATAAGAGGTGCACAGTGGCACAGCAAGTTTGGCTTGTGCATGCTCTCTGGTGGGTCTGGGGTTCGAGCCTTGCTTCAGGTGCCTTTTGATGGACTGGTGTCCCGTCTGGGGTGTGCCCCCGCAGCCTTGTGCCCTGTGTTGCCAGATAAGGCTCTGGCTTGCTGCAACCCCAGTCAAGAGAAGCGACTTCAACCAGTGTGTGTGTAGTGTAACATAATGGAACAGCATATTCATGCACAAACCTTTTGAAAATTCTGTGTATAATTTAACATGATATATGTAGGTCAATTTTGTATCTGGTTTTAATCTTTATCACTGCAATACCCCTTTCTGTGAAAACGGTTCAGTCCTTCCTAAAAGAGTGAAGGGATCCCATTTAAATGATTTACTTGCTCTTTTGCAGGAGGGTGCTGTTGATGTACACTTTGTGTTGCTGTAGGCACATGTGAACTGTACTGGGCTTTTGTAAACAGTATATATTTCAAATTTCCTCACTTACTTTGACACTCTGAGTTGTTGCGACTTAATGGTTAAACAAAGACCCCAGACATTCGGGCGTTAAAGAAGAAACCCCAGACCCACCAAGGTCTTAGGTGTGACCACGACCCTGCATCAGGACAAGTTATTTTTGACAATGAATGAATAATATTCTAGCTCAGAAAAATTACTTTAGATAACATTGAAGATAATGCCAGAGAGAAGGCAGACATTCTTTCTATTCCAGTGGTAAACGTACCATATGCAGGAAATTAACCACATTACCAGTTTGCATTCAGTGCACAGTAATGTAATAAAAACAGTTTTAAATCAAAGATTTACTCAATATTCCATCAGTGAATATGTGAAACCTTAGGAGAAGCATTTAACATGACAAATATTTAATCTACTTGAAAAGACACTGGTAAGTTTAATGTGTGCATAAAAACATTTATGTTTCTGTGTAATATTTTATGAGACGAGCATTACACTTCGTATTCTCTGATACTGCACACACAAACTGCAGCGGAAAATCCTGCGCCTCTCATAGAGTCAATCTCCAAATGTAAAATAACATTCCTCTACAGCAGACAAGCAGTAACACTGCTTTATTTCTAGAAATTGTACTGTAAGGGTAGGGATTTCAAATTACAGCAATAAAGTGAATACAATATAAGATGTGCCAATAACCTGTCGTTCCAGTAGCGTTGTGCAGAGCATAACCTTCATCCTTTATTCATACCATCTTCTGCGCTATACTCAAACGCGTGAGCATTTACTCTGCTGTACCAATACAGCTGCACAATGTTTACCCAGAGACCATCAGCAAGAATGCAGACCAAAATAAAAAAGGAATAGATTTTATTAAGTATGAGGACAGAAAAAAAAATCCCTTACGCAGTATAATTATGAACATATTAAACATGAGATTTGTTAAACCACATACATTGAAATGTTTAGGCACCATCAAATCAACACAAATTTCATGAAGATGCAGAACATACATCAAGCATTTAAAAGCAGTCAAAAGAGCTGCATAGAGAAGTTAGTTATAAGAACAATTTTCAGCATTAACAAGTTTGAGAAATTGCTTCCACTATAATTTGGCATTGCTTTTCTTGCTGAAAATATTATATTCTGGTAGTGTTCTTTTCTATCAATCTTTCTCATGTAAACTTTAACACTGAAAATTCAGTTTTGGAAGTAATGAGAGCAACTAATCACTCTTCATTACCATTCAAACACACAGCAGCTTTTAACACAACTGAACCCAAAAAAAATTCGGGGTCACCCCAGACAGCTACAAAGGTTAAAGGCTACTGTCAAAACTCTGAAAGAGTAGTACCTTCAAAGATTTTGTAAATACAAAATTAAAATTCACACAGGTCACAACATATATTGTGTTTGAAGGAGCAGTCAGTGTTCATGTGTTAGTAAAAACTATTGTCTAACCAAAGTCCCCAACACATTAACTTAAAACCACAGAACTACCAAAGTTTCCTGAAGGCTGAAAATTCAGCAAAATCTGACAGTACCTGCTTAAAAGGGAGAAGGCTACTCACAAAGAAAGAATTAAGATCTTTAGAATGCTATATGCATTACTTTATAGTTCTTGAAAGTGCCGATCAACTAAAACCATTCATCTGTTCATACATGTTAAATAAATAGACATAAGTTAAAATGTATGTACAAAATGGACAATGCAATTCAGTAGTTCGAAAGTGGTTTGATTTGGGTTTATATGAGATCACAAAGTCATGTCTGACATGCGGGCTCACAACAAAAGCTTGTAACAACAGCTCCACAACACCTCTCTTGGTTGGAGTGGTTGTCTCGAATTTCCCTTTGAGTCATACATAAGGTAGAGCTTGAATCATTCAGAAGGTAAGCTGTACGTCAGAGGAGCACGGTAAAGTCTCCTGGCGTGCTGACATAACTACATTGATGATTTCAGTGAAATGCAACGAGCTCAAGCCGAACCCTCTGTTCTTTTCTGTCCTCAGAAAAGAAACACTGTCAGTTCCCCAAACTCATCTCAGCTAATACTGTGCGAGAGGTTTTGTGCGAGCCAAGCCGAGCACCTTCTTGCCAAACCGCTTACTTACAGCTCAAGATAAAACTAAAGTACAGGGCAATGGAGCTGTCAGACCCTCCTCTCTGCCCATGGCCTTTAGTCCTGCTGTAACTTCACCCCTCAGAACCCAGCAGGCCTCAGGTTAGTGGTTGAAAGACGGTGGCAAGTAGTTAAGGTCCAGTGTGGCCCCCGAGCCCAATGTTACGTCTGCTCCACGGGCACTCCCTCCTCCTTGGGCTGGGGCTCCAAGTGGATGGGGGTTACATGGGCAGGTTTCTTCACTCTGAACACAAAATGAGGTAATTGTAGCTTAAGAGATCATTAAGGTAAATTTGACACAGAGAATGTTCACATATACAGAATATCTACAATTGTATAGGAATTACCTAATTTTGCAAAATCAGTTCAAGCCAATTCCAACAAAACTGAATTCAGTTTTACTTCTATACAAGTTTTTATTGCAACATACTTGAAACATGCAAGGAAAACCACACACACACACACACACACACACACACATACACAGTCCATACACTGAAAACATGTTGTACTGTAATAGCGCAACACTGCAATATAATCTCACTGATCCTTTTGACCTTTTCTAAATAACCAAATTCCCATGCATCTCCCCTCCTCCTCTTTCTCCACTGGCTGCCTGTAGTTGCCTGTATCAAGTTCGAGAATCTGGTTACAGCCTACAAGACTATCAAAGGAACTGCATTCCCAATAGCCACAGGATCTGATTGTCCTGTAAACCTCACCAAGATCACTGCACTCCTCTGTCTCTGGCTGCCTGGTGTTTCCACTAGCAAGGGGTGCAAAGCAAAGTTTGCAGATTCTCAATTTTTGCTCCAATGCAGTGAGATGAGCTCCCTCTCTCCCTCAGAAGTCCTGAATTCCTTGCAGCATTCAAGAAGGGTTTCAGAAACCATATCTTTTGTACCAGTTTCTCTCTTGACCTCCTGACAGTTACATAAATTTGCATCTGCCATGGTAGTCTTTGTATCGTCTGACTCGATTCAACAGGCATCAAAACAATCGTCACACAAACTGTACTATGATCACGTTTATCTAAAGCTCTCTTGTTTGTTGGAAAATGCATTTTTATTTACTGAGTTGTACATTGCTTCACGGAAAAGTGTCTGAAAACTTGTTGAATCAAAAACAATTTACACACAAAGCCGGTTTTAGAAACACTTATGAATAGAAAATTTTTCATTTACTTATTTGCTTCACATGGCACTAACTGACCAGTTTCACATATCTTGTCAAACGAACAGAGACAACACAAAATCAGCCACAACATCAAATTAACTTACGAGTAAGGAGAGACAGGGACTGCCACAACCAGGATGTGGTTCTTCTTCCTGAAGAGACGCCACAGTCCCTTGTGGTTTCCTCGGACATCCAGGTCCCACACGTGTAGGCACTGCAGAGCATCACGATGACAACTGACACAAATACACACCATGTTCGCAGGCATCCGTTCACTTCCACTCATCAATTTCAGCAACTACAACACATTTCTGCAGAGACACAAATCAAGAGAAGCTGTCTGGGTCGCACTCCACTGACTCTAAACCCACCATGTTGGCCATGACAGTCCGGGCACATACTTTCTTCCTAGTGACAACTCAACCGCAGTACATAGGAGTTTTCCTGTGGGACTTATGCTCCAGTTTTCTGACAGGGATGACAGAACAGCAGGAAAAAGGAGTAGCTACAGGGAATCCACCACTGGAGAGGTGGCTCTTGGGAAGAACGCTGCTGTCAGGTTTTTTGTCTATGCATGTCGAAGATTCACTGGCACACCAATCTCAGTGACAACTTCTTTATATTTTTAGCAGGGTTAACTGTTGTTAACACAGAAATTAACAGATGCTGCACCTTCACAATCAAAGCGATCAAAATCTACACTGAACTCCACAGCATTACTTGCACTGTACTTGTTCATAAACCACTTCACAAAAGCTGTAAATGTTTTAGTATTAAAAAAATTGGACGGGACAGCAAGAAGAACCTGGACTAACTATCAGTTTGCCAGCTGAAGCCTCGTTCAGTGCTACTGCTGCATGACCTCTGAGTAAGGAACTTACCATGAACTGTTCCAGTAAAAACACCTTGCTGTATAGATAGTTTATATCGAGTAATTAATCTGATAAAAAATTTAATAATTAAAATTATTAATCAGTCTGCATGAAATTTGCACAGCAGCTGCGGAAGTGACCAGATTTTTCTAAAAACTGGATTTCTCATTCATTTTTGTGTGTACTAATTATGATTGTTTTCCCCATTGAACTGTTTTTAGCAGTGTACAAGATAATTTGAAAGCCACACACTAACTGTATTACACTGGGACTTAATTGTTCCTTTTCAAAACCTGCTGCTGGATGAAATAACGCAAGATCAAAGGTGTCTGACATTATTATAACAACTCCTTTCCCACCCGTTGTGAAAACAAAATGACTGTGTAAGGGGCAAAAATCCTACTGTAATGAATTACGGTCCCAGTGTATTAAATAGGGTATATACTCTCATAATGCTGTTGTAGCAGTTTTCCATTATACATTATTACATGAGGGCTAAGTGTTGTCAGAATTTTGTGACCTAAAACAGTTCCACAAAGGTGCAAAGGCGGGAAAAAGTCTGAAGTCTGGATCCCTGCACAAAGGCACAGTAACGAGAGAGCAGAAGTGTCCAGGGTTCTACCTTTGCCAGTTCAGTCCACGTTGTGGCATCAGTCTCCTGCTCCATCTTGATGTACATAATGTACGTCTTGCCCTCTGTGTCTGGGATGAAAGAGTCCAGGCACGGATTCTTGCTGTGGTCGAGGAGCTCTGCCCCCCTGCAGATGGAGACCAATCCACAAAATAAAAGTTTTGCTGACAGAGGACAATTTCATCTGTATCAGAAGCATGAAGTATGAACCAGGAAAGACTGGGAATTGCATGCAGCATTTTATAAGTGGTATGAGGTAGCAGTGGCTTAATAACTTAAGTGTGGTATCAGTGTCAAACTCACCCCAGTAAGTTCTGTATCTCTAATTCATAGGTATCCTTTTTCAACCTAGAGAACACAGTTACATTAATGCAGTGCTGCAAAACTACATTAATAGTTTGTCATTTTAAGCTCAAAATATTTAAGTTGCACACCTGTATTGCACAAGTAGCCAGTCATATAGCACATACCTCTCCACATTCTTGAGCTGAACGTTAGGCACTGTGTTGAACTTATGCTTTTTGAAATAGACTTCCTAAAAGTAACACAAAATGACAGCTTAGATTAAAAAAAATAATAATAATAATGTTCCAGAAAGCTTAATGCAATCTATATGCAATTCCAACAGTCATCTCGTTATGAAACAGTGGTTGAAAAACAAAAATTCTTTGTAAAAATTCAGGCCTGGTAAAACAGCTGACACCTTTACACTTATTCATTTAGCAGATGCTTTTCTCCAAACTCAAAGTAAACAAAAATGCTTTGCTTATAAACTGATAATAAACACTGCGTTATAATAGTTAAACATACTTAACAACAACAGATTGTGTTAGAGAATGTATTACTGCATTTCACAAGCATACACTTTGTGCCAGCTTTCATTACAATTATTAGCACTCTTCTGACAAGTGCAAAAATGTCACGTAAACAATAAGACAACTGAGCGGGAATGTCTGCAATAGCATCATAATCACTGAGCCAAGTAATTACCTATGGCTTAGCTACACAAGTGAAAGAGCAGAGTGAGCACTAAAAAAAAAAAAAAAAAATTTTTTTAATTTCTATGTGCACAATTAATTAACATAACAAAACCAATAAAATTCTGGATAAAACTGGAAAAAGCCAACAAAGTAAACCCATCTACATCACAACAGAAGCTTAGAGGAAAGTAAGGGTCAATAAATGCCTTTGAACATCTCGCAGTCCTTTAAAAACACTGTTCAGCATAACAGATGAGCACAGCATGGTAAAAAGGTGGTGCAATGTGGAATGTGTTCTGGCCATTTCATCTCGATATCGTGACGAGATGCTTACATGGAAGTAGCCGTTCATATTGAGGCCGATGATGCCAAAGTGGTACGTGCGGGAGACATCTGGGATGATGCACTCACGGCCCTTCCTCTGTTCAGGCATACGCATCCACATGTCCCAGTCCCACAGCTAAAAGAGAAGACAGAAACAAGGGAACACTGCAGATCAGGGCCTTCTTCACATGGCTCTCAAACAAATCCCTTAAGAGAGTAATCAAGGCTCTTATAGTCAATAATATAGAAGTTCATCAAAACAAAGCACAATATCCACACAGGACTCTAGTTTAGTTGAAGAAAGCCTAGATAAGCAGAACCATAACACTACTGCAGAGGGTGGAAAGCACTGGAAAATTCCTCTGGGGTGAAGCCTGAGTCTACTTAATTAATGTATAGCATTCTTATCTGCACTGAAAACAGTGCCGGAGGACATCTGCGTTAACCTCCTGTCTGGTGCTAAACAACTCCTTGCCTCCATGCTGCGTACCTCTCTGGATTCGAATATCACCTTATCTTTAGTGTCTTTGTGCCCTTCGAGGGATTTACGACTGACCCATGCAGACAGGCCATGCTCCTCTTTTTTTCACACCTCGTTGAACCATTTGTTTCTGTCCTAAACCTAATCAGTTTATGCTGCGGACATGCGGCCGGTCTTTCTTTACATCGGAAGGCACAGGGAAGCACATTGTGACTTCCCATCACTAGCGGTACACTGTGTAGCATATTGGCTCAAACTTGATTATCCAATTAAATATTTAATTTTATCTGTTTTGAGACTTCTTGCTTTCTTCTACAAGAACAACCATTGCCTTTTTTTGCTGTAAAAGGTATTTCTGATTTTAGAAACTGGTGAAGCCAATATAAATGTAACTTATACTTCTAGTTCAGTTTAATTCCATGTATTTATATAGAACGCTCTTCTCACCAGGCTGACACAGAGCGCTGAACACTTTGGAAAAGGCGTGGTACAAAAGAGGCGGGAACAGTACAATGCAAATATCCATTTTCTAAGGCAACAGACATAAATGACTACCAGGACAAGCCAGCTGGTAACTATGGAGAGGGAAGAAAAAAACTCCCAGCTGTGAAGAAGGGGAATAAAATAAGGGTCTGAGAGTCCAAGTACCAGTGGCTGCCCACCCCTCCTGGGCATTCTATTGTGGTGACATGTGTGAATATGTCTTGTGTAAAGAACACCATTTCTGTCAAGGTAGAGTTATAGTCTAAATTACTCTCCATTGCAGGGCTTCACAGTCCTGAAACATATTTTTTACCCTGCTGTACTCTTAAACTAGTTGAGCTGTTGACTTTCAAATGCGGTTTTGTAGTAACTGAAAAAAGTAATGCCTTTGTGTTTTTTAATACTAATGAAGTGTTGACGTTAAAATTAAGTGTTGAATTAAATATTTATCCATTGGCACTGACTTAATTGTTTCCTGTCTCTGAACAATTAAAAGGCTGAAAGGATGATTAATATTAATTAAGTTGAATACTAATTTTGCCATTCTACTTAAGCGATACAACTGAAGCAAATAAAGTTGCCAAAAACCAATCTGATAGAAGTTGATTTTAAAGTCTAATTTGGGACAAAGGTTCAAAAGGACCTGTCACTATAACCCTTCATCAACCATAAAAAAAACAAACCTAGTATTTAAGGAAAACTCAATCAATAATTTCAAAATTTGTAACAAAAACCAAGACACAAAAAGTGGGTCTCAAACCTGGAAATGGCATCCTATGATTTTGTGATACTATGTGAAGTTCTACATAAGAGTGTAACCTGTGCAGGATTGAGTAATATGGATGTCAAAAGGTGCAGCGTTGCATTGTAACATTTGAAACAGGGATAATCTATAGTTGTCCATCCATAATCTCCATAGTTAGACCAGTTTCCAGTTTAATGGAGGACCAAAGGAAAAGTATCTAAACTACAGCAGCTATTCAGCTTGACAGTGAACATGAAGATCAGCAGCGGGAGTTCCACCTTCTCAGGTGTTGGCCACTTGGGCTCCAGCTCGTCTTTGTACAGACTCTTCTTCAGGACCCAGCCGAGGCCTGGCATGCTCTCAACACGGTACAGCAGGGACGGGTCCTCTGCTGTGTGCTCATAGCCCTGTGGGAGATGCGCTCTACTTGAGTCTGGATACCACTGCAATCCCCCAGACAATTAAAAAACTGCATGTTCACAGTCTTTTGTGTGACAAAGTCTGGTTCAACCTCAATGTAGATTTTCTAAATACAAAATCATGCATATTTTAAAACATGATGCCATTAAATTTATATAATCCATATAGACATTAAGATGTCGCAGAGGAAATCAAGTATGACACTTTTTAGCATGGAGTAAGGTCAGCTGCCTCAGTGAACGTATTTCACTGGCACATTTTGGGCAGAGGAATCACCTGATCATTCCAGGCTGAGATGCAATAAAGGCTTTCGTCCTCATTTAGCAGATGAATAGTCTGACTCAGAAAGCTGTAAGTATAATAGCAAGGTTAAAACAAGAACAGGTCAGCTTCAGTATGCAGTACAAGTTCAAAACATGACCCATGAGGTACTAGTGTACCCACCATTTCAACATGAGTACTTTTTAAAACAACCTACTGTAACTTATCTGTGCAGCTCTGTATAGAAAACTGGTGCCACCTACTGGACACTTAATATACCAAAAACATGTAGATAATTCAATTGGAAATGTTATTCTTCTCTAGTGTAGCTGACCTTTTATTCAGCCTTAACATAAACTGAAAATGAATGCATTACACATCTGAAACCATGCTCAAACAAATGAGTTATAAGAAGGATTTCTCCAAAATAAGCATATATAGGAAACATTTTATTAGCACATCTTTAAAATAACAGAAATATGACAGATAGGGAGTTCTTACATTCCAGTAATCTCAAGTAATCTGGTTAATCATGATTTGTACTATGGCATGCAGTCAAAATTCATTTCTAGGTTGATCAATTAAGTGTTCAGGTGGATCAAAAACCATAATACTCAGTAGAACAAGGACCTGTTCTGCTCGTCTTTGAAGCACAGCAAGGAATTAAATATGACGGAATAGCTTTTAAGATGGAAATGTACAATGATTTTCAATTACTAAAATGAAAGTACTTACTTTCTGCTTGGATAATTCAAATTACAGAGGATACTTGGACAAGTTGTGTAAAGTGAGATCTCATACCTGAAGAAATCAACTGAAATGTCCAGGTCCTCTTCCAAGACAACGGCAAAGTTGGCATCCTACAAAGAAATCAGTGCACTTTAAAATTACTCTGGGTAAAACACTGACATTACATTACTAATCTACCAAAGTAACTAAAATGAATACTTACCGGATGAAGATTGAATGTTGCAGTCAAACTGGCTTTGTAATGCTGTGTAATCAAAAAGTATTAAATCCAAATTTAAATTCTAACAGAAATAACATGAGACGTTATGGTACATACACAAAAGGTGTCAGTCTCCAAAAGAATACCAGAAGAGGTGAACACAGTTTTTACACAATTGTCACAAAGAAGGTGATAAGAATAAACAGAATAATTTGATTGATTCACCTCATCTAACCAGTAATTTAACAACACTACTCCTTCGCATGATGATGGTCCTTCCTTGTCACAAAGAGTACAAGTGTTTCCCCACAGAAATTTCCAGAATGTCTCACCTGAGAAACTCTGGCATTTTTAATGCTTATGGGGGTGTGCTGCACCCCCTTAAGACCAAAAAGTTCCACCACATCCATTGGCTCCTGGGTCACATGGGACAGATCAGTGTGATTAACTGTGGTACGCAAAACAACTGAACACAGATGATTTCAATGATGAACGGTAGTAAATACCTCATAATATCCATCAATGAAGACTGTGATCATCTGTGGGTTGACACCATGAGCAGAGAGCAAA
The DNA here is from genome assembly GCF_900964775.1 of Scleropages formosus. NCBI lineage: Eukaryota > Metazoa > Chordata > Actinopteri > Osteoglossiformes > Osteoglossidae > Scleropages > Scleropages formosus. Next base: position 14,544,403 of record NC_041814.1, on the reverse strand, counting down.
GATCGCAACATCCTGACGAAGAAACATCACGTACACTAGATAAGAACTTTAGTTCAAATCGACAAATTAGTGAACTACTATAAGTATATATAGGACTAATGCACAGGTATAGAAGATATATTAATAATTCAGATAAGATTAATTACCAGCACATGTTGCATCTATTAATTCAAACACAAGAACAGACAAACTAAATTTAAAATTCTAAATGATTTATACTTGTCAACTTCTTTTTTTTAAGTATAGAGAAAATATTGATTTCTGAAACTAGAAGATATGATAGTCACCACCATATTTGGTGGCTACACAGAAAATATTAAACATTAAATTGAAAACGAGTGCAACACATGGCATTAACAACAGGCTCACCTATAGAGATAGTTTGGTCTGTTCCCTGCAATTACTGCAACAGGAACATTGTAGACATTATTTCCTGGCAACTGCAGTATAAGAAAAAAAAAATATATATCTTTAGTCACTCAAGTATTCACATTTTGGTGCTAAAACTGTAGCATTATGCTGTACATCAACCTCTAAACCATGCACAATACAGTTCCATCTCATTAAATTAAATGTACACTCAGGCACGTATGCCACTGGAGCATCAGGCATATAAGGACAACACTACTCATTCCCAAACAGGAATATTCCACAACCCCAGGCAGCCCACAAGGCAGGTCATCTTACCGGGTCAGGGTTGAACTCGATGGGGGCTGGATCTTTACAGCTGCAAATGCTGCCATACCCCTCTACTTTACTGCAGAACACCTTCCGCCGCCGGTTCAGCTCTGTGTCGGCCCAGTGGCACTCTGCCTCTGCCAGAAACGAAGCACCAAACACATCAGGTAGCATCATTCATCATAATCACAACGTAAATAAGACGTCCACATCAGACATTAAGATATGCTGTATCTTTTGTCTTGAACCATTACCTTCTGATGGTGTGAGCTGCACCTCAGTTTTCAACAGCACAGGTTCACCCCAAGTTGACAAGGCTGGGGATTTCGAGTGTTTCTCTCCATACACTTGACCTGTAAGATCACCCAGTGACGAGAAGTGAACAACAAGGGGCAAAGTGAAGGATTGAGTATCAGGTGATCCAGGTATTATTTGAGCTGCGTACCTCCCTTTTTCACCACCAAGGTCCACATGTCCCTCCAACTCAGCGTCAGCGACACCCGACTGCCCAGCCCCTTCAGCAGGTTCTTAGCAGCATCTTTTAAGTGGAATGTCCCCTCATCCTACAGCGGAAAACACATGCTAAACCATTAAAATTTGGCACATTACATTAATTTAGCAGATGCTTTTTTCCAAAGCGACTTCCAATGAACTCTATGTAGCTTTATCAGTCCACACACTTTATTCACCGCAGTGACTTACACTGCTAGATACACTACTTACACTGGATCACTCATTCATACATCAGTGGAACACACTCTCTCTGTCACTCACACACTATGGGAGAACCTGAACAGCATGTCTTTGGAATGTGGGAGGAAACCAGAGCACCCGGAAGAAACCCATGCAGACACAGGGAGAACACGTAAACTCCACACAGACTGAGCGGGGATTGAACCAACATCCTCTTGCACCACCCAGGTGCTATGAGACAGCAGCACTACTTGCTGTACCACTGTGCTGCCCCTACATTTCAAACAGAGCAGCCTATCACCCCCCCCCCCCCTTTTTTTTTTTATACTTTATGACATAAATACACACATAGATAGCTTTAGTATGTGGCACACATTAAAAATACTATAGGGACCCTTTACTTACCTTGATGGTGAAAATAAGCACCCTCCCACGTGTTACCATGTTAAGGAATAGGATCATGGCCTCATCCTCATGAGGAGAATAAGTATCAAAAACACGCTTGGCCATCACGTGCCCCTGGAAGTAAAACATATCACTATAGATGTGCACAAATTTATGCACACACACGCAAAAAGGCAAAATAAAACTTCTGCAGCACACAAGCAGCACAAAGCACCATAACGACTGACATTTATGAGCTCAGCTAAACTGTCTCCCATAAAATGGTATTTCCTCTGGAAAAAAAATGTTTAAACATATAGGAAGAATGTGAGCAGTAAACTTAATTTGCATGTATCTTTTCTTGCCAAGAGCAAAGGCTACAGTATAAGCCAGCAAGCTACCACTATTGATTTTCTGCTCAAATAGCAGGCACTGTCTTAGCTCTACATCACCACCATGCTTACACACTGTTAAGCGAAACTCCTCAAGAACTGTTAGTTGACGAATGTAATTCAAGACACTGAATTTCTGAGCATTACCGTGGTCCACTGTCACTCACCGTGGCCTGATTAAGAACAATGACATGAACACCCCTCCCCTGCTCCCGCATCTCATCCTCCAGGACCTTTGACAAAAGAGAAAACATCACATTAAAACAACCAGCTCCAATTTCAATACTGCCCACACCATAAAGAAATAATGGGGGGGGGGAATGTGTAATATTTCTGATCTCAGTTTTCCTGGGCGTAAATAGCAAGTCTGCTTTCAGTAATTCAAGTTAAGAATTATTCTTGGGGAACAGCTGTGGTGGCTAAAGGAAAAGAAGAACCATCTGAGGGGGTGAGGAACTCACAGTGGTTCCATCAACCGCCACGTAGACCTTAGAACGGCTGGAGTACACCTCAATATCCAGCACTTTCCTCCCGCTTTGTGGTCTACGGGGGGTCTCCATGTTGGGCAGGGCTTCATCTGCAGAACGAACAATTAACCATGTAGATATATCAGTTGGAATCAATTTTGGCATTGATCGGCATGCATTTCAGTACAGATGAGAAATGTTTGGTTGGTTGGGTATTACATAAAAACAAATAAATTCCACAAAAAATGCTCAACTCATCCAACAGTTCTGAACAGTGTCATTCCTTTGTTAGGGACAGCTGGTAGCTCAGCGGTTACACAGCTACTGCCTTTGGACCCATAGGTCACAGGTTCAATTACCACCTCCAGCTGTAGTACCTTTGAGCAAGGTACTTTACCCAAAATTGCTCCAGTAAAAGTTACCCAGCTGTATAAATGGATATACAATTGGGCGGCACAGCGAGTAGTGATACTGTCTCACAGCGCCTGGGTGGTCTGAGAGAATGTGGGTTCGATCCCCACTCAGTCTGTGTGGCGTTTACATGTTTTCCCCATGTGTGCGTGGGTTTGCTCTGATTTCCTCCCCCAATTCAAAGACATGCTGTTCAGGTTCCCCCATAGTGTGTGAGTGACAGAGAGAGAGTGTTTCACTGATGTATGGATAAGTGACCCATTGTTAAGTAGTCTATCTAGCAGTGTAAGTCACCATGGTGAATTAGGTGTGTGGGCTGGTAACACTACATAGTATCCATTGTAAGTCACTTTGAAGAAAAGCATCAGCTAAAGGTAAAGTAAATGTTATGATGACAGACAGCAACGTGCAATGAGACCACCCTGGTTCTCACTGGACTGAGCTGCAATCTCACCATAATCCTGGCCTGCCTCCTCATCGTCCGCTACTCTCCTCGTGTCCAGGATTAGCTTGATGTTCACTACCACCGTCACCAGCAAGAACAGCACGGCTCCAGCCTGGGGAGAAGAAGGGAAAGTGATGGGTCAGGATAACCCACCACAGTTACAATACTCCAACGGAGGGACTGACATCTTCAGGTGTTGTTTTTTTTTTAATTTTTTTGGATTGTGTAGCAAATTCCCTGCAGGAAGTGCTGCGTGTCCCCCAGTCCACCCTAGGTGGACCAGCCCTTCTCTCGCGAAGGCCTGCAGCTGCACAGGCGCTCATTGCCTGCTGCTCTCCTCACCTGGCAGAGGCGTCGCAGCGCCCTCTTGCTCGTCAGCTTGTACTTCCAGGTGAGGTAGAGGCTCCGCTGCTGTCGCGGGATGAACGGCTTGGCTCGCGGATTCGGCGTCCACGTGTCCATGGCGGCGGCGCGAGCAGGACCCGCGCGGCGTGTCCACGGTGCGCGTGCGGCTCCTCCAAGTTACGTAGCCATCTGTCAGTGCAGCACGTGCACGAAGAGCAGGCAACCTGTTACATCACCACATCTGAGGTGCAGGACGATCATCATCATCATCATCATGCCATGGATCAGCGACATAACTTATGTTATCATGTCATAAGCAAAACATTCAAATGAACTGGCTAAGTCAAGCAGTTTGGTCTGTACAACACAGAACTTATCGGATCAACAACCCGCATGTTCTCAGTTTATTCAACACACCAGCAGCCCGTGGGTTCAGCGCTCGTGTGTGAACCTGCTTCTCCTCGCGAACATTCATTACATTGTGAGCATTTTGCGCAAGTTTGGAGGATACTCTCTCCCAATTTGAATATTTATCGTCAGTATCATTTAAAAGTCGAGAAAGAGATGTGTCTAATTCTTACTTTCTCTGCCGTTAATAATTTCGTCGGCGATGTTTACTTCATACAGGTACGGATTTAAACATGATTGCTAACCGACCCCAACGCCGCTACATGCCGCACTACTGTAGAAGGACTACTAAGAACAACTTCCGGTGAACAGTCTCAGGGTCCCAGAAATCAATCAGGATTCCCTACTTCACTTCCGGTTTAACGAATGCCGGATTTGGGGATAGCTTCCGTTAGTTTATCGCCACTCCCGGATGTTATTCCTGCTGTCAGATTTACATTTATTCGGTTAGCAGAGTCGCCTTTCACCTAAATGACATTCAGTGATTTTTAAACTAGTGTTTAGGTTACAGTGCTAGGTACACTGCAGTAAACGTCCTTTTGTCTTCACACGTTTATGCCACAGCAACACACACATCCGAAACACGTCCTTGTTTGTAGGAACACGTTACAGACCCATTTAAACACCGGGAAAACATGCGAAATTCACAACACACTGACGTGGAGTTGAACCCACCTAATCACACCGCTTAGGCGCCACGACATACTGTGTGCGCATGTATGTGTATGTGTGTGTGTGGACAACAAGGCATACTCTCGAAAACTTCTAACAAGTCCAGAACTGAAAAACGTTAAGTTATGTAACTGTCCGTTTAAGTAATTTATTAGTGCTTCGTAGAATATTATGCCTCAGTACATTATTATTATTATTATTATTATTATTATTACAAGTAATGTAGGTACGCAGTAATAATTCAGTAATGCATGTTGTATGAAGGAAACAACCCCAAATGACAGCACTTCAGTTCGACTTTTCTAATTGTGAAGAGACGGACCCGTCCAACCAGTTTCTTAGTGCACAGCGCAAATTTGATGCAATTTACTCATCTTAGCGCGAGGGGGCACTACAAACCACACAACAAGTACCAAAACACTTTTCCCGCTTAAAGTCTTAGCGATCGGTAGATTATTGGGGACGTGCATGTTGTGCAAGCAAGTTACTAGTAAAATTAATAGTAAAAAATAATTGCAATAACAATAACTATAACTTGTCTTATCGAATGCCAAAGAATTGTGATACCATGGTACAGTGCTTGTCAACCATAGTACTCTTGTAAGCCGCGTGAATGCCATTTTGTTGTGTGATAGTCAGCAGAGTGTTGAAGTTAAGGAAACCTTCTAATACAGACCGAGTTAACACCCTACTTGTTATTTTCCATTAAACTTTATTTATTAAAGTTATTAATACAATACACAATTAAAAACAGACATAAAAAAATCTCAGATCAAACAAATCCAAAACCACATTTCCTACAGTTGGTCAACAAAGCTTACAAAAAAGCCATTACATAAAATACATTGTCAAGACAGTAACAAAGTCTTTCCCATAACAATCCCTCTTCCTGGCTTCAAAATATATAACTGAACCCACTTGTTAACTTTCTGCCTTAGGCAAAATTTCACAGTGCATGGAAATATTGTGGTAAAACAGACAATAAATATTTAAACGACATGATGGTAACTGGGACGTCTTGGTGTAGTATATGTGTATGAATTTCTAAAAAAAAAAAATGGATCAATGTAACATTGAAATATGTTCTGACATTTTGGAATATATTTTTCAGCTCCGTCACACAGTAACACATCAATGTGTACTAAGTTTAAAAATAACAGACAAAGACCAAAGGCAAAAAAATAAGATACCGTTTCAGTGTAGGAATTTGACTATGCAAAGGCAAATCATTACAAATTAGTCAGCATGTGTTCTGGGACAAAATAAATCACAGAAACAAATGTTATTATACACACAATTATGAAATCCATAAACCCTCTAACATTTAAAAAATAGAAAAAGCTGCTTGTATTGAAGTTGCTAAATGTGACAAAAATCAGCCTAAACAGGCTGTATTGGATTAGTTTGGTTACTTGGGAAAGCTATATCACATTTTACTGGAGCTCAGGTAACAGACTTGCTCGTAGAAACACCCACCATAAGAATGTGTACAGGTCAAAGGCAGAGTTTTTTCCCCTCCCTGTTTCTCCATATAAAGAAAGTCAATCTTATGCAACCACACACATTCCCTGTCAGAGCATTTCCCTTTCCCCGGATTCTGTCGCCGAAGAGAGGCCCAGCAGTCAGGGATCGCGGACAGACGGGGAGGTCACTAAAATTCACGTTCGCCTTGCAGAAAACATAACAATGGAGATCGTCAGACTGCTGGATTGGAGTAATTTGGGCTCAGTTGTTTTCTTTGGCCTGCTGTTCCTGTTCTTCTCAGAGATGTTCAGGATAAGATTTTTCCAAAACAAGTTGCCACCTGGGCCAAAGCCATTCCCCTTTGTGGGAAATCTGCCTCAGATAATTAAAGCACCAATGAAGTTCATCAATAAGGTAAAATGACGTAAAGGACCTGTGTTAAATATTAATCTATGTGTGTGGACATATTGATCTCTACCTGTATGTGGCTCTGACCTTGTGCCGTGCATAAAAACATATATATACAGTATCTATCTATCTGTATATAATATTTTGTTTATTGTATATTTTTATATTATTCACCAAGTTACTGAAATAATACATTTTAAACTTCATTCCTACAGCCTTCTTTGTGTGTTATGATGCAGTCTGAATGTTACATCTGATACAGTTCTCTGTATATATATATATGCCAAATCCAAAAATCAAATTTTTCTTACATTTACAGCATAATCCAAGATATCTCTCAAACAGGATTGAGTACTCTCTATTCAAGAGCTTTACACTAATTTACATTTATGTTACTTATACCATTGTTTCTACTTTCTGGTAAAAAACCTTTACACAAATCATGACTTTGTCTTTCTATAGTATTTTTTGCTCTCTTCAATAAAAAGTTTATTGTTATGTGTGCAACGTTACAAATGAGTCCTGTCCAACCAACTACTGTACAACTGTGTAAAAAAGTAAAACAGTAGTCATTTTGTGAAAAAAAATGTTGGTTTTCTGTTCTACGATAGATCAAAGAGTATGGAGAAATCAGTTCCTTTCATTTTGGTCGGGAACCATCCATAGTGCTGAACACCATCGATGTTGTGAAGGAAGCTTTGGTTCATAATGCTTCTGAATTTTCTGGAAGGCCTTATATACCTGTTATCGATTGGGTTACCAATGGAAAGGGTAAATACCAATATATTCTTTGTATTTTTCCCCTGCCCTTGGACACTACTGTCCTGACAGTTGACAGCACTGGCTGTTGACTTTTTAAACTTTTAAATTGCATATTGTCTAAGTAAAATGTGTAATTTAACAACAAGCAATTATTGTTTTCTTACTATAAACAGGTATTGTGACTGTTCCTTATGGTACTTCATGGAGGCAACAAAGGAGATTTGCTTTACAAACTTTACGCAATTTTGGTTTGGGCAAAAAATCTTTGGAAGAGCGTGTTTCTGAAGAAGCCAGATACTTGATAGAGGAGCTGGAGAAACATAAAGGTAAAAAGTATGATAGCAAAATGTAGTGTCAAGAAAAGGGAATAAAAGTGTAAACAATGATGTGTAGTGACGCCTCCTTTGTTCTCATTAAGTAAGCTTATTAGTGTTTTAAGCAGAGCTATAAAAGCTGCATATAAAAATAGGCAATAGGTTTAGGGAACAAAGCTGCAGTACTTGGTTTTGCTTGGGTACATCTTTCTCATGTTTGGATTTCAGATGTTAAAATTGTATTGCAATGCTGTTCAGCCAGTCAGAACAAATTGTTTCTATTAACTGCAATGCATGTATACTGAACTTGAAATTTTTAAAAGCTGTGCTGAGATGTATTTCAGTTTTGCTGCATCGTGTACTGGAGACATTCTGAATGACTTTCTGCTGCTTCACTGCCATTTATTTCTTTCATGTTAATGGATCAAGTGGGTAGAGTACTGAATGATAATCTATCAGACACTAACTCATTGTTCTATATGTAAAGGTAAGAGCTTTGATCCTCAACATTGTCTTCAAAATGCTGTCGCTAACATCATCTGCTCCATTGTCTTCGGCAACCGTTTTGATTATGACAACAAGCGTTTTGGCTACTTCCTGGAAATTACAAACAGAAATTTCATATTGGCAGGTTCTCCTGTTGGTCAGGTACAATTTATATTGTTTTTACATCTGTGACCTTCATTCTTCTTTAGTAGTATATCAAAGCACTTTGTTATATGTTTCTTATACAATTGCTCATCATTTTATACCTTTTGTAAACTAATGCAAAAATGTTTAATATTTGGGATAGAAATTTCTGCTGGATATAGAAGAAAAAAAATTAATAAGATGAAAGTTTTGCAGTTTATACTTCACGTTTTATGTAATTTATAAAAGTTCTTTTATGAACCTTCCCTAAATATTTATATTTTTCTTGCCTGTGTAATATTTATGTATTTATTCCTTTATCTGTGGTACAAATGGCTAGCTTTCTGACAACATGTTATAACACAAGCTCGCTTTTTCCCTGTCAGATTACGAATTTCTTGCCATTCATCAAGTATCTCCCTGGACCCCAGCAGAATATCAAGAGAAATGCCAACAAGCTGCTAGCTTTTTTTGAGGAGGCTGTGAAGGAGCATAAAAGCACCTTAGACAGAGAGAACCTCAGAGACTTCATTGATACATACCTTGTAGAAATTGAAGCTGTAAGAGAATATACCTGTTTAAGTTAAGAAAGACGTTAGGGACTTTGGCAGTGAAAAATGTAAAATAAATATCTTCACAGTCTTAATTATGTGTATTCGATGATTCTACAGGCAACACGGAAAAAGTTTTCTAATTTTATGAAAACTGAAGTCAACCTATGTCCTGTCTGTTTATAGAGCTTCTTCTCTTTTCTTTTCTGACCTGAACAGCAAAAATCCAATCCAGAGTCAACTTTTTCTGAGGAGAATATGATTATGACTGTGGCTGACCTCTTCTTTGCGGGAACAGATACTACAGCCACCACGTTACGATGGGGTCTAATTTTCATGATGGAGCACCCAGATATTCAAGGTTCTCTATGATCTTACACCAACACATTACACTGATGTATGTGGTGTCATGTGGTGTTTCTGCATGCATAGCACACATAGTGTTAAAGGTGGAAAAAAGTCCCCTGAAGGCAAAGGTGTCCGCTAAATACTAGTTAATAGTAATTGTACCATTGCTTTGGGGAAAACAGTCTGCTAAATAAATGTAAATGTAAATGTAACAAAGTATATGAAGCTTTCTGATAGCTTCTTGTATATTTCCAACATTAGAGAAATGCCATCAGGAGATTGTTCAAGTGCTTGGCTACGATCGTTTGCCAACCATGGATGACAGAGCCAACATGCACTATGTTCATGCCACTGTCCATGAGATACAGAGGTTTGCCAACATCGTACCCCTGGGAGTAGTACACTCAGTCACCAAAGACACTCAGTTGAGGGGTTATCATCTGGCCGAAGTAAGGAGCAAATGGTAGCGCCATGTTAGGACTAGATGTCGGTATTAATAACTGGAAGGCACTCTTGTTAAAAATCTGTTTATGACATTTTGCTGTATCAGGTTTCTTGGACACAGGCAGAGCTTATGGTAGCTTTTTTGTTTGTTAAAGTGTGTTTTTTCTCTCACAGGGAACACAGGTCTTTGTTAACATGACAGCCATTTTAACTGACAAAGATCACTGGAAGTTTCCTTATGAATTTAACCCGGGAAACTTCCTCAATGACGAAGGAAAATTCTTCAGACATGAAGCATTTCTGGCCTTCTCTTTGGGTGAAACATGCTTTCTACTATTCTGTTCTTCATTCTGACAATGGAACTTGTTAAATTACATTTTATTATTGTTTTTTATTTAGTGTAGGGTATAGACTACATTAGGTTATTGCAGGTGGGTGTATAGTGTCTCAAGTCTGGCTTCCCTGTTTTGCTCCTCTAAAATTTCTTTGTGCTGTATACCTCTCTTCAGTTCTGATTTTTAAGTTTAAAAGTCTACTTTATTGTTGCTAGCTGTCTTAAGCACATTGGTGTGTGTAATACATAAAGAAGCATTAAATTGAATTAAGCTTGTTCTTGGTGCTCCGGTCTTGTTTCAGGACCCAGAGTGTGTTTGGGGGAGCAGCTGGCCAGAATGGAGCTTTTCATCTTCTTCGTCTCACTAATACAGCACCTCAAGTTCATCTGGCCTCCCGGTGTTGACTCGTATGACAGGGATGGGATCTTTGGTATTGTCAGAGGTCCACGACCCTTTATGATACTCTGCCATAGTCGTGACTGCAAAAAGTGAGGGATCCTTTCCAACACACTGAGTTTCAACAGTTTGTCCAAGTCACATTCTATATTATTCCATCTTTCCCTAAATATATTTTCAAGGTTAGGCACTATGACTATAACAAAAAGCAATAGCCAATCTAAAAACGCTGTGTCACGCGCACCTTACCCGCACCTGCATCTCATCAAGGCGGCACGGGATAAAAGGACCGGGATTCCACGCCTGCTTGCGGAACCTCACTTGAGCAACCGCTACTCCCGTGTGTCCAACGATTCCTGTCCCTTCGAAGTTCCTGATCTCCTGGCTACCGACCTTTGCGTTGTCTCGTCGTTTACGCCCTTGTCTGCTCCAAGAAACCCTGAACGCTCAGCGCCTGACCCTCGCCTGTCCCCGATTACTGCTCTTCATCTTGCTCCTTGGCTTTGTTTGTTAATAAACAGAACCCGCGATTGGGTCCTACTCACCTTCGCCCCAGTTTCCATTGTTCTAGCATGACACGCTGCAGTTGTATTTACTACAGAAGTTGTAATTATGTACTCTGGACAAAAACACATACACACGCACACACACACACACGCACACACACACACACGCACACACACACACACACATTGACTGAAACCGCTTGTCCCGAGTGGGGTTGCAGCGAGCCAGAGCCTAACCCAGCAACATAGGGCGCAAGGCCAGAGGGGGAGGGGACACACCCAGGACGGGCGGACAAAAACAATATATGCATTATTATCGAGACGTTCCATGCCAAGCTGGGTATCCAAGATGCCATTTACCAACATTACAATTACTTGTTAAATGCTGGCTTACAAATTGTTACTTTCTAGAATGCCCAAGAGGGGTGGGCAACCACTGGCCCGTGGACCCCCAGAGGTTTTTTTCCTCCCTCAACCTTCAGTTGGGAGTTTTTGTTCCTTTCCCCGGTGGCCAGTAGGTATACTTGTAGCTCTATAATAAGTTCTTCATTATGGTAGCCGTTAGTTGACTGTCTTGTTTGTATCAATTTTTCTTGCTGTATGCCTGTGTTAAAATGCTCTGTGTCACTATGTGAGAACAGCGCTCTATAAAAAACACACACACACACACACACACACACACACACTTTCAGAACCACTTGTCCCATACAGGGTCACGGAGAACCGGAGCCTACCTGGTAACACAGGGCAAAGGCCAGAGGGGACACACCCAGGACAGGACACCAGTCCGCCGCAAGGCACCCCAAGCGGGACTCAAACCCCAGACCCACCAGAGAGCAGGACTGTGGTCCAACCCACTGCGCCACTGCACCACCACGCCCCTTCTATAAAAAATAAAAATAATAAAATAATTATTTGTAACACAAGTATTATCAGAATTTGTACCTTCCTTTCATTTTATTTTGCCAAGTATTATACTGTGCTAGAATGAACTGAAAAATTATCACACAGCTTGTCTATGATAAGCCTCCAAATTATCTTCACTGTTCTATGTTGCATTATAATTTCCATTGTAATTACTATTTGGTTAAATGTTGAAAGCTATAATTATTGTAAGAGTCTGAGGAAAAAAATAAGCATAGTGCATGTAGAATATGCATCAATGTGATTTTGTCCTAACAGCTGCTGGATGAACAAGGGTCTGAACACCAATACCCTGCAGTTGTACCACATCAGTAAGAGAGGCCAGGAGATGCTTCACAGATGCATAATTATTCAGTAGTGCAGGGTGATAAAGGGTGGGGCAGGATCTTCGAACAGCTGTCAGTGGTACACCTTGCGGATGTTTTTTCATGAGCGCCTGAAGGGAAGCCTTCAGCTCTTTCATAGGGTCTGTCTGTACAGGCACTGGACTTCCTAGCACAGATTCCAACATACAAACAGAAAATGTGGCAGAGTAAAATCTTCTTTGAAACAGTTCACTGTAATGCAGATAAAGAAAATAATTTATAAAACACCAGAAATCTTAACTGTTCAATATCGAACTCAAGTTATTGAACATACGGTTGCATAATAGTGGCTTAAACAGCATCTTGAAGACAGAGGAAAAGAGACCAGTAGAAAAGAAAACCATGTGAGAAAACTTCCACGTGTCAGGTACACATGTTGTGATAACTATAACATGGGTGTTTTGATACATTAAAATCAATTGGTTAAATTTTGTAAGCATGTATGCAGTAAAGTAATTCACATAATCAGCCTACCCATACCTGATCGTTGCTGACTTTGATCTTGATCATGCCTGAAGGACTTTCTGGTGGCACTATTGTGGTTTTCCTCTGACATCTGTGGGAATAAAGAAGTATATATTATGGTCTATGGTAAAACCATTATAGTCACTTTATGAAAAAAACAAATTCTATTAGCTAATTACACTTGCTCTTCAACTTATGAAACAATGGGGACTTGACATCTTTCCATAACTCAATTTCTATGTAATTCCCAAGTCTCTTTTACCGCTAAGCTACAATCCATAAAAGCTATGAAATACAACTATTCTTCCACTTATTCACAGGATAGAGCTATAAAAACCACAAATAAAGCTATACATGGTAATCTGTGCCTGAAAAACCCTTTGTAAGAAGAATTTTCATAATTTGAAGATGTAATTACCATTAGTGTCAATGGTAAGAAGTTATGAATTCTTGAGCACCAAAATTGAAACCCACTGATGCTAAAATATCACCAAATTAAAATGGACGCATTTATTTCCACAGCTAACATTACTTATCATAATGCAACATAATAAGGCAGTTTGCCTTCATTAATTATGCTGTAATACTGTGTGGCTTTCTACTTGACCTTGTTCAGCTCTTTTGTAGCTTTAATGTACCACAGACTTAAAACTCTCACAAACAAAACATATGCAGATGCTCAATGTTTATATTTTAGATTGGCCAATAATGCAAAGAAACAAAATAGAACATTAAAGAGAAAATAAAGCAATTCAAATGAATTTGCAGACAGTAAAAGGCTGACTTTAACAGGAATGTTATACTATGAAAAAGGTATACAGTGCTGCCCGAAAGTATGTGAACCCCTTGTGTGCCTTAGTTTTTGAATAACCATAAAACGGTTATTTATTCAGGATCAGTTTTTCTCATCTCACATAAGAGGTGTGTAATTAGCAATTCCATATGTAGGATTAGTGGAAATCATATAGAAAAACAGAAGTAGTGGAGGTGCAAGAATAAGTGCACCCCAAGTTGCATTGGTTAAACCAAGTAGGTAAGTAGAATCAGGTGTGTAACTAATAATCATTTATTCATTTTATAACTTTATTTAAAGATTTAAGGTTTAGATTTTTTCAGTTTATTTCTATATTTTATACATGAACAATCACCATCCATATAGAGTTCACACACTTTCAAGGAGCACTATATACCAAATGACCTAAAAAAAAGAAACTATCTATAAGGCTGATAATAGGAGTTCAGCAGTCTTTCTCACCAAGAGTGTGCCGTGCTGGCAAGACAGAGGGGTGACTGGGGAGTCTTCTCGTGAATGCCGTGGGCCCTCATAGTGACAGGATACTGAGACCTGGTCTTGGAGGAGAATGTGCTTCGACTTAATCTTGACAAATTGATCTCCATTTAACTCCAGAATATCCACATAATCCTCCATGGCTTTGAAAAGACCTGTCAGCTTATTGAATCCATGTCTGGAGAGGACTAGATCTTCACAGTACTTTCTCCGATAGGCTGCAGTGAAGTCAGATACCTTCAGTCCAGAAGGATGTTGAGACAACAGCTGTAGAATCTCCTCGTGCACCTTAGACTTTTTCCCCAAAAAAGAAATAATTTCAAGATGAGTAGGGTAAAGTAGGGAACAAAGTAACACGAGGCACAAAGACACAGCAACTTATTGGAGCAAGGACAATGTGCCCTCATCGCTAAACAACCCTGAGTACATGCACAATGACTATTTCTACCATCTGTGAAAAGGGCAGAAGGAAGTGAAGGAATTCCAAGTATATATTAGTAGATATTAGGAGTTCAGCAGTCTTTCTCACCAAGAGTGAGCTGTGCTGGCAAGACAGAGCGGTAACCGGGGAGTCTTCTCGTGAATGCCGTGGGTCCTCATAGTGACAGGATGCTGAGACCTGGTCTTGGAGAATGTGCTTCGACTTAATCTTGACAAATTGATCTCCATTTAACTCCAGAATATCCACATAATCCTCCATGGCTTTGAAAAGACCTGTCAGCTTATTGAATCCATGTCTGGAGAGGACTAGATCTTCACAGTACTTTCTCCGATAGGCTGCAGTGAAGTCAGATACCTTCAGTCCAGAAGGATGTTGAGACAACAGCTGTAGAATCTCCTCGTGCACCTTAGACTTTTTCCCCAAAAAAGAAATAATTTCAAGATGAGTAGGGTAAAGTAGGGAACAAAGTAACACGAGGCACAAAGACACAGCAACTTATTGGAGCAAGGACAATGTGCCCTCATCGCTAAACAACCCTGAGTACATGCACAATGACTATTTCTACCATCTGTGAAAAGGGCAGAAGGAAGTGAAGGAATTCCAAGTATATATTAGTAGATATTAGGAGTTCAGCAGTCTTTCTCACCAAGAGTGAGCTGTGCTGGCAAGACAGAGCGGTAACCGGGGAGTCTTCTCGTGAATGCCGTGGGTCCTCATAGTGACAGGATGCTGAGACCTGGTCTTGGAGAATGTGCTTCGACTTAATCTTGACAAATTGATCTCCATTTAACTCCAGAATATCCACAAAATCCTTCATGGCGTTGAAAAGACCTGTCAGCTTATTGAATCCATGTCTGGAGAGGACTAGATCTTTACAGTACTTTTTCCGATAGGCTGCAGTGAAGTCAGATACCTTCAGTCCAGAAGGGTGTTGAGATAACAGCTGTAGAATCTCCTTGTGCACCTTAGACTTTTTCCCCCAAAAAGAAATAATTTCAAGATGATTAGTGTAAAGTGGGGTACAAAGTAGCATGAGGAACAAAGACACAGCGACTTACTGGGTCAAGGACAATGTGCCCTCATCGCTAAACAACCCTGAGTACATGCACAATGACTATTTCTACCATGTGTGAAAAGGGCAGAGGGCAGTGAAGAAATTCCAAGTAAACAGGGGGAAAAAAGAACTTTGACCCGGTGAATAAAAAAATGCTGCCTTCCAAACTAGCTGTACAGCAGTTCTTCAGAAATTTCAATGAACTCCTCAAACCCAACGGACCTTGCACCTGACTCAATATATAATCTTGATGAAACAGGTATAAGCACAGTACCCTGTCAAGATCAAATTCTCTCCAAAAAAAGAACACGAGCTGTTGGACGGATTGTGTTACCTGAAAATTCTCGTCACACTGGTGTGTGCCATCAATGCCATGGGGAACCACATCCCTCCATTTTTAATTTTTCCCAGACCTTCAAAAACCATTTTGTTTTGGGTGCACCCCCAGGATCGATATTCCAATGGTTCTAGCTGGATCAAAGATGACTTTCTGGCTTACTTGAAACACTTTTCCAACAACACATGACCATCACCAGCCAAACCCATTCTTCTAATTTTGGACAACCACATCTCCCATTTGTACATTCCAGGTACTGATGTCAGGATTAGAATCACATCACTCTCCTCATCATTCCTGTCACTGTTCACACAAGCTGCAACCCCCTGATCTTGTCAGTAACGGCCCTTTCAAAACTTTTGTCAGTCAGCGGGCTCATGCAAGAGAAAACCCTTGCAAGAGCATGTCAATCTATGACATCCTTGGCATTGTTGGAACTGCTTAACCTTGTGCAATGATGCCTGACAAAATCATTGAATCCTTCAGATGCACAGGTATTTGGCTCGTTGATGAGTTTGTGTTTGTGATTTATAAGCAATGCAATCTTGTCACAGGAAAACACATTTTTGTAACCTCAGTGAAAACACAAATATTTCAGGGACTTATAGGTGATGAAATTTTGTGTTACATTGTACCCCGTTTTACCTAACACAGACGTAACTGCACAGTTAATAGATGTAAATTACAAAATCTCACAGGTATCCCAGTGTGCAGTAAATGCATTGCCCTGCATTTTGGGTACAAAGTTAAATATTGTACACATATTTTATCCCTGCTTTTAGGTTGTAATATAATATATAATAATTATAAAATGACAGTTTCACTCAACAAAAACCTTGGTGTTCCAACAGCAATGATGTTCTTATGAGCTGATAAATTTATTAGTTTATCCACGAGTGATTTTTTTTATCACCTGTTACATTGTAATGCAAGACTTAGCCACAGCTACAGCAATATTAATACACATATTCCACGTTATGCTTACCTCGCTACAAGCCAGTTGGGAAGGCATGGCGCGGAGTGAGCGCTAACTCCCACTTTCACTTTCATTTCCTCACAAACACGCCACGGTGACGGTCTAGGAGACGTCCGACTGTCACATCCCACGGGGTCACTGCCCCTCCTGGTCAGAGGCGGCGCCACTCAGTGCCGCTAGCTAACACTTACCTATCACCTCACAGTCTCGTAGGACATGGAGGTATAAAAGGAGCCAGCGGAGCAGAACTAGTCGCGGATTCTTAATCAGCAGTTCTCTTGTGCTTCGTTGGCGATTGGTAGTCTCTTGTTCCCTCAGTTTGTTTCCTAGGTGTGCATGTTCCAGTCCCGAGTGCCCGTCCCGTCAGTTCCTGCCTCTTGTTCTTCAGTCCTGGTCCATCGTTCCTGTCCGGTATTTCGTCACGTCTCAGGGTTGCGGTCAGACTCACAGATTAGCGTTTCACTGTTCACCGTAGTTCCAACACCGTGTGTGTTTCCTGGTCTCGTGTTTCTTGTTTCACTTCCACCGAGTGTCTTACAATACTCACCGTACACGTCTAACCTCACACTGCACGTGAAGTCATTATATATTTCGTCTGTGTTTGGACGTAATAGCAACGCGCGTCCGTGTCGGACTCCCGTCCGGACGCTACAGAAGAATCCGCCTGCTAGTATGACTTCAGCGGAATGGCGTGAGCTGGCGGATCTGACAGAGGCGAACCAAGAACAACTCCTGGTTTGCACAAACGCCGCTAGCCGCCTCACAGATCAGTTGGAGCGGTTGACACGACTCCTCAGTCACGGTGGGCGGGGCGCCGATCCGACCAGTTCGCAAACGCATGATGATTGGCGGACATGTCTTTTGATCGTCTTTATGCTTCCTCGGGTCCTCGCGCGGAGCCCACGAGCCCTGTGCAGACCAATGGGATCAGCGCTACTGAGCAGCTGTCCGTTCCCTTCCAGGAGGCTTTGCAAGGTAGCAGAGGTGAGAACCAGAATTACACAGAATACTCAATCTCCAGTCCAGCCTCTCTGTTCCCAGGGCCCTACTCTCCTGAGTCACCCCCTAGCCCAGACAGAAAGACAGAGAGACAGTTCTTCCCCAGCACCAAGAGTTTTCAGGTGCGTTCCTGGTCTCCAGTGGAGAAGACATCCAGCCCCCGATTGTCAAGACCACTCTCTCAGGAGTTCTCGCCGGATTACCGGAGCAACTCCGGTTCCAGCCGGACCCCGACGCCGCCAGGGCAGCAGGTGCCCTACAGCCCTGTGGACAGTGAGCCGGCTCAAGCACGCAACCTTGTCAGCTGTGCAGGGCTCGAAGAACAGTGCGTCAGACAGGGAATAATACGACTCAGTAACGGGCGTGTGACAGAGGAGGAAAGGAGGCGCCGTTTTCTGCAACGCTTGTGCTTTTACTGTGGAGCTGCGGATCACGTTCAGGTTTCCTGCCCAGTGCGGCCACCCCGTGGATCCCAACGGACCGACTTACTGGTGAGTGATGTATCTCTCCATACCTCCCTGTTGACATTACCAGTTACAGTATCCTGGGGTTTGCAGCAGCAGCAGACGAAAGCTATGGTAGACAGTGGCGCTGCAGGGAATTTCATGGATCATGATATGGCCGCGTCCTGGGGCTTGCCCTGTGCCCGATGCCCAAAACCCCTGGCTGTTAAAGCTATTGATGGCGCTCCAATCGGGTCGGGGCGTGTAGAGCAGCGCACAGAGCCCGTTACTATGCAGGTAGGGCCACTCCATAAGGAACAGATATGGTTCTATCTGATTAAGTCCCCTGATAACCCCATTATTTTGGGATACCCATGGTTATGCACCCATGACCCTATTATCTCTTGGAGTGAGGGGAAACTGCTGTCTTGGGGACAGCAGTGTCCCAAACACCTGGAGACGTCTTGTAACTCCACATCCATAGAGAGCCCTAATGCAGATCTGCCCCTGCAGCTTCCAAGGGAGTATGCAGATCTAGTGGCGGTGTTTAGCAAACACAAGGCTGCAGAACTGCCTCCTCATAGACCTTGGGATTGTGCTATAGATCTTTTTTCGGGCACTACACCCCCTAGGGGGCGGGTATACCCTCTTTCTCAACCTGAACATCAGGCAATGGAGGCTTATATAACGGAGGCACTAGAAGCCGGATTCATCCGGCCGTCTACCTCTCCAGCTTCCGCTGGCTTTTTCTTTGTTGAGAAAAAGGACGGGGGTTTGCGCCCCTGTATTGATTATCGGGGGCTAAATGCCATTACTGTGAAGTACCCGCACCCCTTGCCTCTTATCACGTCGGCCCTCGAACAGGTTTCCGGTGCTACCATCTTTACGAAACTGGACCTTAGGAGCGCATATAACCTGATTCGCGTTAGGGAAGGGGATGAGTGGAAGACCGCTTTTAGCACCGCCCTCGGCCATTATGAGTACCTGGTCATGCCTTTTGGCCTGGCGAATGCACCTTCCGTATTCCAGGCTTTTGTTAATGAAGTACTCAGAGAGCTAATTAATCGCTCAGTATTAGTGTATCTGGATGATATCCTGATCTTTTCTCGGTCCCGTGAGGAGCATATTGGACATGTCAGGGAGGTGTTGCAAAAGCTGGCAGCACATAAGCTGTACGTGAAAGGGGAGAAGTGCCAGTTCCATGTGCACTCTGTAGATTTCCTGGGGTACATCCTAACACCCAACGGGGTCACGATGGATCCACAGAAGGTCTCGGCAGTTCTGTCATGGCCCCAGCCAAAGACAGTAAAGGACCTGCAACGGTTCCTAGGTTTTGCGAATTTCTATAGGCGCTTCATAAGGAACTTCAGTTCCGTTGCAGCCCCGTTGACTGCTCTGTTAAAAGGAGCCCCTAGGCGCCTGACCTGGACTCCTGAGGCGAGTCAGGCCTTTGAAGACCTAAAGAAGCGTTTTACTTCTGCCCCAATCCTGAAGCACCCTGATCCCAAACTGCCCTTTATTGTGGAAGTTGATGCTTCTGAGGCCGGGGTAGGGGCAGTGCTCTCACAGCGCCAGGGAAGTCCCCTGAAGCTCTATCCATGTGCGTATTTCTCACACAAGATGTCGCCTACTGAACAGAATTACGATGTAGGAAACAGGGAGCTCTTAGCCATAAAGATGGCCTTAGAAGAGTGGAGACATTGGTTAGAGGGGGCTACGCACCCATTCTTAGTGTTAACTGATCACCGGAACCTGGAGTATCTGCAGAAGGCAAAGAGGCTCAATTCCAGACAGGCGCGGTGGGCCATGTTCTTCACCAGGTTCCGTTTCACGGTGACCTATCGTCCTGGCTCCAAGAACGGCAAGGCCGATGCCCTGTCCCGTTTGTTCGAGGTATCGCCTCAGCTCTCCCCACCAGACACCATCTTGTCCCCGACGCAGTTTGTGGCTCCTATCCGTTGGGCTTTATTGGACGATATCCAAGCAGCCCAACGTCAAGAACCCGGTCCCAACGAGCAGCCCCAAGACAAAGAATACGTCCCGTCCACTGTTCGGTCCGAGCTCCTACACTGGGCCCATGATGGTCCAAGTACAGGACACCCAGGGGTCAACCGCACCTTGAAGCTTCTCGCTGAACGCTTCTGGTGGCCATCCATGAGACAGGACGTACGAGACTTCGTCCTTGCCTGCACCACATGTGCCCAGGCCAAGGTCCCACGGCAGCTGCCAGCAGGGCTTTTAGAGCCACTCCCGATTCCCAACCGTCCATGGTCCCATATAGCGGTGGACTTCCTTACTGATCTTCCGTGTTCTGATGGAAACACCACCATATTGGTCGTCATAGATCGCTTTTCCAAGGCCTGTCGACTGATTCCTCTGAAAGGTCTACCTACAGCCCTGGAGACCGCGGAACTGCTGTTCCAACATGTCTTCCGGCTGTATGGCCTGCCAGAGGATGTCGTCTCGGACAGGGGACCCCAGTTCACCTCAAGGGTCTGGAAGGCCTTCTTTGCCCGCTTAGGAGTCTCAGTCAGCCTCTCCTCTGGTTATCATCCACAGTCTAATGGGCAAGTGGAACGCCTCAACCAGGAGGTTGGACGTTACCTGCGGAGTTACTGTGCTCAGAATCAAGCGGATTGGAGCAGATACCTCCCCTGGGCAGAGTACGCCCAGAACTCCCTGGTCCATTCGTCCACAAACTTAACTCCTTTCCAGTGTGTGCTCGGTTACCAGCCTCCGCTGTTCCCGTGGACGATGGAGACCAGTGGGTTGCCGGCTGTGGACGACTGGTACAAGAGGAGTGAGTCGGTGTGGGAATCCGCACATGTCCGTCTCCAGGAGGTGGTATCCAACCAAAAGGAGAAGGCCGACAAAAGGCGTAGGACTGTATTGTACCAGCCAGGGCAGAGAGTATGGTTGTCCACCCAGGATCTCAAACTGCATTTGCCCTCGAGGAAGCTTGCCCCCCGTTTCATCGGCCCCTTCAAGATCCTGAAGAGGATCAACCCGGTTTCTTACCGTCTTCAGTTGCCCTCGCACTATCGTATCTGTCCCACGTTTCATGTTTCGCGCCTCAAGCCCCATTGTGTTTCCGCCCTGCAGAGCCCAGCAGTCTCTCCACCTCCACCGTTGGATGTGGATGGTTCTCCTGCCTACTCCGTCAGGGCCCTCCTGGACTCCAAACGGAGACGGGGTACGTTGTACTATCTGGTCGACTGGGAGGGCTATGGGCCGGAGGAGCAGTCTTGGGTACCAGCACGGGACATCTTGGACCCAGCTCTTATTGAGGACTTCCATGAGTGTCATCCAGATCGGCCTGCTCCGCGACGGCGGGGGCGACCGCCTACCCGCCGGCGTTCTGCGGCTGGAGCCGCCCCTGGAGGGGGGGGTACTGTCACATCCCACGGGGTCACTGCCCCTCCTGGTCAGAGGCGGCGCCACTCAGTGCCGCTAGCTAACACTTACCTATCACCTCACAGTCTCGTAGGACATGGAGGTATAAAAGGAGCCAGCGGAGCAGAACTAGTCGCGGATTCTTAATCAGCAGTTCTCTTGTGCTTCGTTGGCGATTGGTAGTCTCTTGTTCCCTCAGTTTGTTTCCTAGGTGTGCATGTTCCAGTCCCGAGTGCCCGTCCCGTCAGTTCCTGCCTCTTGTTCTTCAGTCCTGGTCCATCGTTCCTGTCCGGTATTTCGTCACGTCTCAGGGTTGCGGTCAGACTCACAGATTAGCGTTTCACTGTTCACCGTAGTTCCAACACCGTGTGTGTTTCCTGGTCTCGTGTTTCTTGTTTCACTTCCACCGAGTGTCTTACAATACTCACCGTACACGTCTAACCTCACACTGCACGTGAAGTCATTATATATTTCGTCTGTGTTTGGACGTAATAGCAACGCGCGTCCGTGTCGGACTCCCGTCCGGACGCTACACCGACCGCAGAACATACACGAATCTTTGTGGCGTCACAGTCTGTCGGTAGGGGCCGAAAATATATCACACAGCCAGTACTCTCTGGAGTTATAAAGAAATATGGGGGGGCACGTTAAGGCTTGCTCTGGACATTGCTGAATACGACCTCCGTCCGTCCTCCGTTGTTACGACGTCTACGCTATTTTTTTTTAGCGTCCCTTGGAACACATTTTGACAGTTTTTCGTCACATTTAAAGACAGGCAACGTTCCCATCTATAATAACATTACGGAATGCAGTAAGTCGAGGTCTGTACAGTGGCATGCCGTTCACGTGGTCAGTGCGCTGCGCACACGTCTGTTGGAGCTCCAGGCAGTATGAGAGAATGCGCTCCGCCATAACAGCGACGGAGGAGGAGGAGGAGGAGCGCTGAGCGGTCCGTCCTCTAGGCATCCATCCGTGTCTTTTCAGTTATGGAACTGAATGAATCATCTCAGAAACGTGTTTGTAAGTCTGCTCTTTTTGGATTCTTTGCATACAACCCAGAATATTTCTTTTAAAAAAATCATGTTTGGCTTACTTCGGGCTTTCCAAGTTTTAGTTTTTCTCAGTAGTTTAATTGCATGACCTAATCCAAATTTTACTTGAAATTTAGTCATATGTAATAAAGGCAATGAGTTTAGGGAGTCAGGGGTTACTTCTCCATGCATTGTCTTTGAACTTGACAGCTTTAGCATCATGATCAGTGTAGTGGTCCTGCTGAAGTGTTCTTGGCCAAGACACTTACCCTGAATTGCTTCAGTGCATATTGCCCACTTGTATAAACAGGTAAACAGTTGTAAATACCTTAGAATACAAACTTGAGATTGTAAGTTGCTTTAGAAAAACTCATTGCCTGAATCAGGGATTTGCAACATCGGGTCCATAGACCCCTTGGGGCTCTGTGGCTGGACTTCAGTGGTTCTCTGGAGTCTTGCTTTGAAAATAATGTCACAACCACAAGCAACTGGTCGTAATCAGTGCAGCCAGGTATAAAGAGCACCAGTCCACAACTCCCCGGTTGCAGAATCTCTTTAAGACAACCGTCCCTCCTGCATTCACCATACTTCCACAGCTTGGTTTTCTTGATCTGTGGAAAATTCCAAAATCTAGGAGCAGTTGTCTCAGTGGCATTCTGCGAGTGGTGTGGGTGGTAGGGCTTGTTTAATGCCTCTCCTTGATTTGGTGTAGGTGTGCCTGCTTGAGCTGGTGGAATCTGATCTGGGGTATGACACTATGAAATCTCTGAGTGCACACTACTCTCAGCCTAAAAGGAATGGCCTCATTCTAGAGGTACTCACCAATCTGGTCTGGCCTCAGAAGGCATCTCCTCTTTTTACCTGTGTCCATACTCCACTGAAGCCACAAGTCACAAGCCCACTCTAAAATCTAATAAAACTCTGCATCTGAGTTCCAGCAATATCCTGCTTTCTGAGCCATTCTTAACACTTCTATTACAATATATGACATAACTGTATGCAAAAGCAATCACAAAATAGATTCTGAAGAACCTCTCAATTTAATAATAATAATAATAATTGGGACCAAAAGAACAGCACTTAGATGGTTTGAGTCCTACCTATCTGGTAGATCTTACCAAGTGATCTGGCAGGGCTCCTGTTCTTCTCCTCTGCCTCTCTCATCTGGTGTCCCACAGGGCTTGGTACTGGGTGCTCTGCTCTTCTCGATCTACACCTCCTCCCTCGGCCCTGTCATTGCCTCCAATGGATTCAAATACCACTGCTATGCTGATGATACCCAGCTCTTCCTCTCCTTTCCACCTGGAGCACATCTGCTTGCCTGGTAGTCCAACACACGAAAGATAAAGCACAGAGGTTCTAGATTCTGGCTTCATTGTGGTGGAACGACCTCCCCCTCTCACTCAGCACTCAGAACCACTGAAACTCTCTCCACATATTAAAAAGGGTCTGAAAACTCACCTCTTCCAAATTCACTTCGCCCATGATCTCTTGAGCTCATGTAAGGTGTAAATTTTCATGCACCATAACTTTATGATCATGCCTGGATAAGCCTTTATGCAGCTACTCCCGTAATGTGCGTAAATGTTTGTGTATCTCAAAAAAAAAAAATTGTAGGAAGGTGATCAGGAATCGTCGATATTCAGTGTTTTATGCATCTACTTGTCTGATGAACATTGGTGCATATGGTGGAAGGAAACTATCTATACTTAAGAATCACACGTCTGCAACTATGTCTCTCTTTCTCCTAATGTAATGCAGAAATTGTATCTTCTATGAGATGTACGTCACTTTGGAGAAAAGCATCTGATAAATGAATAAATGTAAATGTAAATGTAAGTGCTATTAGATCATATTATTTAATGTCTCTGGGCTTTTTGTAATGCCATACCAATACATTGTAAGTTCAGAGCCAAGTCAGCCAAGTCCATAATGCACTTTAAATAGTGCTAAGCAGATTTTCATACACAAATAAGTAATTTGCTTTGATAATAATTGTGCTTTTGCTGAGATGTACGTTGCTTTGGACAAAAGCGTCTGCTAAATGAATAAATGTAAATGTAATAATGTATAAAATTCATCACCCTAATCTCTTACTCTGTTTTCCTTTGGTCTGGAACTACAGGGTCAAAATCAGACCTGTAGGGGATAGTGAGAAGCTGCAAAAGTAAATGTGGCAGAAAGACATTATAGAAGGAAGAGAAAAACTTGAAAAGAGCTGAAAGGAGGAAATAGAGTCAGAAACAAATGGATCTACACTACTGCTTGGCTATCACTCTGCTGACAGCTAATGCAACAATAACAGTACTGTAACTAACAAATGTAAATGCAAAGCTCTGGCCAAATTTGTGAACTGCATGTTACATACATTGAACTGATTCTATTGTTTTTCTGAAATTTCTGGAAAGTTTTTTGTGTCTTTATTCTCTTTATTCTCTAATCTGAGCATTTTGTGACAACTTTATTAATTTAATCATATCACCTGAAACAATTGCTTCCATAATGTGCTGAATGAGCTGCATTTTCTTGATTAATATTTACTTTCAAGCATGCATATAATGTCATTCACGGGGCATAAAACACACAAAATGACATGCAGTAGAAACGGTGGCTCATACCTTATTGTAGAAGGTCAGTTTGCGCGCAAGCTTTCTCCGCGATAACATCTGAGACACACTGCAGTGCAATGTTAGAGCTCCTGAAGGTGCTGTAGAGCTGTTGCCAAGTGAACTTTGTCTAGACACTGAGAACAGCGGATTGCTTCATTAATTTTAACAGGGGTCAGGTTTAAGGTAAAGATCTGATTGTAGTTGTGAAACAGTCGTTTGGCCTGATCCTTGTCAACGTACCCTGAAATTACAGAAAACACATGTTATTATACATTTTGGTTTGTATAATGTGCAGCTTTATTTTGCATCAGTTTGACTCTATAATTTTTCTTTCATGTGCCAGTCAATTAAAACATTTTTAAAAGGTTATTTTGTTTTTGTGATTCATGAATTGTTGATAGTATTTTCCTAGATATTAAACCTAGATGTCTCGGTGGAAGTGGTATCTTGTTTGTTAATCTTTTTATAGAAGATTAATAAACCCAGCTGTTGCAGAGAAGTGTAGTGCTGGCAGTACCTGAGTTTTTGGTGTCAAACATACGGGTTGCGCTCTCAGCCTTTTGGGATCTCTGCAGCCAGGTTTGTCTGTCTGTACACTCAGCCAGGTCTCTGAGTTATTTGCTGCTGGAGAGCTCAGAGGATTGCACAGCACTCTGCAAAAGGTCAACAGAACACTAGCAGCTTCAAAACAGTGAATTGTTTCATATTTGAATATAAGCAAGCCTTAGGACACACATTTGCCTTATGTTTCATTGTTTGCTGTACGAAATATATGAAAATTAGATTAAATTTGGTTGTTTATGATTTATTCAGTGTCTTCATGCTAAATGTAATTACCTCTTTATTTTCTTTGTGTTCCTTGGTCATAAGAGCATCACTAACAAATTTCAGCAGTCCTTTGTAATATATCTATAAAAGAGGAACAATGGAAGCCTTGTCATTTTTATTTGATATGTTAAAAATGGATGAAAACCTGCATTTCTCTTCTCATTGATCATAGTACCTGGTTTGGAAAAGGAGCGCTGCAAAAGGTCTGGAGGAGCACCCCCAATGTTGGCAACTTGAGAGGAACGTCATTGTTTAAGAAAACTAGGGACAGCCAATCACATAGTGGTTAGAGCTTCTCCCTTTGGACTGAAAGGTCGCAGGTTTGATCCCCACCTCTGGCTGTAGCACCCTTGAGCAAGGTACTTACCCTAAATTGCTCCAGTAAAATTACCCTGATGTATGAATGGGTAAATAATTGTAACCTTAACACTGTCAGTCACTTTGGGAAAAAGTGTCAACTAAATGAATAAATGTAAGAACACACTGGCCATCTGGGTCTGGTTAATGGTCTCTTTGTGAGAGGAGTCTATTTCCACTTTTCTGAGGCCTGCTCTTCCCCAGCCATGCAGCTCACTGCTGAGCATAACAAGGAGCACATCTCTGTATTTCTGCTCCTAAAAGATGTCATCCTCAGTTTCAAACTGGGCTTTTAAGAATATCGGTATACATCTCCAACATATAAACCACACATAGTTATGAACACGAATGTCTGAGACAGCGCTAAATTCAAATTTTTTATGGTGGAAACAATTCCATACACTGCAGTGTTGTTTTTGAAGACAATAGAATAGACTTACTGTTGGCTCATTG
Source organism: Scleropages formosus (assembly GCF_900964775.1). Taxonomy (NCBI): domain Eukaryota; kingdom Metazoa; phylum Chordata; class Actinopteri; order Osteoglossiformes; family Osteoglossidae; genus Scleropages; species Scleropages formosus. Next base: position 14,517,386 of record NC_041814.1, on the reverse strand, counting down.
ACATGCAGATTCTGTCCTTCAGGTATCTTATAATGGATTTAGGAGAGAGTGTGATCCAGTGACGGTGCAGTCAAATACTGGATATGCTTTCCTCGTGAAGTCTGCAGAGTCACACAGGCAGCATGTAATTAATCGTGATGCTTATAGTAACATTATAGAGTAAACAGACTGTAGTCAGACTCCAGGAGCATCTAAAACTTAATGCTCTGTCGCATCACAAGAGTGGTGAAAAAGCCTTGAACCAAAATGTTAAAGGAAAGAAACTGGACCCTTAGCGAACCTGCCAGGATCTCGTCAGTATTACATTTCTGTGAATCATCTGTTTAGATTGGATGTGTTGAGAAGAATCCTTTTGGTCTTCTCTGTTTTCCTCAGACTCTTCTGTGGCTGAGTCCAGTCTGACTGACACATTCTTGTTTTTTTCATTTCCCCAATTCTTGGAAGGCTCCAAATCCACCTCCACATTGTGTTTGTTGGCTTCTCCCTGACAATTACAAATCAAAACACACACACACACACACACACACACACACTGGATTAAAACATGAAGGGTTATGGTAGATTACTTTTACTAATGAAATCCTGAAAAGCAAAAGTATAACTTAGCTAAGGCAGAAATTGAGCTTCGCACTGCTGTTGAGAATCACCAAATGCTACATTAATATTTTCTGAGCCCATTTTCAACTCACTCCTGTTCCCCTTGAATGAAATGCTTGATGTGTTTGCTGCCGATAATTTTCACGACAAGCTCAGGTGCTGCTTCCCTTCCAGATGCGTTGCTTGCAGCCATTGTCAAGCGTAAAGCAACACTGTGATTGGAAAGATAAAGACAACAGAGCAAATATGCAGTAAGGATGGCATGTTGTAGTAAAAGCTGGTCTCTATTTTACAGGTGATGAAACAATCTACAATTCTTACATAAGACACCAAGCATCCTGCATTCATGTAGGCAGTTTTAAGCCAAGTACTCCACACTAGAATGATCAAAAATTAATAAACAGATGTGTATTTAATTCCTTCTTCCTTTATAAGAAATATAACATGGCAGATTTCCTACAGAATTAAGACTATCTTGTTACTGCTAATTTCTTATACTTACAATTATTTAGTGACAGAAGAAGGCACTCACTTTGTGCAGCAATCACTGTACCAACTGTACCATGAAAGAAATTAGACCTGCATCAGTGAGCAGCTTGGGTGGAAATTTCCTTGTGAGCAAATACAAAAGAAAAGACCTCTGAAGATACAGAGTCGCTCCGTGTATTACCTCTGTGCTATGCTTACTGGACTTGGTCCACCTGTGGGTTTCAGCCAGTAAAGACACTGCAGACCACTGCCTTCTTGTTTTTTCTACACAGACAGATAAGAATGATTTATTACCATACACACAGTCTGAAACCATTTGTCCCAAGTGGGGTCATGGCAAACTGGAGCTTAATCCAGCAACACAGGGTGCAAAGCTAAGGTGGGGAAGGGGACACACCCAGGACAGGATGCCAGTCTGTCACAAGGCACCCCAAGCAGGACTCAAGCCCCAGACCTGCCAGAGAGTGGGACCCAGCCAAGCCCCTTGCACCCCCACACCCCCCTCTTACCATGCACACACACTGGCTGAAGCCACTTGTCCCAAGAGGGGTGGTGGTGAACCAGAGCCTAACCCAGCAACATAGTGCACAAGGCTGGAGAGGGAGAGGACACACCCTGGATGGGATGCCAGTCTGTTGCAAGGCACTCCAAGCAGGACTTGAACCCTAGACCTGCCAGAGAGCAGGACCCAGCCAAATCCACTGTGCCACTGTGCTCTCTCTATTACCATCTACTCCCTATGGAATTTGGAATTTGTCAAGGGCAATCTAGAAATGATAAAACTAAAACAGAGAAAAAAAACTGTCAATTTTGCCTGGATGTAAAGGGCAAATGGAAAAGAATAGCAAAATCTTATAAATGTTCTTTGATTCCAGACTTCAGTGTGTAAAAATGAACATAGTACACGTGGAGTAGGGCAACTAGGAAAAATAAATGGAAACATCTGTGTACTGTCTTTAGGTGGCGCCTTTATACCATCTCTTTATTTTGAGGTACCAGCTACAGTATTTGTAATATTCTGGTACTTCAGCTGTTATGGTGTGACCTGTTGTCATGTAAAAGATACTATCAAAGCAATGCCACAGATGTAAGTGTAAAGTTAGTCAAAATTTAGTAACTAAATATAAAAATTTCTGGGGGGCGCGGTGGTGCAGTGGGTTGGACCGGGTCCTGCTTGCCTGTGGGTCTGGGGTTCGAGTCCCACTTGGGTTGCCTTGTGACGGACTGGTGTCCCATCCTGGGTGTGTCCCCTCCCCCCTCTGGCCTTGTGCCCTGAGTTGCTGGGTTAGGCTCCGGTTCCCTGTGACCCTGTATGGGACAAGCAGTTCTGAAAGTGTGTGTGTGTGTGTGTATAAAAATTTCTTAACCTCAGCATCACAAGGAAATTCAAACAACTCAAGTTTGTGTGTAGTGGTTTTTTTAAATTTTTGTACAGAAATAGTTAGTGTTTAGGGAAAGCAGAACAGATTTATTCTTCATTGCCTACTGGAAAGGTGGTAAGTGAGGCAGTGATTCATGTGCTTTAGCTTCATGTTTCCAGAACAAGAAACAGTAAAACTAATATTATTTGTAGTTATAGAAGATAACTTTCAGATGATGATTTTGAGACAATTCACATTCTGGAAGCACACACACACACCACTTGTCTCAAGCAGGGTTACAGCAAGCCAGAGCCTAACCCAGCAACACAGGATAGGACACCCCTCTGTCACAGAGCACCCCCAGCAGGACTTGAACCCCAGACCTACCAGAAAGCAGGACCAGGCCACACCCAGCCAAACCCACTGTGCCACTGCAACCCCTTTCTGAAATCTCAGATTATTGTTAATTGATTTTCATACGGTGTTTATACATCTTAATTGTATTGAATTGTCACTGGCTTTCACATAAAAACAAAATGTCAAGTGTCAGGTCAAAAATTTTCTGTGATGGCAATAATGAATTTGTAAGTATGTTAACCATCATAAAGAGGCATTCATATGAAAAATATAAACGTATAAGAGCAAAAATAGGAAATAGAAACAAATTATTATTATAATTAATTGAAATACACATATGTTTAACTTATCTATAGACGTTTTTCATTTTTCAGTAATTCAGCCTTTCATTTGTAGGCATTGGAAAAAATGTCTCACACCCCATTAGCTTTACTGTAGTGAGGAAAATGATGGTCATGACAAAACAACAGCAGGTTCAGCACCACTGTGCTATCTGAAGAAACAGAGACCCATCAATTACACGCCACTGCAGATTCCTGGCTGCTCTTGCTTGCCATGATTAAACTACTAAACAACAGATTCGGTGTCTGCACATTCTCCGCACTTACAAAAGGCTCATTCAGACACCGATGTCCAGCAGTGGATTTTAGCTGTAAATATGTTATCGCAAGGAAAAAGTCGCTTGGAGCCTGATTCTATGCCACGAACACTTCAAAGGACGGCCTGAACAAATTAAAGCAGCAAAAAAAAAAGGCTAAACAACGTCTATCAGCAACACAGAGCCCTTGCGAATGGTTTCAGAGACTCCTTCATACATAAGTATGGATTTATTATATACCAGGGAGGTAAACTGAGCCTGTCTTATGCAATCATGCAGAGCATGCTGTATCTGTGGATATTATTTGTGGTGTTAGAGTAGATGTAATACAATATATGGTCCTCGATAACACCGTTTACTGCACTAAAGTGGCTGTTGTGGACACGCAACGGTGGACATGCGTTACTTGGGTACTCAGTGTCCTTGGCTGTGCTGCAGCTCTGACTACAGGGCTGTCCTCCCTCTCTGCTCATACATTACAGCACTTACTTTGGTACATTCAAATGTTTGTGTTCTGCATCTGTCACCATAAGGAGATTAAAATGTTAAGCCACGTCCTTTTCCAGCGTTATTGTGCCCAGTCATGTGGTATGCATCTATTAATAATGATGTGGAACACAACAAACTAGGGAGAATTTGCTTTAAAGATCTGGATGGTGGGAAATGAGCAATCAAAAGAGATTTTCTGTGTGTGTGACATATTGTCATTTTTCACACCGGTCATTTTATTAGGCTATTAGAGTTGACACGAGAATAGCACATCAGCCATGTACATGAAGTATGTGGGATGCAGGCAAAGCTTTCAGCAAACAAACCAATGTATTCACTGTGTGACTGATGACATGCTCATTAAAGTTCTGTGCAATGTTCTGTTTATTGTAACACATACGATTTCAAGGCCACTGTGCAAGGCGACAACCTAGGCCACACCCAGGAAAACGATTTTTGCAGGAAACTAGGTGCAGCCATTCATCCTGAAATAAGACTCTTTAAGCAGAGGTTTTGGGAATGGTTCACATTTACATTTACGTTACATTTACATTTATTCATTTAGCGGACACTTTTTTCCAAAGCAATGTACATCTCACAGAAAAATACAATGATTGCAGTACATCAACAGAATGCAGATGCGAGATTCTAAGCATAGTCAGTTTGTTACATTCCTTATGAACATCACACGAGTCACTGCATAAAACTTAATCCGTTATTCAACGGTTATAATCTAAAGGTTACTGAGCATAACCAATTAAACATTAATTGCACATAAGAGATCATGGGAAAAGTGAGTCTGGAAGAGATGAGTTTCAAGACCCTTCTTAGATGTAAAGAGAGATTCAACAGTTCTGAGTGAGGCCATTCCACCACATTGGAGCCAGAACTGAGAACTTTTGTGCTTTTGGACCTTTTGTGCATGGGACCAACAAGTGGGCAGACATGGAGGAGTGTAGCAGTCTGGTTGGGTTGTGACGATTGATCAGGTCTTGTAGATATCAGGGATTTCTGGTTTGAGAGAGCACTTTGATTGCTGTTTTCTGGTTTGTGGTTTTATGGGAGTTTTGAAGTTACACTTCGCATGGTACTTTTCAGGTGAGATTTTCTAGTTACCTGTGATCTTTTTCCATTTCCTTTTGTTTTCGTTCTGGCCAAGATGAATTCCGTTAATTAATCTTGTAATTATGAGATGGAAATAAAAAAGCAGTAAAATTGTCGACCGATCACAGCCTCATGTCTGGCTTTAGAAACCAGGCATGATCTGGCGTGTCTCAACTTTGTTTAAGCTGCCAGCTGGATAGATGTGTGAATGAAGATGTAATTGTTGAGCAGGCCAATTAACCACAGAGGAGAGCTAAGGAGGGAAGTGAAACCGAGAGCATTTCCAGATTCTACTTCTGCGTGCCCTGTATGACAGAAGAACTAATCTGTTCATTGTGTGGCCGAATCAGGCTGGAAATGAACAATGTAATGGAAGCACTGAAGGCACCAACTTGCCCCTTCCACATCAGTTCAGCTTGACAGCAATGCCACAGTTGACACATAAGAGCAGTGGCAGGTGGAATAGTAGACCTACAAATTTCTGCCCAAGAATTTTCACAAGTGCATTGGTCTGGAAACGGGTGAAATTACTTGATGCTTGATTATTAGATGAAAGAATCAGGTGAGCAAAATAATCTTTTATTAATTATCGGGAAACCTGTAATGAGTTGAAAAAGAGAAGTGATTTACTGACGGTTTAATAACTCTGGACTGAAAGTTAGGGTGCCGAAAATATTCCCAGGTGTGGCAGGATGTGAGGTTTGCCCATCCTCTGCATGACACACAGTACAATTATAACACCAAAATCATAACATAGTACAAAATTATAATTAGAATCAATAACAAAAAAGTCATACTTAACTCTGCTGAGATGCTTATTGACTTTGCTGCTACCGGTGATTCATAATTGTCATAAACCATCAAATAATATTTTTTTTCAATTAATTGTAGTGTAAATATTAATAGATGGCCTAAATATCAGTAGTATGCCTTTTTATAGTTTATAGATATTAATTGTTCTATTCTAAGAATATAAGTAGAATGGAATGTCAGCATGATATGTTCCACTGCTTAGGGTAACTGGTAGCAATGACATTGAGAAAATTGTTTTTGTGAGGAGGACAGAAATTGCAGTGATTGTTTTCTCGCAGTAACAATACGGTGTCAGTGATGATTACTTACAGTATAATTAGGTGTCTCAGTTTTGCTTTCAAAGCACAAAGGAGAAGATATAATTGAATTATTATTACGTCCTTTGGAAAAAAAAGGGACCGGTGTGTATCATGAAATATGACATTGATCTGACTAGCTGTGAATTCAGTCAAGGCGTAAAATGGAAACAGTAATCAGGCATTTGACAGTAAATCCAGTTTGTCAGTCAGCTGGTTCCTGTGCAATGATGCTTCTCTATTAAGTGAATGTCAAAAGCGATTGCAGAGTCCACCCTTCAGGGAGTCTCAGTGGCGAGGCGTAACTTTGCTGTTCCATGGAGAGGCCCTCTCTTAAAATGCAAATTGCTTTTTCCTGACCCTGCTTGGTGGATCACGAAGGCCCATAGCGTTGAAAGTGACCTCGCTTTTCTGAAACGTGACACAGAAAAACAAGTCTGGCAGTTTACCCTCTGATAGCATCACCTGCTGTTTCCTGTCAAACTCAGCACAGACACGGTGTATGAGGATGTTACTTCTTTTTTCAGTGCAAAGATGTCCTGTTCGAAGGAAACTACTGTTTTTCTGCTGCGGTTTTATGAGATATAAGGTGTGCTTTCTTTCATTGATATTCCTATACAGATATTTACTGGGGTAGCAGGTGGGACACTGCTGAACTGGTGGGAACTACTCTTAAGTAAATGGGATTTACCCATTTGTACAGCGCTGCATAACAGGGAGATCCTTCAGAACCAAAGACCATCTGGTGATATGTGCTCTGGATGCAACCATTGTTTCATAAAATCTATTTAGTTAATACCATTGTTTAATGCAGCATTCAGCATTAGGCTTACATCCATGCATCCTATTTGAATAACTGCTGATTCTGAACATGGTCATGGTGGTCATTATTGGGTGCAAGACTAAGCGGGGGTGGTACACCCTGGATGGGATGCCAGTCCAGTCACTCACCCATGTACACACTATGGGAAACTGGAAGTTATCAGTTCCTCTGAACTGCATGTCTTTGGACTGTGGGAGAAATCAGAGCTTCCAGAGGAGACCCACCTAGGCACAGAGAGATCATCCAAACTCCACACAGACCAAGCAGGGATTGAACCCATGTTCAAACCACCCAGGTATTTTGAAGCTGCAATGTTACTCACAGCACAACATGCCATCTGTATTAGCTTTACACTATATATCAACATTCGTACATTGATTTACCCATTTGTCTAGCATTCTTACAGGAGTTTTTCTGGGTAAGTACCTTGATTAAGGTTACTACAGGAAAAGGATGGGTTCAAACCAGATACCTTCAGACTGAAAGGTTACAGCGCTACCCACTACACTACCCGCTATTCTGCAAGTCAGGTGCTTTCCTGGCATCTCCAGACTGGCATGGCTTTTTATTTTTCACCTTGTAAACATTTCACATTATAGCACTTTGGGTTGATTTATAAGCTAGAACAAAAAAGACTTCTACACAAATTATTTTTACCTTTAGGTCACAAGTATTCTCTGGCTTCAGACATTAGGAAAATCATTAATCATGCTATTAACAGGGCGGATGATAAACATGAAAACTATTAAAATGATATTAAAGAAGTAGAATGCAGGCCAAAAAAAAGATTTTTGGAGATTCTATTATCTTAAATACGTACCTTTTAATGTACTGATTTTCAGTGATTGTGTGTCAGCACGAAGAGCCGTTTATACCGGCTTAAACGATTTAAGATTTGTGTTTTGTAACAGTTTTGAAATATTCATGAAATAGGAAGCTTAATTCTGTGCAATAATATCCACATTTAGACATTAACCAAGAACAAAGTTAAAAAATTATTTTGTAGTAAACGAAAATGTGTCCACATTTTGCACTCCAGTACTTAAAAAGACAAAAGCACAGCCAATGAAACAAACATTTTTTATACACATATTCTTTTCCCTGCTGCTGCTTCATTTTGATGGACCCATCCTTTATTATGCTGCTTAAGCACAGATAAGTTCCCAGCAAGCTGCTCCTGTGTTCAGTACGTTCTATTTGCCAGTCTAACATGATGCACTGACATCTATTTAGACTGAGTGAGATTAACAAGTAAACCCTTGACATTCACTGTTTTGGCATGGCTGTTACCAGCAGCTGGACAGGTTGTAAAAGTCTGCGTTCTCTCATCAGTAGGTGTTTATAGCCAGAAGAGAATCCAAAACAGGTACAATATCTTTCCTGAGTCTTTTTATGAAGCGGAATGCATGCATCTAAGTAGCAGACACATTACCCCTGAAATAGGGGCTCACACCACCTTAATAAGACATTGCAATTTTAATGAATGTAAATCACTTTAAAAATGTAATCTTACAATGCTCTTCAGCTCTGCTTTCATCCTCTGCCTGAAGGGTTTTTAAATGCAAAAAAGGTGTAGGATGGTATTTCCCTAACAGACAACTATCTTTACGCTCATTTTTATGGCCTGCATCTTTCAGCTATCTGCCAGTGTTCATGCTGGCAAAAGGAAGGAATAATAAAGTGTGTGAGCCCAAAGTCCTAGGAGCCTTCTGGGGTTGGGGCCACAAAGGCTGAAATGTATTCAGGATGAAGATGACAACCAAAAAATATATATTCATGAGGAGTTAGTATTATAATAAGCCAAAACTCCGGTTATCATTAATCCAAAAATAGTTTTTTCTTCAGATCGTTTTGCTGTGCAATAATCGCAGATTTTGTATTGCGCAGTCTTTGTTGCATGGAAATTTTAAAAAAGGTATTCATAACAAAATTTTATTTATATATAAGAAATGCAAAAACATGAATGAATAAATATAAAAAAGTAAAAAATCTTTCTCGTTTTGTTGGGTTGGTATAATGTCTTAAATATAATTACTTGTCAAGGGATTAGTCATTTTTCTGAAGCACTGTTAGGCAGTCTTTATTATAAAAACAAATCTGTGCTTTGTGTCTCCATGTGAAATTGTCTGTTTACTGCCAGACGGCTCGGCTGGCAGTCGCGAAGCAAACAGCAGACAAACGGTCGGAAAGGGAGCACCAGGTATTAAGTGGAGACCAGGGCAAATGGACCAATCTGCCACATCACAGGCTACTCCAGAGGAAGCAGGGAAGGGGAAAAGGTTAATAAGGACGTCTTCACTGTCAGGGAGACCACACTGTTGCTTTGCATGGAGCTCTCTTCAAAACCATCCCCTCCCCATGCTGCATGGAAATATTTTAGAATATTAATTGCACACTTAGTATGCTGTTGTCATATGGCTTTTATTAGTATTCCATCAATTCAATGAGCCATGAAAGACCCAGATGGTATGTCCTGTGTTCTACCTTATATTCTTGAGTTTTGACTGTTCATTTCAATCATCTGGTCTGTGATTCAGCCTCTTGCTTTTACTTTTTATACATACTACCTACATATAACTCAGACTGGATAGGAGGGTACCAAAATAAACATTTATTGTAATGCTAATTTCTAATGTATATTATAAGAAACGCAGAATTATTGTCTGGAAAAAATGACAAACAAAGGATAAATATAAAACACAAATACAGTGTAATTTACAAGAATTACTCTACGTGCCTTACAAATACTTTTAATATAAGAAAAAGTAATCAGTTTGATATATATGAAATCCGAACAAGTCAACCATTCTGCAATAATGCTGGTCATTGCTGTTAGATTTAAAAGGAACAGCTAATGTGTACAGCTCAAAGTTCATGGCAACCAGAAATTGCTACAGCTGCAAGGCAATTATGGTTTTGACTCCACAGGACAGCTCTTTTGAAAAAGACTGCAATGTTAAGAGATGTACCTTGACCATGGTTGACAATGGGCCCCACGCACATCAACCAGGAGACAGGAAAAGAAACTGCCAGGTGCAGGATCACAGCACTAACAACCGAGGACATGAGGAACTCTGCACTTAACAGGTAGGAAGGACTGACAGGTCCCTCAGCTACTGAGTCCGAAGGACAGAGCCACTAGGGAAGGTAAGGTGATGGCCTCAGCATACAGCGAGGAAGAGGAAAGCTCTAATCGTCCTCCACGTGGCAGGCAGGGAGGCGGTAGTGTGGACCAAAGACCCTTGGGAGTGCAGAACAACATCACCAGCCACACTGCCAGAAGATGAAGTAGGGAAAAGCCAAAGGTTAATTCTTACTATGGTGGGCAAAAAATAAATCAGCCAGTCCATTTATTTGTCAACTGAGACAAGAAAATGTATGTACTAACCTGCTGTCTCACAAAAAAAAAATAAATAAAACCCATGGATTTTCTGTTTCCACTGACTTCTAAACACAAATTAGTTACATTCCAGCAGTAAAAAAAAAACTAATAATTTAGTAAATCTTTCACTAAAGCTTCAAGCCTTTATAAAGATTTAATTGGCAAGAAATCAGCAGAGGTCTTTTTTTGCTTTGTCAGTACCTGAAGTTGCCAGATAAGACATAGTTAAATGTAAATAATCTATGCTCAGTGTTACAGGATGTAATTATTTTATGATGTTGTCCTGAGATGAGGTTGCAGCTATTCACACATCAGTACAGGCTCCCAGGAATATTGTACACATTGATGTTTCTGCAAATATGGAAAGTTGTATTAAGAAGACCCTAAAAAGATCTACTCTGCTATTTATAGTTACATCAGAAGGTTTATTATATTGAAGGAAAATCAATAATGCAACATACACACAATTTCAGAACTGCTTGTCCCATACGGGGTCACAGGGAACCGGAGCCTACCCGGTAACACAGGGCGTAAGGCCGAAGGGACACACCCAGGACAGGACGCCAGTCCGTCGCAAGGCACCCCAAGCGGGACTCGAACCCCAGACCCACTGGAGAGCAGGACTGTGGTTCAACCCACTGCGCCACCGCACCCCCATGCAACATACAAATATGACATAAATATGAATACAAATGGTATCGCTGAGAAAAAAAAAGTGCTATATAAAAGTGAATTCTGCTAAGACCCAGTCTTCTCCCACCTTACAAAGGTAATGTGTTCCTGAAAAAACATTCATAAGGTGAGTTGAATCAAATGAATCAAAAACTTACTTGCTTAATTAAATGTGTTCCTGAGTCCCAAAATTGACACACGTGTATGCTAAAATGTCATCCCAAGTTCCGTTAATATGAACGTAGTAACTTCAGTAGCTAATATTTGTCACTTTACCTTCATTAATTACTCTTAATTACTCCAAAATAGTGTATGGCTGTATACCTGCACTCTTTCAGTTCTTACATACCTATTATGTACCATACCCTCATCAACTCTCACAAACAAAGCATACTTACATATGGTACTCAATGTTTATGTATTAATTCAACTTTTAATGTAAAAAACATAACAGTAAATACACACACAATGTCTGCAACGGTTTCTCCCTATAGCGGAGTCGCGGCAAACTGGAGCCTAACCCGGCAGCGCAGGGCGCAAGGCTGGAGAGGGAGGGAACACACCCAAGACGGGATGCCAGTCCGCCGCAAGGCACCCCGAGTAGGGCTCGAACCCCAGGCCCACCACAGAGCAGGCCCCGGCAAAACCCGCTGCATCACCACACCCCCCGACAGTAAATACTAATAATTTAAATCACAAATAATTTAAATCCATCCATCAAATTTCAGTAACTGCTTGTCCTGAGCAGGATCTCAGTGAACCAGAGCCTGATTCACGTCAGTTGCGAAGAGGAGTGTGGGTACTCCAGTCTATCATAGGGTAGCCACAGACACACACGGTAACTCATCCATTCACACACCACAGGCAGTTTAGCATCACCAGTTCACCCGAACTGCATGTCTTTGGACTGTGGAAGGAAACCAGAGCACCAGGAGGAAAGCCATTCAGACAGAACAGACGAAGTCTACTTAGACTAAGTAGGGATCAAAGCTGTATTCTCTAGCACCGCCCAGACACTGTGAGGTAGTAGGGCTACTCACTGGACTTCCACACCACTCAATGCAAGCGCTGAAAATGAATTCATCCTTACTGAACAAGGTGACCGAATATTTGCTAAGATTAGTGAGATTACATTTACATTTTACATTCACATTTACATTTATTCACTTAGACGCTTTTCTCCAAAGCGACTTACAATGAATACTATGTAGTGTTACTAGCCCACACACCTTATTCACCAAAGTGACTTACAATACTAGATACATTACTTATACTGGGTCACTCATCCATACATCAGTGGAACACACTCTCTCTGTCACTCACACACCATGGGGGAACATGAACAGCATGTCTTTGAATTGTGGGAGGAAACTGGAGCACCCAGAGGAAACCCACACAGACACGGGGAGAACATGGAAACTCCACACAGACTGAGTGGGGATCGAACCCATGTCCTCTCGCACCACCCAGGCCCTGTGAGATTGTAACACGTGAAATTATCAGAGTGGTAATAGCGGTTGAGAACTTAATACCACCTTAGCCAAAGTATTACTGCAAAGAAGACCACATGCTGTCACTGGTTCTTGGTCTGGGCAGTTGATACTATTGGTGTCTCATTAGCTTTTTGGACATGGGTTTGATCCCCTCCCTGTGTGATACTTCCACATTCTCCCTGTGTTCAAGCATGTTTCCTCTCACTCTCTAAAGCCAAATTTCGGGTGAATTGGTGATTCTGAACTGCTCGTAGTGTGTATGCGTTACATTCCTCAGGGGTGTAGATGGGTGAATGATTGTAAGGAGTTCAGTACAGTGTATCTAACATTGTAAGTCACTTTAGATAAAGGTGTCAGCTAAATACTAGTTAATGCTCATTGTATATCACTTTGGAGAAAAGTGTCTGGTAAACAAATAAAGGCAAATACAAATGTTTTGTGCTGCTCACAAGTTTTCAACATGCACAAAATCAAGACTTCGTCATTGTAATTGCAAAGTGATGCCTCATCAGCTGATGTAGGGGTATTAAGTGAAACTCCGTGTAAAGTCAAATTCTCTTAACTCTAATGGGTGTACCTTGGGGTATGACTGTACAGCCAGTCATTGCCATAGAGATTTTCTATTTAAGTAGCCCAATTTACATTGTAATTCAATATAGAAGCATTTGCTAGTTTTGCACTGTGCCTGGCAGCTAAATTCATGAGCATGAATTAATGGGGAACCTTCTGACCACAATTCCACAATTGTCTGTTTATGCTGGCAGGTGTTTTTTTCAATTGTTTAAAATAAGAGCAGATATTTCTGCTGTTAAAGCAGTTTCTTTTTACATTTTTTCACTTCCAACATAGGGAAATAACACATTACACATAGCCTGCAGCTTCTGAAGGTGAAAAGTGTACACCTTTAATTGTGCAAAAGTTAATACAATATAGGAATAACATAGCTGATTGCCTTTAATTGCACCGATTTAAAAGTAATCATTTGACAAAACGTGTACTCCAAGGTTTTAACATATCCTCATTAAACCCCAGTGCCCTTCTCATTGGGCCAGTAGACACTAAATAGCACATTTATAATGAAATAAGACAGAAAGATGCTGTGCCAATGTTTTTTCTTTTACTAGACTTTTCCTGAAGTTTGTAACTCAAGCTTTGCCCTGAAAAGCAGCCATTGCAAAGCATATGACTAAAGCCACAAAGAGTCCAGTTTGTCTAAAGGGATGGAGCAAAGACAGCAGGCAGGCAAAGTGCCTGTAATTCATTAATGTTCAGATTGAAGTGTCCAATATTCTCTGAAGAGCATAACGTGTATGTCAAGGGGGAAAGGAATGACACACACATCCATAGTTCTGGATAACCAATGCTTTTTCGACCTTGAACAGCGATGGTTCTTGTCAGCTGTGTCAAGGTCCATTCAACATTCCACTTGATATTTTTATTTGTCAGCCGTACTCAAATCAGAGCAGATCTGTAAAAATATCAAAAGGGTTTCACATTGTGGCCAACAAGGAGACAGCTGAATAAAACAACTCTTCTTACCTTGAAAAAGTACAACCTTTTAACTTCAAAGGTTATTTTATAATGCCTCTTATTTTGGGTAAAATACTTTATACTGTTATAAATTAATACATCATTATTGCACTAATGGACAATGGTTGATATAAAGAATCGGTTTAAATGCAAAGGACTTGTTCGGTGGACCAGAACTGCGTGGTGAACAGTATTTTGGGAAGCACAATGAGGAGCTCGAGAAACAAAATCACATTAAATTCTTTCTTATTCAGCCAGATTCAGTGCCTTTTTACCTCAAGAGATTGGTTTGTAACTGATTCACAACAATACAGTGATGCAGTACATGCGTCTTTCCCTTGAAAAACCTTTAAATGACGCCTTCTATATGATGGCCTCTTTGTAAGCAAGTGGTGCATGTGACGTTTTTTCTACTGCTGCTCATATTCACAGGGTAGAACTTATGTTCCCCTGCAACTGTGCAGACTAGCGCTCCAGGGGATTTACTGTTATTACATTGCTACTTGAGAAATGTGTTAAAGGGTAACTGGCTTTAATTAAAACTACCTTCCAGCACAATCTTTCTAAGTTGTTCATCTCCTGTAGGTTCTGTTGCAGACAGAGAAAGCGAGAAAGGCAATCCCAAGAAATATAATATAGACTGAAATGCTAAGGTTTCCTATTCATTCATTATTGGGAAGTCAATAGTTTTGTCAGACATCTAAACCCAGGCAGAGGAAGTGAATATGAAAAAATTTTTTATAACCAAAAAGATGGGGTTTTGATTTGTATTCCAATCATACTCAGTACAGCTTCATATATTATCATTATTTGTTCTCTCCTGGCTTCTTATTCAGCTCACTACCCAAAGGACTGGCCCCGTCATCCGGAGTGCTGAGAGAGAATTCACGACATCTGTGTTTAATTAACCAGCAGCACAACGGAGACAGGGAACACACGACACTGGCTTCCCTTTGCTGCAGGCATCACGAAGCGGTCACAATCTAATCTAGGCCATGGATTCGGGGTGCACTGGCTTTCCTTTGCTACACAAACATCATTTTGGTGTGCCACGAAACAGGCACAGCTCTAACTGGGGCATGAGGAGGGCGTCACTCTGATACAGAGCAGAACGCACCCAGTCCAACCCTACACCAAGTGGAGAGGGTGGAATTCACAGTACTCTTTTTTTTTGTATGTGCAAACAAAACCAATATTCTGTTCAATCATTCAAATACATCTCTGCTGCCCATATTCATTTGTGCAGTTTACAAATATTGGTCATGTCACTGAAGCTCCTTTCATTTGTGCAATCTGCAACACAACAGATTTGGACACAAGTGAACCAGCAAAACTTATTGTGTTATGATTATGTTTAAAAAGAAATTTTTGGCAAATCACTGTAAGTTTGACACTTTACCTTTTTGATACTGTGCAAAAAAAAAACAGTTTATTGCAAAATACTATGAGTTCAGAAGGTACTGTACATTTATGTCTATTATATTGAAGCTATGTTTTATTGAGATAACTTCCCAAATCACTAGAAATAACAATACTGTTGCCTGCTGATATAGCTGAATATTTTACTTGAGCAATTCCAATAAAGTACAGTAACTTTGTCATAGGCACCACAGCAGGGCCCTTCAAGAACTTGAACCAGCAACTTCAGGTTAAAAAATTGCATCCTTTAACACAGTGCCAGCTGCTGTCATTTCAATAGCATAGTTGGTCTAATTAATTAACATAATGAGGACAACAGGGTCAACACTTTGATGAACAGCCTATTCAATAGTTATTTATTCTCTAACCTTCTATCCAGGTCACATTCATGAAGGATTGCGGAGATCCATTCTGCCTGATGCTCATAAAGATCTTTTCTGTGTTACATACCAAGAGCAACAAGAAGATGTTCTAGTCACATGTTTGCATTGCATGCTATCATTCTTAAAAAAGGGAATGGGGAAAACTTTCATACAGTGATAAATTGCACCATTACAGAAAATAAATTGGATTCAGGTTCAAAGGAATAAATTTGTTCAACATGAATTTTAAAAAACTTAGTGTTACCACCCACTTCCAGCTTGTTCTATAGATATTAATGAAAGCAAGTTCTTCATTGTAATCACATATTTCACAGTTCATCATGGCTTGCGGGGGAATTTCTCATTTCAAAGCTCATTACCTTGGGTGACAATTAATTAATAACAGCAATTTCTTGCAGTATTTATTCAGGGGTGTATAGAGTGTTAACGAAGCAAAGTGGTTTTCTTGACCATCTCGTGCCTTAATCAGACGGAACACTTTCGGGCGGAGTAAATATTCAGTTTTAACTTTGGCTGAAAACTAAACATTTCAGAGTGATGGTAAAGAACAGTACTGCCTTGTCCGCTTTAGCCGAGCTCTGGCTGTCCTTTGTTTGATAATTAATTCTAGAAAATAGATTTTGTCACCCTGACACCTTCCTCAGGCTGTGAAACTATTCTTTCCCCTAAGCAATAAATATAAATGAAAAAAATAAATGTAAATGTATGTTTAGGATGGTCACCATTGTCAGCTAAGAAAAAAAAAAATTCACAGGACGATTCACCACCTCTGAACTAGCTTTAAAAATACAAATTTTTCATGATTTTGTTTATGACAGGCTTCAAGAATGAGGATTATGAAGCATGGACTGTATTTAGTTTGCATTGAAAGTGCTAGGGTAGGTTGTGAAATAAAACCGATGGCACTGGGATATGAATTAAATAATAAATTCATATTTATTGTGTGTTTTGAGCTGGCTGCACAGTCAACATTCAGGAAGAGAATAAATATTCACAAATAATGAAAGCTGAAAGCCTTCAGAACAGAACTAATGTAATATGACAATATTAACCAGTCACTAATACTACGCATTACGTTTTTTTCTTGATGCACGAAACCCTGTTGATAATTAGTAATGTCACGCTCCTTTCCCACTGCCACAAATTGCACAACGGGAAATTACAAATGAGTTTCAGACATCTTGTGAAATTGCCAGTAAATAAATTAACTTATTTCTCATAACATCATAGTGAGGGGAAGCTAATTCCAAATTGTTTAGACTATTTCGGCTTCGTCATCTACAATAAACAGTCATGGTTGGTTCTGTGGTGTTCAGTCTCTTTATTTAACCACATTCTGAAAACTTACTGCCTGAGATGATGTAACATGGACCCATACAGTGCTGCTTGAAAATATGTGACCCCCTTGAGTCCCTTAGTTTTACCATGAAAATGTTAATGAGAAGCAGCCTTTGTCATCCGATATAATAGGTGTGTAATGACCGATTCCATGTTGCTTTAGAGGAAATCATATGTGTAGTAGAAAAACAGAAGTAGTGCAGGTGCAAAAATAAGTGAACCCCAAGTTACATTGGTTAAACCAAATAGGTAAGTAGAGTCGAGTGTGTCATGCAGATTGGACGCATTTCACCTTCTTGCTGAAAAACATGAAAAAAATTCATAAAAGGGTAATATGATGAAAGATATAGTGATGAACTACAGTTTTCTCAGACACCATGTGGACTGCTATCTTAAATGACATGCTTTCAGCTTCTGATCCTCAATCTTAATTCAGCCTCGAGTATCCATGACTGCACCACAAATATTGACCCTCCTAAATAACCTCTGTCTCTCTGATGCAGACTGTTTAATATGTTGTTCCGCTTCTCTCCTGACCTGCTATTTGCTCCCTAAACTTGCACTACATTATCTGTCACAAACACGTTTATATTCCCCATCAGTTCTGTATGCAGCTACTGGTGTAATGTGTGCAAAAGCAGTGGAATTGGACTAACGATTGTACTTTGGGAATTGTGCGTCTGCATCAGTATCTCTTAATCTATTGATTAAATACAATTTTGTTTTCTCCTAGTTGGAGAAAAGCATCTGCTAAACAAATACGTGTAGCTGTGTTTTGTGTTAGGATTACATAAGAATAAGATTGTTTTCAGTAATAAAAAAATTATGATAAATTTCCACATTAGGGGTTTTTTTTTTGTTTTAAATGTAATGTGAAAAAATTATATTAAGAATTCTGGAATACTAATTTTTGCTGCACAGTATAATATGCTGTACTATGTTTTGAAACAAGTACAGTATCTAAAGTTTGTGGAAATTCGCTGGTGCAATAGGGAGAAACTGTTAAATCTAAATCCAAACTGTCAGGGGTGTGAAATAAAAGCAGACTTATGGCTGATATATGAATCACTAGGAACTGAAAGCACCTCATAAAGTTTTGGTTTATATGTTATGTCATTAGTTTTACAGTACAGTGACTTTTGCCTCTGTTGACCTTCAGCAAATTACCATTTCCTCTATAACTTTTTTAACGTTAATTGCAAAGTATTATCTATAATTGAATTTAGATGTAGTCCATCTAAGGTAAAGGTAATTAATGTTGAGATGGGTTTTTATTTCCCTGGTCTGAGTTTTAGTAATAAATTAAAGTTATCCCACTAAGTGAGACATTTGCAAATTTCCTAATATAGCAATTCCACCAGTTGTTCCATTGTGTGGCTGTAATTTAATGCAAATTTAGCCATTAATTAGAAATGGAGTGATGATACAGGCAAAAAATAAAATTAACTTCTATTTTGTTGATAACTTTCCTGAGGGAATGGTCTTACAGATGAACTTTCAAGCTAATAGGACATTCCAAAAAGTGCTTAATGTATTGCAAGTTTTAATTTTAAGTTTCCACAGATGAGGGTCTTTTTCTTGCAGAGTAAGTGGACTAAGGCACGGCCCTGGAAGGGAGCCAGCAGGACAACCAATAGGGAAATTTATTAGTTCACGACTCTAGTGACTAAGGGAATTCTGTGCCAATCTAGGATGGACAACAGCACCCTTGGAGTGCACGGTGAGGACTGCAAGGAGAATGTATTACCATGGCATTGATCACAGCGACAGTGCTATCGGTAGCATTGGCCGTAAGGTCAACTGGATTGAGCTCACCTTCTGAGTCCGAGTCTTGTGCAGAGTGGGGGCCGGAGGTTGGTGAGGAGCGTGCAGAAATGAACCTACGAGATCTAGCAAGTGCTGCTGATCCTTTTTGCTGCTCAGGTACATCTATTCCCCTGTTCCCTGTCCCTGCTACCATCATGAACTTTTAGAAAAATTGTGTTTTTGAAACAGTCTGGTAGATTTCTACAGTCTTTAGTAGTACAGATGACATTTAAATGGTATTCATGGAATTTATATGCATGATCACTGAGTTGAAAGTTATGGTTGCCATTTTTTCATGAGCATTATCTGCATACAGGTGGTCCCCGATTTATGTTAGGGTTACGTTCCGCAAAACCCATCATAAGTCAAAAATATTGTAAGTCGAAAAAACAATTTAATACACCTAATACACACCTCTCTTGTGACAGAATGGGAGATGCGGATCACTGCCGTTGCCCAGCATCACGAGAGAGGATTGCTCCGCGTATCGCTTGCCTGGGAAAAAATCTAAATTCAAAATTTGAAATATGGTTTCTACTGAATGTCTATTGCCAGCTCACCATTTTAAAGTAAAAAAATCGTAAGTTGAACCACGATAAGTCCAGGACCACCTGTATTCCAAAGTGAAGCAAAGTAAAAGCAAAATTATCTTTCGCTTTCTTTTTTTATCTGAACTTGTTTATAATTTTTTTTTCCTTTCACACAGTACAGCATAGCGGGGGTTGCGCTGGCACGAACAGTGGGTTGGACCGGGTCCTGCTCTCTGGTGGGTCTGGGATTCGAGTCCCGCTTGGGGTGCCTTGTGATGGACTGGCGTCCCGTCCTGGGTGTGTCCCCTCCCCCTCCAGCCTTATGCCCTGTGTTGCCGGGTAGGCTCCGGTTCCCCGCGACCCCGTGTGGGACAAGCGGTTCAGACAGTACAGCATAACTTAGACTGGGTATCTTTACTGAATCAATTCATGTTTCATGCCATAAACTTGAACCAGAAACTTTCGGGTTATAAGACCATATCTTTTAATGTAAAAAAAAAAAACAGCAATCTGTGTATGTTGTGAAACCACAAAGTCCATGCAGAGGTATAGCTTTCAATATAATATGTCTCAAAGTGTTTTCTATCTTGTCTTGATTTCTTACACTAAATATGATAATTCTTACTATGATAATATATGATATATAAGAATATAATGATTCGTCATTCTTATTTCTTCGTGCAGATAATGACATATTTTATATTATGAAATACGATACTTCATGATAGATAGAAAATGTGATGCATCCTGTTTTTTGGCCATGCAGCGTCATGGAAACAATGCACACCCATTTAATTTTCATAATCCTAAAATCTACTGCTCTTAAAATGCACTTAAAAGCTCAAAAAAGCTTGTTTTCATGATGAGTCAGTAGTGGCAAGGGTTACTGCGGTCAATGGGAATGTTAGATTAGATAAAAAACTAGGCTGACAGCAACCAACATGATGTATGATCAGAAATACTCTCTCCACAACTTTGTAATCGTTATTTATATTCACGTCTTTTAACCATTTTAACCCAATGTGGAGTACAATAAAACCAAATTATCTTTGAAGTGTACTTTAATAACATAACTTACACAGGAAATTTGGTATGGCTTCGTATACTGGCTGATGACTGTTCGGTATTGGTAACGCTAAGCAGATGAGCTCAGATGAAATATACTTACACCTGGAGTGTTGAGTTTGAGCGGTGAACTGTCAGAGTCCTCAAACAAGGCAGCTGGCTTTATTAGAGTCTGTGGTGCCCAGAGCAGATGCTTGGTGTGACTCTGTGATGCTCGATAACTTCATCATCAGCTCTGATAATTAGTGATTTCCCTGCCAGACATCCCCAGGAGGGCTGCAAACCCCCAGCACCACTTGGGGGAGACAGTTGTGTTACAGACAGGAAAAGAGCAAAAATGCCCGCACAGTTTAATTAAATGATCATCTTCGCCTTCTGTTACTCTTCAGGTAAAGCATTTTGTAAAAAAAATAATTGAAGACCAGAGGAGAAATCCACAACTAAACCTCACTGCTTATATTTTTTTGATATGCTGGGGCACATTTGACTTTGAGTCTCGCTGATAAACTATTGCAGTGTTTCGAAGACATTTTATCACTTATTATAACAGTTAATTCTATTATTTCTTAAATCAGAACACTGAATACAATAGATGTGAGCACAAAGTCTGTCAGACATCTGGGAAGTCACAGACATGCAGTAGAGCGTACTTTAACAAGGCAGCAAGAGACAGCAGATGGTCCGACAGAAAGATGAAATGAAAATGTTCCGCTTTGGTGTGACAGCGCAGGATACAGGCCTTCCTATAACACAAAGTAATGGCTTTGCAGAGACTTCACCATATGGGTCAAAAGAGCACTGGACACCAGAGGAAATAGTCTTTGTACAAATCCATATATCTACTGGAGAGTGGGGGGTGGGGGTGGGGGACTGTGTCTCTAATGCAGGTTTTTTGCTGGTTACCTTGCCGGCTTGATCCCTCTTTGCCCTTTCAGTCCAGTGGGTCTGGAGGTGTTGTCACGAGAAGGACTCGGAGCAGGAGGAGATGTAGTATGTGTACCAGCTGTCGACAGACAACTCTGTGGGAGGCTGGCCAGGTCCCATGGAAATGCTGCTCTAATGGGCCCATTGTCTTAGGGGGGTGATGTGATGAGGTCAGAACAGTGCATCTCCCCATCTTTAATGAGTTCTTCTCCAGATCACAGGACCACAGATGTAGCACCACCACACCAACACACTCGATTCATCCCACATTCATTCCACTACCACATTAACTGCAGTTGTGTCATCTCAGATCTTCCCTTATAATTTAACCTTTACATTTATTCATTTAACAGACGCTTTCCTCTAAAGCAACTTCCAACGATCGCTATGTAGTATTTAGCTGACACCTTCTCACCCATAGTGACTAAATGTTATACTGTTCTGCCAGACCATGCATTCTTTACTTGACAAACCTTTAGCTTAGCAAACATGAAAAACAAGGGTGAGTATGTAATTATACCACAATAAGCATTGTAAAACACTGACACGTGTTGCAGTGCTTTTCACGCTCAGCACTCTTTTCATTTTGATGTTAACCTTCACAGAAATCCATATAAGAACATAATCTCTAGATCATTTATCATTTGTTCACACCTTGACCATGTGGTTAATGGGATTACGGTCTCCACATGCTCTCTTTCTCTCTACACACAAGCACATATACGCTCTCTCTATCCCTTTTCTCAAAGTCTTTTTCCACTACAAGAAGATGCAGAACATGAGAAACGGTTATGACCTTGGCAGATAAGGGTTCGAATGTTCAAACAATTTAAAGAATAAGTGACTATACAGAAATAATACAAGCGCACCATTGAAAAGCATGCGTGCACATGGAGCTGTGCTGTTGGAAAGTATGACTGAAAAGAAGAGAGGCTTTTCATAAATTAATGTAAGCAGGTGCAGGGTTGGAATATGGATTTGGAATAATACTGAAGATTAAATGAAAGGATGGAGTAATCTTCCATGGGTCATCTTCTTGAAATCTTCCTCCATTTATAAAGGTGGCAAATATATATCCAGAGATAGTATCTGGACATTTTACCAGCTCTTTTGTGTGTTTGCTATCAGCTATGTGACAGTGAGCCCCTGCATTTGGAATAAATTAGGATTGAGGGAGAAGTTCATTTTTATCCTCCTCTCACCGCAATGGAAGATTTGCACAGGCATAACAAAGTCTCTTGCTCCCCAGAGTCCCTGCATTGTTATCGATATTCCCTAGAGCATGAGTAGGGTGCTCCATGGAGGAGTTTCTTCTGAACTGGTCTTTATACTGTTGATTTAAGTGACTGCAAGCATCATGACTTTAACCCCATTTCAGATGAAACATTTCAACACAATCCATCCATTGCAACAACCATTTGTCCCAGGCAGGAGTGGCAGCAAGCTGGAGCCTTACCCAGTAACACAGAGCCCGAGGGGAAGAGGATGCACCAAGGACAGGATGCCAGTCCATCACAAGACACCCCAAGCAGGGCTTGAACCTTAGACCCACCACACAGCACACACTAGCTGAACCTGCCGTGCCACGCATCACAATACTTTTCCAAAAAAAATGACAAAAGCACATTAATACAATGTTATCTTCAGTGCTCATATAAGTAATAAAGTTTTACAGGAAGTGCAGTTACAGATGATGCATATTGGTACATATTACTGCAGTCGGATTGTTTCTTGACTTTTTCCTATATATGTTTTTTTTTAATTCCTGTAAACAGTTTTTAATTTTTAGTGAGTTTAAATACAGACTCATAGGGAGGAGGTTGTAAGAAAATAGGATGTTAATTCCAGTATTCCCGTTTGTACAAGAATTAACATTTCTATTGTCTTTAACATTTTCTACTGATATCAGCTCTTCATCTGAAAATCAAATAACCTTAACTGGTTCTTGATTATTTACTCTCAATCAAGAACTGTTGATTTGGATTAACTGGGCTAATGCCTGGTTAGGGCCAGTAACATTTACCGACAAACTGTACTTATGGATATGGCTTCATTTTTTAGCTGCATGACACAGATTTTTTTAAAAAAACATTTTAAGAGTGAATGTAGGCACACATCTTTACTAATTTGCAATAAGCCACAATGAGCCTCCTGCTTCTTTTTACTCAGCAGGCCTCATTAGATAATAGGACTCATTGGGAGCACAACACTATATGCTCAGTTCTACCCACCATCTTTCACATGTCCAATAAACGTAAATGTCAGTGTTGAACAACAAAAAACTAAAGATTTCACCCACTCAAAGGAAGAGGGGTCAATCTGTGTTTCATGGGTCCTTTGGCCGCAGATGCCTTGTGTGGTAGGACAGGGTTTCAGCCATAGACCTTTACTGTATGGCACACAGAAAGGAGCCAATACACCACTAGGGAGGCCTTGGTTTTTATTTCATCCGCTGATAATCCGATAGCAGCAAATGTTGCTGTGGAAAAGGCAATGATCATGTAGAATAATGAGCAGCTGATGCAGTGCAGGAATGGTATGGAGGAAAGCTTTAAATTCAATTCTTGCAAAGATGGTTTAGTTGCTTTGTTAATTAGTTTTACGGAATAAGAGCAGCACCTCTTCCTGAACTTGTGCTGTTCATTTTTAGCTGCTGAAGGGGGTTCAGTGGGACAACTTTTTGTTTCCCACCAGTAGGCATTCATGTCTCGTGTTCCTCATATTTACTGTTCTCTGAACTAACTTTCCCATCTTCCCCAGTGAGCAGATTATTTAAAGACTTTGCCTTGAAGAGACATATCTTTGTGTTATTTATGAGTGCGCAGTGCAAAAAGACAAACTCCAGTAAACCCAGAGTCAGAACAGTGCACTCACTCAAGCAGAATTCACGACTGTGTCGACAAGTTGGATTGTTCATTTATAACCTCTAGCTTGCATGGGAAGGGAGGCAACCAGAGGTAAATTTCCTTGATTATTATTTTTTCAATAAGTCTTTTAAAAGATTTCTCTTTGTATATGGTAGATAAAATCAGTGCCTCATCATTTTTGCCTCTGGCCATTTTTTGGTACAATAGGGCTGTGTGTGACAAACTAATACAATCTATCAAATCTTTTTTATTTGTCCAACAAACAATCCCCAACCCCCAAACAAAATATAATTGTTTAAAAAAGCTTTTTGCTCAGGTCTTAATGGATATTTTGCTGGAAAAAGTATATAATCTGCCTTTATCCACTTCACGTGTATCCTTTATTTTCACTTTAATCTCAGCCATTACAAATTAGAGCTATTACATGCAGCCCTCAAATTATTAGCATTTGACATTTTATGTAATTTGTGCATATTTATGTATTGTACTCTTTATGTGCACATGAACAGGTATTTTGTGCTTTTTATCTGCTCATAAACATGTACTGGTAATAGGTTACTGAAGAAGGAAACGGTGACCTTGCGGCAGTACGTGCACCACTGTGTGTCCAGCTTACTCAGGTGGTCGGCAAACTCATCAGCAACCCTGACAGCTGCATGCCAGGAAATTTTTGGTTAATGTGCACCCCTGCCGCAGGGAGTGGAATAGGCCACACCCCCATCCACTTGACCAGCCTTAACACATAGGTATGGATTCGCAAAAGGAAAACAAGCCATTTAATTCCAAATAAGCCTTTGAAAAGAATAACTTCTGTGATGTAAATGGATGTAGTTGGAAGTACAAACAACAGAGCGGGTGCATTTCATAAATTCCAAAAGGTTTTTTCCTGACATAAAATGAGATGGATAGTTCATCTCATAGTTCCCGCGACCTGGCCCCGGATAAGCGGAGGAAGATGGATGGATGGATGGATGGATAGTTCATTTCTGGGACTTCTATAGTGTTTTTTTTTTTGTTTTTTTTGTTTTTAGTCATGAAAAGCAAGGACAATTTAAATTGGGAGTTTTTATTACGGCTGCTTTATGTGCAGCCATTCATTCCCTGAACTGTGTGGGTTGTACAGATGACCCTTCATGATGGCCATTCTTACTACCTTTACGCAGCTACTGGTGTGACGTACTCTGGTTCATGTGGTGGAATGTGACAAATTAAATGCACTTTACAATCGTGTGTCTGCATCCAAATCTCTCCTTCTGTTGATGCAAAGCGCTCGTGTTTTTCTCTGAGATGTATGTCACTCTGGAGAAAAGTTTCTGCTACATGAATAAATGTAAATGTAAATGTGAAAAGCACTACAGTAAATTGTATAAATGTCACTTGGGAAAGGTTATGTGAAAACAAAGTTGGGAAAACCAAGAGTAACAGAAGAAAAATATATTTTAATATTGTTTCTAAAAAAAGTAAGGTGGGCTAGAAACCAGCATATGTTCACATCCAGCATTTTAAAACATAACAGCAGAAAATGGCAAAGGTAATTACTGAAAACCACTAATTCAAAATCTCTTTGCCTTATGTTTTTTCAGTAGAGGATCTTTGTCCAGTGCAGTACTTGGAGACAAAGGTGACAAAGAGTCACACTACAATATTTGAATAAACTGTATGATTCAAAGAAGTTTAAACTAAGATAGCTTTGCTACGCTGATGCATAAACATGCTCGTTTTACCTTTCGTGATTTTAAAAATGCAATTCAATAAAGGAATAAGTATTGGTGAAAAGCAATAAGAAGCAGACAGATAAACCCCAATATAAACCAAATACACTGGACATTTTGAGGGTTCGTAAATGAGAACATTTGGCTAAATACTATGTTGCTCTCTGAGAATAAAAAGTAAGGAACAATTTAACATATGACAGCCATTTTTGTTTTACTTTTCTGCTTTGACCCAAATTTAATTTCAATGGAGCTGCAAATTCCACCCTTGTTTCCCGGCCACCTGGGTGACAAATGTCCAGTGGAGAGGGACAGAGGTCTCCGGGGAGCCAGGATCTGGAGTCACCTTGTTACTCTTCTGTACAATCACATTAACCCTGAACAGGGTAGAAGGCTACATGCTGCCATGAACAGAATGGCAAATGAATTCAGCAGTGACCCAGGGTCTGAGCTGAAAGAAGTCTTCCCTGCACCACTGATGGTGTGTGTGTGTGTGTGTGGGCGTGCGCTTGTGCGTTTGAATTCTCTTTGTTCTACTTTCTCTTCTTACTACTTGTTTGTCTAATTTGATCTCACTTCACTTAGCTAAAAGTGTCACTTTGGAATACAAAGTGAGAGGGCAATGTTCAGCAATACATTGGAGAGATTAGTTCTTTTTTTTTTTTTTTTTTGGTTGCTTGGAGCAGATGTCTCTAACTTAGCTTGCATGGCTTGGATTTTCGATCTTCTCGGGGAGATGGGGAAAATTATTAACCTGATTGAAAGCCTCATGGACGTATAACTCTATCTGGCCAATTTCGTTTCGCCGTAAGAAAATCGATAACCCGAGGAGTATTGTTTACTCCCTCCACAAAAGGAAAAAGTCAATAGAGTGAAGTATGGCCTGACTTCAGCAAAGAAGTCCGACCATTATTTCCAGAGAAATTTTTACAGCTTCTATAGACTACCTTTCCTACTTCTTTACAATGTAAAATGAAAATAATTACACTTTTTAAAAAAAGTTAAGACTGCTATAAACTTTACATTATAAAAAATTAGGGGTTTCCTTAGATCTTTTTCTTGCTGCAGCTATATCGTGCTGAAAGACCAGTGTTCTGTGTGACTATTCTTAACATTATAATGCCAGGGTTCAGAGCAAATGAAACCATTACTCCTAAGTTATCTTTGACCGCTGTGAAAAATGCATTGTTCAACAACTATTGTCTACTCCGTAATATTTATCCCTCTCTGTGACTGTGAGCATTGTCTACCTGAGCACAGCCCAGTGGTGACAGAGCGCTAAAGGAAGCAAAGCATGGCACGCGAATATTCTTGACAGATTGCCTGGAAATGCCATTCCTTTGTCTGTGACAGCCTGACTGATTCAGCAGAGCTACCCTCAACCTTGAGAAGAGAGGAGGCAAAAGTGGACCGCAGTTTTATATGACACACTGGGACATGTCATAAAGACGGATGGAATAAATTAATGCTTAACTGAAGTCATTAACAAAAGCATTTTACATACCCAACTAAATGCCACATGAAAATAGTGAAAGCGCTATTACAGACAACAGGAATTGCTGTGAAATGTAACGGATATTAACCCCCATTTTCCATCTGTAGCATTAGATGTTTAGATCACATTCTTAGTGCAAAAGTGATGCAAACTTGCAGCAAATTGCCATATTGTATACATTTATATATCTCATATAAAGCTAGAGACATGTATGTTAATATCAATTAATAAGTTTTATAAACACACTTATTAGTATGCAATAGTTAAGATGTTACAGAGACCTGTTTTATTTGTGATCATGTATATAAAAGAAAAATGTTAAACATAGAATCCTGTTACACTTAAGACTGAATACAATAAACTGAGGAATAAAAAACAATTGCAGTGAGACTAGGTCGGATTAATTCACTTTTAGACAATTTTTGAATTTGAGATTAAACTGAACAATCGCTTTAAATGTTGCTGGTTATGATTAGAGACTGAAAACATTTGTTTTGCTGTACTGCATTTGCAAGTTTATTGTAATGTATACATATACGCTACAGACATGTTACATCTCAAAATTTACTTTTGATTTCGCTTTAAAAATATTCTAAATATTTTCAAAATGCGTCTGAAAGGTTAAGTCTTGTCTTGGCCTGGATAATACATCTCAGCCTGTGATTCAGCCTGTGATTAATGGAATTCAGATGGTAAATACTGAAGATAGATAGTGTAAATATGTCAGGGTTTGTTGGCAGGTAGGGCAGGAACAGAGATGGTATTATCATGACAACAAGGCTCGGTTTTCTCTGAGCAGTCAGCCGTTACTACCGTTATCTGGGTCAGCTGAAAAAGAAGGCCTTGATAAAGATCTCAGAAGTTTCATATTGAAAGTGAATCCATTCTCGTGGACTTATCCATCCTGACGACTTGGAGGATTTCGATCAGACAAAGTGAAAAGCCCAACTAACGGCCCTTCGGAAGGAAAATGACTTGCTGTCTATACAGCCAGAATGAGCGATGGCCAATGTGAGGAAGGTTAATTCAGCATGAAGAGTAGGAGGATAATACGCAAGAGTGAGCTGTTCTATCAATTGTGTCTGTCTGGGTCATGTATGATTACAATACACAGAATTCATCACTTGTCAGATGAATTAACAAGTAACAATAAAGTAATATAATTTAACATGGATGAACAGACATCTTCTGATTATCTTTTGTTTCATTCATATTTTTACAGATAAACACGTCAACCAGCATATTTTTGTATTTTTATTATTTTATTTTTAAATTATCATCTCATCATAGCTCATTTCTCTCCAGTAGCTGGCATAGTGGTTATGGATAAGCACTAATAACCCAAACCTTGTTGGTACAGACTCATGATCAGACCCTTCTGTATAAATTTAGAAGGACATGCTCACCCTGCACAGCTCCTCCAAAGTTTCCTTAGGCAAAAGTCACAAAATAACGGTATTTCTCTTGAAAATCACATATTATTCTCAAGTGAAGATTGACATATTTTAACATGCTTCTTATATGCTCCCAAAGGTAATGGTTCATGATATTCGATTCTATTGTCCCACTTTTCACCAGCAGGCCAGTTTCAATTATTCTCATTTCCATTGCTTTCCACTATCTTTCTTGGTCACTGCGCTCCTTTGTCGACATTCAGGAACAAGGTTCAACCTAGGTTCCGCACCTCCAGGTCTAGCTCTTTTTCTTCCTGCAGACTAAAAAGGCATTTGATAGCTCCCTTATATACAATGTACATGCATGGAAATACTTACATGTAGCTCTGACTGTTTCTCATATGTTCGACTGTAATAAATACATTTAGCTGAACTCAAGACTCAAAACTTTCAACAGCATGGAGCATAAAGAATCAAATATGAGAGGCACAAAATGACACATACTTTGGGAAATAAATTTAAGCAAATAATATTCTGCAGCTGCTGAGGTAAAATACAATAAAATAAATCTAACATAATCCTCTAATGGAACAAAATGTTGCATTAAAATTATAGTAAGGGCAAGCAAATGTTGCACTTTGTATCCTTATTTGAGAGACTGAATGTTATAATTTCATCTGTTGTTTGGTTGGTGTTTGTGTACGTGAATGCACTTTTATGAGTATTCACAACAAATCTTTAAAAGATATACCGTATGCATAAAAAAACTGAAATATGGCATTTACTGTACTGACTGTATGCTAATAGGGTAGTAAATTGGCTTTAGTCCAACAAAATTAAGAACAGTACTGATATTTCAAAGGAACAGCCTACACAAAATTTACCTTTTCTGTCTGTTAAGATCATTTACTGAAAAAACTACACAATATAAGAAACAAAGTAGATCTGATTATGCAAACTGATTTAAAACATTTTTAAACTGAATAATTATACTAATAGCGGTAACAGCTGTAACATCCATCTGTTAAAGTGGCACAGTAGATTCAATGAATATTTATGATTTTACCTTGAGACCTGACCCCAACTAAACAATGAAAAAGTGAAAATCATTTAAAGTTTAATAGCTTCTGAAAATATAATCACCGACAGTTGTGAAGGAAAAAATCAAAATTATTGAGCTTAAGAACAGCAGCATACTCTGAAAAACTTTATTTGTCAAAAGAATCAAGTCAGGAAAGATCACTTCATATTTATAGATTTA
Source organism: Scleropages formosus (assembly GCF_900964775.1). Classification (NCBI taxonomy): domain Eukaryota; kingdom Metazoa; phylum Chordata; class Actinopteri; order Osteoglossiformes; family Osteoglossidae; genus Scleropages; species Scleropages formosus. The sequence goes on along the minus strand of NC_041814.1, from coordinate 14,487,188 downwards.
TTTATTTAGCAGATGCTTTTCTCCAAAGCGTCTTCCAATGAACAGTGTGTAGCGTTATCAGCCCACACATCTTATTCACCAAGGTGACTTACACTGCTAGATACTTTCCAATTGTAATTCTAAACCCGTTAAAACAAAAACTCTACTTTATGGTTTAATACACGAAACAAAATTATTAGCAGACTACTGAGGCTACATATTAAGCAAAGATGCAAAAACATAATTATAAAATTGCTTAAGTAGAAGGGAGTACTGAGATACAGATTTGCATCATAGTCTTATTCAATTGTCTTTTATTGTGAATTGTGTTTTCGAGGCAGCAGGTAAGCATAATGTTTAGGAATGTCACCTTACTCACTGAAGGTCCCCAATATGCATCTGCTTCCTGCTGTAATTCCCTTTATAAACACACCCTGAATTGATGCGCTAAAAACGTATACCCCTCTCTATAAATGGGGGCTCAGATGGAAGCAGCTTGTTACAATACAAACCTGAAATTGTAACTTGCTGTGGACAACAGCACCAACCAAATCAAGGTTAACAGTTTAAAGTCAAACTCAGATGAAGATAAAACACAAAAGCTGCCTGGTACATTTAGTCAGCAGCACTCCAATGATTCAAAGATGTGAAGCCTATGCTGTCCTGAGACTTGAACTTGCAACTTTCTAGATCTAGATCAAGAACTTTGAAAAGGACAGGAATCGTTGGACACACGGAAGTAGGGGTTGCTTAAGTGAGGTTCCGTAAGCAGGTGTGGAATCCTTGTCCTTTTATCCCATGGCACCTTGATGAGAGGCAGGTACAGGCGAGGTGCGCATGACACTAGTCACCTTTCTGGTCTGCCCATTTAGTATTCCGGACAGCTGCCAAAGGCAGTGAAGGATCATTGTACACTGGAGATCCTGGTGTAGGGCATATGTTCCAATAACCTTTTGTCCCTTCCTTCCTGTTCTGACTCAAGTAAAAGAAGGTCTTATTCAGGATTCAGAAAAGCACATGGACCATTAATGAATCTCCTCTCTGAAGGGTAACATTAATAAAATGTTCTGCTCCAGACTTGCATCCATCTCCATAAACTGGCCAAACAACAACACTCTACGGCCACTGAACTGATGCACTGTTTCTCCGGTTAAAAAACTACTTAGAAAATAAACTAAGAAAGAAGATTTTGATAAAGATTTTTTGATTAAAGATTTCAACAGGAAATTGCTGGCTTTTGTGGAGTATTTATGTTATCATCATTTCGCCTTTATCTTTTGTCCCTGTGGAACATGTGAAAAAATGAGTCAGGTGTTGAATGTGTGACTATAAAATTCCCGAATTCCACTGACTGACCAAGTTACTAACACTACTAAAAGCAAAAGTTTTGTACAATCTGGACAAACGCATGTCTGCATTACCTCCCGATTCACCATAACCTTAAACACAATATTAATCGGTATGAAAACAGAGTCCTTTTCAGACTCCACAGCAATCTATAAACAATGAGTCCCACAAACTGTACCGTTTTGCAGTCAGACTCTTTCAGTATATAGATAGATTACAAGACACTAAATCTAAACTATCCAGCTCGCTGATTTTGATTGTATCATGTGTTGTTCACTTATAAAGGAAAAAGTTCTACACTGAGCCATTTTGCCACAGTGCAATGATTCATTTTTGGGTCACCGCCTCCAATAGGTTTTCAAAAGCAACTCTTTGAAACCGCTCATGTGATCTTAATTCAGTCCAAGTCCACAGTTTCTCAAGAGTGAAGGGAAAATCAGAGGTCCACTTAAAGTCCAACGAAAATTTACATTTGTTCAATGAAAAACCAGCTGCTAACCATGTGCACATGACCATGGAAACAAATAATAGATAACAGTGAATAGTGAGAAGTATAAAATAGATAATAGGTTAAAAAGAAGTCCATTCTTTGAGCATGTCAACCCAAATCCTGGGATGCAATTAGTATAGCACAGTTCAAAGTCAGAGTCATTTATTTGTCATTTGGCTATTTGGTTTATTCATTTTGCTCAAACTTCAGTCTGCAGTTTTCATGAACCTGACACTAAAAACAATTAGAAATTCACAAAGAGCTGAAAAACAAACGACTGATGGTTGCTTTTTTAAAGTCTTTCTGTTTCATAACACACTTATGCCTTTTTGTGGACTGAGAACAGAGAACTCACTGGCCCACAAACAGCCTCTGCACTTTGCAACCCAAATGAAGACTGAAAAATTGAAATGCACAAGAGTAAAGATTGAAATGAGAATTTATGCCTTTGAGAATGTTTAGAACGCCGTGACAATTGCACATTTTGTTTCTGCATTGAGGCGGTTCAGGCTGAAGTGACGAAAGCAGGAAACGGCGCTCGGCCGTGCTGCAGAGGTGAGAGCAGTGCAGTGCAATATGTCTCCGTGCCCCATCATCTCTGCCCCGACTGTGTTCGTTTTATGATGTTTCTTCCTGCACATGACAGCTTTCACCTGCACACATTTACGGTCTTGGTAATGTATTGTTCTGGATTCTTCTACAAGGCGTGTTCATGTAAAATCTATCTGTGGAACTGATCTCCCCGTTAATTTAATTCAGACACCTGGTTTAATTTCCCATACCAGAAAGTTTTGCCTTGTGACACTATATGATTATGAAATAAAACAAAAACATTTCACTTAGATATAGCAGATGGATTGAGTGAGCTGGCAGACAGCTGGTAGTACAGTGGTTATCGCTGCCCCCTTTGGATCAACGGTCACAGGTCTAATACCCAGCTCCAGCTGTTGTACCCCTGAGCTAAGGTACTTACCCTAAATTGCTCCAGTAAAATTAACCTGCTCTATAAAGAGGTAAATAATTTTAAGTAGCTTAACACTGGGAGTCGCTTTGGAGAAAAGCGTCAGCTGAATGAATAAATATATGTATACTGCGGTGTGGTGTATCTCAGATGTTTCAATTTTTGGATCTTAAGGAGGAATAAAAGCAACTTTTAGTAAAACAGGCTTTCACACAAATGTGATGCTTTAGAAAAAAAGTGAGTTATACTAAACACCTTGTCTGCCTTGTTCAGCACGGTGAGGTTGGGGGTCATTTGTCCCAGAAAATACTACCCAAAACTCGCAACTACAGCCAGTCTATGGATTTTATTACAGTACACACACACACACACACACACACACACACACATTTTCAGAACCGCTCGTCCCATACGGGGTCGCGGGGAACCGGAGCCTACCCGGTAACACAGGGCGTAAGGCCGGAGGGGGAGGGGACACACCCAGGACGGGACGCCAGTCCGTCGCAAGGCACCCCAAGTGGGACTCGAACCCCAGACCCACCAGAGAGCAGGACCGTGGTCCAACCCACTGCGCCCCCCACTTTATTACAGTAAAAAGAGGGAAATTACTGTTTTTTTTTTTCTAAACTTGACTGTGTTCAAATTCAACACCTAAGTTGTGTGTGAGGTGTTATTTGTGCTGTTACAGGTATCTTGTGACTGCGCCTGTTTGTACAGGTACAGTACAGTAGCGTTTAGGGATTCTTTACTCACACTGGGGTGGCAGAGCAGGATTGGCCAGGTCCTGCTCTCTGGTGGGTCAGGGGTTTGACGCCTGCTTGGGGTGCCTTGCGATGGACTGGCGTCCTGCCCTGAGTGTATCCCCTCCCCCTCCAGCCTCGCGCCCTGTGCTGCCGGGTTAGGCTCCGGTTCGTCGCGACCCGGCTTGGGACCAGCGGTTTCAGACTGTGTGTGTGTGTGTGTATGTGTGTGTGTCTGTATGTGTACGTACTCACAGGAGGAAGGTTCCCAATTCAAATACCCCCTCACCGAGTTACTTACCCTGAACTGATCCTGTAAGAATTACAACGCTATATAAATGAGAACCTGGAGTCGTTATGGAGACGCATGTCATTCATTGTATGTCTCCTTGTTGGAGAAGTGCCAGATCAATAAATGAATGAATGAAGCTGAACCGTGATAACTTGGAGTGTACGAAAAGTAACTGTGTGTCGAAAGGTCGCCTGAGCTGAGGTCCTTCTTTCCCCGCAATATCATAAGTGCAAGAAGATTATGCGAACGGACATCATCATGACATGTGAGACACATGGTTTCTTAGCACAGCGACACGTTACTGTCTCCGCTCTGTGGGGCGCGCGTGTCCACTGCTCGCCGTCCATGTGATGGTGAACACGCGCGGTCCGCCGCGCGCCGGGTTCCGGTGCAGCACTCGCTGTGTGTGAGAGCGGGGCTGCCCTCCCTGACACAGCCGCGCGCCTGGCTCGAGACCCCCCCCCCCTCCTCCTCTGCGGTGACACTGCCCTCAGCAGCACGTCGCGAACGCGCCGCGGGCAGGATCCGGGGAGCGGAGCGGGGTTTACGTGGTACCCGCGGGATCGTGGGGAGTTGGGGTGGGCTCCGAACTTCCCACACACCGATTTGACACACGTGACGGAGAAGAGCTCCGTAGTCTGTGGATGCGGGAGCGACGCACTTCACCAAAGTTCGCATTTAGGGCTTGAGAACTCACAGTGTGTGTAGAAACGGGACGGGATGTCTCTCAGTTGTGCCGTGTGTAAACCAAGAGGAACGCGCCTAATTTTACTCTGTGTGTGTGTGTGTGTGTGTGTGTGTGCGCGCGCGCAAGTGTTCCTTAGGCTCTTTATTTAATTCATTTCCTCGCCCTCATTTTGGGGGGTTCCTCGCCGATGCGGTATCTGTGCTCGCTACTCTACTCTAGCACTTTAAGGGGAGATCCGTTCTGCGGCTTCAGTCGCGAGCTGCACGTGGACGCGGAGAAGCGGTCGTCCACATGTGTGTCTCCTGTCGTCTTTTTCTGGACCTGTTGGACTTTGCGAAGAAAGCTGCGTTTACCCGCGATCGCACCGATGCCTCCTCGCGCGCTTCCCGCCTTTTGCGCGCGCCTCTTCCTCTGTTTATTTGGCAAGTTCGCACAGTGAGCGCAGTCACACCGGGGATGCTGTCGGTCGCCGCGCTCCTTCGCACAGTAACCGTGCTGTGAGGGGGAAAAAAAAAAAAAAAAAGGCGAACGCGCTTAACCTCGACACCATGTTTTTGTGCAACGCCAGCGCCATCAAAGATTGGAGTTTTTTCCTCTCGCACATCCTGCCACTCGTGAACAAAACGGCCGATTTGGTTCGCCAAAGTGACGAGAAAGTGGAGGCCACCACGAGCGCCTTGGTGACAGTGCTCGAGCCCGAGCTGGGCGGCGCGAGCGCCAGCCGCGCGCCCTCGAACGCGAACCACACGTCGGGCCTCGAGCACGTCCTTCAGTACTCGTACTCGGAGAACGAGCTGCCGCACACGGAGCACAAGGACGAGGCGAGGGACGCGATCCCGCTGCCCAAAGCCGTGCTCTACCTGGTCATGGCAGCGCTGGTGGTCGTGGCCGTGGCCTATGCCATCGTGGGACACCTCACCAAGGACCTGGCCCACGACTTCGTGGGTGAGTGACGAGGCTGCGAGGGCGCTGCCTGCTGCTGCCGGCCCTCATGATGTCATGGCGACGGTGATGATGATGATGATAATGATGGTGGTGGTGGTGATGGTGATGAGGATGATGATGGTGGTGGTGGTGGCGGTGTATTCACATACCGAATGGGGTTTGCACCTAATGATCAGTTGAAACACAAGTTTTTCTTTGTGTGTGTGTTATCGGTCGCACCTTTTTCTTTTTTTAATTCCAGAGAGTGACTGTGCTGTTCAGCGTCACTCATTCTAATCTTGTGTAACGCACTAAACTCAACGTGAGGTTATTTTAATAACAAAAAAAACTATTGGCGATGGTTAAGTAATGGTCAAAGTTGATGGACGTGTTTCGTTTTATATTGTTCTAGGAAAGAATATTATTTATGGAGGTTGAGATTTCGTTTTTGTTTTTTTTTTTTTTTTTTTTTAATTTTCCGTTATTTTAAAAAGAATTCACTGATTTGTGTTTAAACTGATTTTTACTCATTTAAATCACAGTGACACTAAAGATAACTACCAAGAGTAGACATGCACGATAAACACATTTATGACACCTCAGATACTTTTATAATATTATATTATTTTAATTCCATTCACTCAGCATCGTGTATATATTTTTGTCAACTGCGACACTCTGAATAATTACCTCGGTTGCCTTTCATTAGCGTTCTCACGTTTGGTACATGTGGTACTTGAGGTGTAAAGTGCTGATGAGTAGTAGGGGTGAAGCAGTTTGAACTGTGACCAGGTGAGATCCCAAAATGTGACCGTGCTGAACCGCACGCAGGTGCTCCCGCAACCCCACCTACCTCACTGAAGAAAATGCGTCACAGCGCCGCCCCCTGGTGGCTTTGGGTATCGTTTTGAAATGTGCCGCACTCCAGTCCAACAGGTTGTCCCTGTGAACAACTGCAGTCCATCCATCATTTCATTCACCCCTAGACCATAAACATCCATCGTGTGTAAAGGTTTTCTTCTGAATCGAGTCCCCATCAACTGTTTTCTAAAGCTCTTCTAAAAAGAGTGTGTTGTTTAGTTTACAATCTAATCCAAGGCACAGTTACAGTGAGCAAATATGTTTGTACCTGTATACAGGTGGTGAAAATTAAACTCAAATAAGTGCTTATACATTAAATATGTAAGTACTTCTTTTTTATGTTTTTACATCTGGAGCCATTTTTGTTAGTGTTAAACTCAGTTGATGTTAAGTAAGGTCAGGGTGAGAGTACTCTACAGGAAGCACAGGACATGCTTAAGCCTAACGGAGTAATCGGACACACAGACATTTACATTTATTCATTTAGCTGACGCTTTTCTCCAAAGCCACTTACAGTGTTAAGGTACTTTCGATTATTTATCCGTTTATCCAGCTGGGTAATTTTACTGGAGCAATTTCAGGGTAAGTACCTTGCTCAAGGGTACTGCAATCAGAGGGGAGAATCGAACCTGCAACCTTTGGGCAGCTCTACCGTTGCAGCTCTACCCACTACACTTCCAGCTGTCACATCACACAAGCATGCAAATACAAGGCAACCTTTGGTCACCAGGTTATCTGAATGGCATGGATTTCACCTGTGAGGTGACACCAGTTTACCTGGAGGAAATCTATGCTAAAGAGTTCAGATGGCTTTGAACGCCCTCACCCTGGAGCTGTGAAAACAGTTTGGAACCATAATGACATTGTGTGTTTTTACTAGTCAACTACTACTAGTCACTTATTACTTACTACTCAATCAAACCGACACAATAATTTAACTAAATGAAAGATATGCCTACTGTACATTCCAAATTTATAGAGGAATATAGGAGGATATGAATTAGTGAAAGAAATGTGCTATTATATGTAGAACAAGAGGTCAACAGAATTTTTAGGAGCAAACAGATACAGAAAATGTGGGTGATTGAAGGAGCCCATTGGAACAGTTGGGACAGCACTGCACTCACACTAGAGATACTCAGTTCTAGCAGTTATAATATCCCACAATGAATAAAAGTCTCCACTCAGCAGTGACATGCAGTGTGAAATGATGATCCATAAAGTTTCTCTCTGAGATTGCTTTTTCACTGTGCATAGCGTGTTTATTGGTTTCAGTCTTTAAAGATTTTATTTATCGGGTTATGCTTTATAGAAAGTGTTACAGCAGAACAAAGTTTACTCATGAATTTGAAACGACATCTTCACGACCAGAACTATAAGTGGACACTGAAATTTTAAACAGAACATCTGAAGGAATGTCATGCATAAACATAATTGTCATGTAATATTTAGCAGTGCCAAAGAAAAACAGTTGATTACTTAGTTCCTAAGTTAAAAAAAAACCTAGATGACCTTTTATGTGTTTTCAGAGCAACAAATTTATTAAACAATCATATCTCACTAATAACAATGAAATCTCACTTAGGTGATATGACGCAGGTACAGTTATAGAATAAAATGAGAAATATTCATATGTTTTAACATTGTGTTGCCCATCGCATGCCAGCAAATATCGTGATAGATTCGTGGCCTAATTTTTCTAGTGGAAGATTCTTAAAAATTGTATTGTTTACGTCTTAAAGTCTCAAATAAGCTTCCTTTGAAGTTTTTGGTAAGGGGAACTGGGAGAATGTTGACTTTCTAATTTTGAAAATGATTGTCTCTTTTGTACAAAAGTATTTTGCTGCTTTCCTATATACTGGGGCATAAACAAACATAGTTGGGCTTGGAAGTCTGTAACTCCGTAAATCTAACTTCTACATTATAATCAATAAAAGCACAAGAATAAGATTACCCTCAATTTATTTGCGTGTTAGGTTCTGTAAAAACTTCAGACTTAATTTTCTTTTTTTTTTTTTTAAATTTTCATCAACTGCTTACATTATGAAGGGTTGCAGAGGTCATCCTGGAAACAGAGAACTTGAGGCGGGGCACACTGTGGATGGAGCACAAGTCCACTGTGAAAGTTTTGTTTTAATATCTTTTATTAACTTGAAACAACATTAAAATTGTCTAGCTTAAAATTACTGACAATAAAAAATTCATCATCTCACCAACCTCCTGTTAGATTCCGGCCTATTGATCACATCAGCATCTGGCCACTTTCGGTTTGCTTTATCAATACAGGTAATAAATAATAGAGACATACCCTAATTTATCTGCTGGATAGGTTCTGTAAAAGTCTGGGATATAATTAATAAATAAAAAAATACAGTCTGGGATATAACTAATAAATTAGAAATACACCATAAGACTTACATTTTATTGACTTTGAGCTACACTGAAAATTAAATTTTAAAAGACGAAAAATATAAAATACACCGTACTTGCAAATTCCTATTAAAATGCCAACCATTGACTAATTTATCCCATAAACATCTGCAACATTCTTCATCTTATGACTGATCACCAGCACTTACAAACACGAGACATGAGCTGTACACAATGTGGAAATGAGTTGAATGAAGGTGGTGCCACACGCCTGGACTGCTTGGGGGCTGCCAGTTTAAAAAAAGATTGAAAACGGACAAGTGAGGAAAATACAATTAAAAATAAACTGTATCATTGGAAAAATTTATAGCTTGAACATTTGTAACATTTGTATGCTTTAATTCGTTTCAAGCATATTATAAATGCTTGTCTTTTCATACATGTAAAGCTATTTAATTTATTTATTCTTATTATGAATACTGATACATTGTATACAAATAATATTGTAGCCTTTGTGTCGGGAATATTGAACATGAGGGCCTATGTGTTGTTGCAGCGGTCCAGAGTCCATCCCAGCAACAGAGGGGATGAGGCAGGGTACACCCTGGATGGAACACCTGTCCATCACAGGGCAACCACACACTTCTTCACACATACACACACACACACAAGGCAATTCAGAGTCAGCAGGTTGCCTGAAACACACCTCTTTGGACTATGAAGCAGCTCGAGAAAACCCATGGAAATGCAAAGAACATGCAGACTCTTCACAGACTAAGCCAGACTCAAACCCATGTGCAAACCCACAGCAGAGAAGCTGTGAGGCACCAGTGCTACTGCAGAGCCACTGTACCACCTCGGCAGAAGTTAAAATGAGGAGATGATTTAGCCAATCGTAACAAGCAAGGTTTGCTCAGATATGACAGAAGAACAAAGCTTAAAGGAGATATTCACAGGCCATTGCCAGTGGCGGAGAGAGTTAAGGCTTCATTATTTCAGCTTTGAAAGTAGGACGACCGAAAGCTTTTTTTCCCGGATTTTGCAACACGGCCTCCGTTTTGAGCCCTGACACCGAGAGTCGGACGTGAGCTCTCATCCACCAAAGACCGCCTACGCCACCATGCCATCCTTAGGACTTTCCTGCGCGCCCTTCCCTCACCTTTGAGCCTTGCGTCAGTCCTCGGGCGTGTACATCACGCGAGTGAGGATTTCGGGTTGCGGTTTCGTCAGCAAGCACTTAAACAGCCCTTGAGATTTCCACGCAGTCAGTTCGTGGGGAACAGGGCAAGTGTTTTCCCTCCCCTCCTCCCCGTTCCTTTTTCTTTTTTCCTACTGCAGCTGCGCTGAATCTCTGCCTGGGACAAAAATAGACCACAGCGGTCCCTCTCTGTCCAGCCTCACAGTGGACAGGGGAACAAAGGCCGGCACGGCAACGGCACACCGGGGCACGACAGCTCTGTTACTCCGCACACCGCGTTTTATGTCATTTGTACCATGTTAATCACATTGTCAGTGCTCATATGTAGTGTTTCTTTTGATTTTAGCTTTCTGTGTGTCTGTGTGTGTCTATGTGTGTCTTTTTTTTTTCTGGTGTCACCCTAGGATTATCTCAAGGATATACAGTATATTTTAAAAGACTTATCATCTTATGTTGGAGAACGCAGTAAGTTTTCACCCAGATTAGCAAGAACTTTTGCAAAAGCAGTACATCGCCATACCATGTTTATTCGCAGGTACATTTTTTTTTTCTAAATCATCTCGGAACTTGCAAACTGAGCTACATATATCAAGCAGATAATCAACTAGATGCTAACTGCAGCAGTGGCTTAATGATGGTGTTGAAAGGTAATGCCTGAATAAACAGTTCAGCTTTTACCCTTTTATCTTGTGCTACAGATGTTGAAATACAGTATAAAAGCATACACTGGGTTATTATAATTCCTATCATTTTTAATAATTTCCATTTGCATTTCCCTAGATGTAACCTAAAATTTTTACAGTGAATATTTTCACAAAGAAAAGAACACATTTAGCTGTTAATGCGTTCTACTGAATGTTTTATGTATTTACTTAAATTATTTGTTCTCTCTGAAGCTGTAAAAATTTCAGTGTACAGACTTCTCTGGTGCCTCTCTATCTGATCCCCTTGTGTACATTTTTTTTAATCAGCACACATAGCTCTGTGTATTTCATTTAGTTTATTTTCAGATTTTATAAAACTGGCAAATCTCAGTGTCGCATAATGATACCTTTAGGAAACGGCCCCTAACGTTTCAAATTTCTGCACACATTAGTTTCACAAAATGACAACTGTGCGATGAAATATTGCCCTACGCAGAGTTGAGTAGAATAGTTTGTCTAACTAGTGTTCTTTTTTATATTAATTTGTACCATTTTCATTGCTAATGGACTTTACTGTGGTCCAAATGGGTATGGCTCGTACCAGGTTACTGAGCAACATCTTTATGGTATTTTGACTTATGCAGTCAGAGGTTTTGAGTCATATGTGAAGACTAAACATTATTACAGGGAGTAAAGTAATTTCTTACCCCTTTAACTGATAGGATGGGACAGGATGATTGCACTGTTAATAAATAAATAAAAATGTTTAACATGCATGACACGTAATGTGATTTGAGTCGAAAAACACCTTTTTTTTTTTTCAGAACGGTTTTGATTAATTTAAAAAATTAGATCACACCCTCTGACAATTGTCTGAATCAGTGTTAACATATCAATGTCTTCTCTTTTTTCTCTGTAGACTGGGTGTTTGGCCCCCGTCCAGCCAAGAACAGCAATAAGAGCGAAATAAACTGCATAACCAACAGCATGAACGAAATGAATGAGATGAGCGAGTTTGCACGATTTATGGACGCGAACTTCATTTCGCATGATCCGGATATTTGTGCGGATGCCGCTAAACCCGAAGAGCTCGTAGTGTCCATAGATGAAACATTCCATATACCTCAAAACCCGTACAATGACACTTAAACTGGGCAAGGTTTACTCTTTTATCGGTTCAGTGTGGAAGACAAAGAAAAAAACAGCCAGCTAGCTTGCGTTTCAAACACCCGTGAAACCACCGAGCCCGTTACGAAATTACCTGACATCGGTGTCATTGCTTACAGCAGTGTGTAATGTTTTGTCTGTTAAACGTTTTTTGGTGAGAAGACAGCTGATGTCTTATTGCTTGACAGGAAGATGAAGTCTGCAGTGTTTTATCGTCCTGAAACAAGTGACCAAAAAAATATGCTGCTGTTTAAATGTGCTTGGGTGCACGGCGTTTTCAAGCTACAGCAGCTGGATACAAAACTGCATCATCTGGATGTTGGATTGATTTCCATTGTACTGGCTGAAGTTTTTAATAACTGCACATATTGCACTCTTTGATACTGTATTTTGTGGCGAACCATTTTATTCACACTCACGTGCTCATACTCAATTGCGCACATATACACAGTTCTCATGTTTTCACACTGTGTTCAATAATGTAGCAGAAAGCTTTTTATTCAACATTTTGATGACACTTCTGTCCTTTATGTACTGCAAAACACAGTTAAATAATCAAACATAAAAAAGACTTTTGACCTATGCTAATACCTAGAAAAGACAAAATAAATGTTTAATCCATTCGTTCCATGAACCCTGTAAGTAAAATTAACCCCCACAGGGCAGGTTATTGCAAGAATATATAACTTAAAAGTAATTAAAAATTCAGTTTAAATGCACTGTAGTATGTGTACTGTACTGTGTAAATGCTACTACACTATATATGGTTTTCCATAAGTGTTAATATGCACAGTACTGTAAGAGTACTTCTACCAGTCTGACTGTCTCACGTTTCCTTTCTTATTTATATTTTCAAGCATATTATAATGCCTGCACAGTAAAAAATACGTATGTAATAACATGTTTAAAGCACGCTGGCTGCAGCAGAAAATGGCAGAATTTTCTTTTTGGGGAAGCTAAGGCCATTCTCACATTGTGTTGGCCAAAATTATTTGAACTATTGGGCCTGTCACACAGGAAGATTTTTACAAGTGTATATTACCTTAACTGTGAACAAGTAATCTTTGCAGGGACCCAGGTGAAAAACCTTTCCTACCATGTTTGAATATCTTTTTTCATTTCTGATAAAGACCTGAGAATGCAGTTTGTTTTTACAAAACACATGGGAAATAACAAGGTATACTCAATATATGCGTATAATTATGCCTTGAAATGCTGTGTGTTTTTTTTTTTTTTTTTCTGGAGGCAAGACATGTATGCATACAGCTGTTTTTCCCTCAGAATTAAGGGCTATATTTGGGCATGTTATTGTCAGGGACTCATAAACATAAACTGTGTAGTGTGAACATGTACACTGGGTCCTCAATGTTCTTTCAAAGCCCCAGATAAAGCTACAATGAATTACAAATTTGCTGTAAGGCTTTCTTCCATTTTCATCAAACACTTGTTCCACACTCCTGGATACACAGGATTTTTTTATTGTATTACCTTTTACTAACATAAAACAACATGTGCAACATTCATTAGCCTGTGGCCACGTTCTTTTTACTTTATTATCTATCAGTTGAAGCCTACTGTTGGAGATGTACCTTCATTTATTCATTCATTGGGTAGGTTCTGTAAAAATCTTGGATACAACTACACAAAGAAATATCCCGCAAAACATTGACATTTTAATATATTGTAGCTACAATAAAATTAAAACCAATCTGAAGTGACAGAAATTTTTTTAAAAAAAGTGTTGTCTCCAAAAATTCATGTTTTAATGCCGATGTCTGCTGGTTTATCCGCAGAACACGTGCGCCGTTCATCTCGTGACGCACGGTCAACACCGGGCGCTGTTTCGCTGCGTTTTACTGCCACCTAGCGACTTGACAGGGAAACGCAGGTGGCGTCGCTGCACCATCTCGTTGAAAACGAACAAGCGAAGAATGCAATTTTGTAACACAGCTAAGAAGGCATCCTCATAAATAAACAAAATAGTATCTATTAAAATGATGACTTGGACGCTGGCAGCACGAGGACCCAGTGTGCAACTGTTGAGTTTTGTGACAAACAATTTTAACAGATGTCTGCTATACCGAAGGTCCAGTTTAAATTCTGCTTGATATTGTCTGAAGCTTTGTACGATTAACCATATTCCTGTGAAATTCCTTTTGCTTGTGGTCTGTGTTTTTCAGTGTTTCCATACTTCCCTCGAAATAAACAGATAATTAAATAAAGCAAGCATTTAAGTTAATTTCTTGATATGGGTGAAATTTTCTTCTTAGTTCATTCGTTTATCAGACACTGATTGAAACACTCAGCTCACTAGTTCTTCTGTTTTAAATATATAATGCAGTGTATCTGATTTAAAATTTGGTGCATACCTGTGTTTAAGAAAAATCTAAATAATAATATGTGTCTAAATACCCCTTAAAGTTACATTTTACAGCAATACAAATATGGTAAATGTTTTTTTTTTTTTTTTTAATTTCAATAGACAAAAGACCATGGATCCTTATTTCAAATTCCAAAACTATGAATGCATATTACATAAAAGCAATGTTTTTCTTGCATGTTTATCCCACATGGATAAACACATGTACGCCTGTATATGTTAACCCTTGGCTCTTCGATCTTTTATTATGTTACTCTGGTGACATCATGTCTTGCATGTATTTGTAATATGTATTCATCTTGCTTCAGTGCAATTTTCTCAGGGTTTTCATGCGATAATTCTTGCTTTACATAATCCTCCATGTCAGTTTCTGACAAGAACAACAAAAGGATAAGTTATGTAACCGGTTTACACAAGCAAATCACGTAATCAGTCCAGCACTAATGAGGACTCATTTTAAGAGTGTAGCTTGGCTGGAAGCACAGCAGGTTTGGCTTGTGCCTGCTTGCTGGTGGGTCTGAGGTTCAAGTCCTGCTTGGGCTGCCTTGTGACAGATTGGTGTCCTGTCCTGGATGTGTGTGTGTGTGTGTGTGTGTGTGTGTGTCTGTGTCTGTGTGTGTGTGTGTGCTTGGCTGGAAGATATTTGGAAGAACTATGAAACTATACCACTCACAGAGTGGTTTGTAGTGTAGTGGTGGGTACTGCTGCCTTTGGATCAAAAGGTCACAAGTTTGATTCCCCACTTCTGGCTGTAGTACCTTTGAACAGCATACTTATTCTAAACTACTACAGTGAAATTACCCAACTGTATAAATGGGTAAATAATGGTCAAGTGCTTTGGAGAAAAGAGCCAGCTAAATAAATTAGTGTTATTTAAGATCTAACAGGATTGGATGGTTTCGGTTTCCATCGTTTGTCATTTTCAAGTTTTGCATCAAAGTGGATGGGTTTTCATAAAAACAAAGGTTACCGTCTCGTGACTAGTCCACGGTAATCTTGGTGTGTACCTTACAGTTACGCTGTTGTGAACTGTACTGACAGGACTGCAGGCCCAAGCAGATCCAGACACTGCATTGCAGGACTTTGTGCTGTGTTTGCTCCCCATTTAAAAGCATTTTGTCAAATATTGGGGGGGGCAGCATAGTGCTTAATAGAGCTGCTGCCTTTGGGTCAGAAAGTGTCAGGTTCGAATCTCACCCCTGGTTGTAGCAACAGTGTGCAAGGTACTTAACCTAAAGTGCTGCCGTAAAATCGTAAAATCACCCAGCTATACGCATGGGCAAGTAATTGTAAGTCGCTGTGCAGAAAAACCTCAGCAGAATGAATTAATGTGCAGTTCCTGCTGTCAGGACTCTCTCTCTCAGCTTAGCCTGCGACTAGAAACTTCTGTGTGTTTCATGTAGGACCACTGTTCTGCCTTTGAAAGGAGTTACACAAGAGCAGCTCAAAATTAGTGCCAAGAATGCAAAGTCCTGTGTAAACTGTACACTTCACAAATATTGCCCTTTTTGTCTGTGTGTCTGGAGGTAACCGAAAAAAGTGCCCAGTGTGTCGTCGTGTGGTGGCGCGTTCCTTTCTGCGGGGTGCAGACAGAGGGAAGTCCCTGTGTGTGTGTGTGTGTGTGTGTGTGTGTGTTTGTGTTCGTTCTTCCGGACGTTCCTCCTACACACAGAAACCAGGCAAGACGCACATTCCTCTCCGCTAAACGTTTTAAAGGCACTTCACGCGTCGTACAGCTGCCTGGTGTTGTTCAGGGAGACGTCGGAAACGGCGAGGTCCTCGACATACGAAGGGCTGCTGCTGATCGCAAGTCTGTGAACCTACGGTAACGAACACTGTAGTTGTGTAAAATATTAAACTTATAAAATCTATATCTTAAATACTTAAGTAAACCCATAAAATGAATAAGCGATTACGATTTACACCTCTGATTCTTCTTCTTTCCTGAGGGTGCAACTCGATCGAGGTCCATCTCGTTTTCGCACCTGTGTTTACACGCACGATCAATGTTATCTGAAGCAACATATGAAACTGGCAATTGGACTCCTGTTACGTCAGATGAGAAAGGCTGCTCCCGACTTAATAACTCTTCCGTGATAAAAGTGAGGGACACGAACTTCGCACAGCGCACCGATCTTACGCGGGAAGCTGTGCGGCGGTCGCGCGACTCGGCGAACCGCGCTCGCGA
This sequence comes from Scleropages formosus, assembly GCF_900964775.1. Lineage (NCBI taxonomy): Eukaryota > Metazoa > Chordata > Actinopteri > Osteoglossiformes > Osteoglossidae > Scleropages > Scleropages formosus. The sequence continues at coordinate 14,470,959 of NC_041814.1, read as the reverse complement.
CAAACACCTCGACAGCAGCGACTCTCCGCAGCCGCTCAGCACCAACCCTCTAGCAGAGAGGGTACTTTGCAAGAAGTTATTGTAACGAAGAGCGTCCCGCTCGAGTGGAAACACGTTTATTGTAAGTAGTTGCGAATAATGGGGATTGTGGCACGTCAGTAAAGTAGTTGCGCATTACTGCGTTGCTGCCGGCAGGGGGGTGAGTGGAGTGCGTGAATCTTCTTGGGAGTGTGACGGCTGGCTTGGTGCAGCTTCTGAGGCGAAGTTGCTCCTCAGACCGAGAGAATTATTATTCCGCTGTGTACTCGCTAGAACCGTCCATCGTTTTGCCCGAGCTTCAAATAAACGTTCGTAGTAATGGTTCATTTGTAACGTAACGGTGCGGCTGCGCGTCCACAGGCTACTGGAAGTTCTTCGCCTCATCCGGAGCCCCAAGCAAGGCGGCGCGCGCTGCAGATTTGTCACTCACTGTGACTGTACAAGTATTTTTTATGTTCATTTTTCTCATTCTGTGCTCCAAGGCACCTGGTCTGGTGTCACGGTCAGTTAGTAGTAATGTCTACTTACTCTAGCAGCTGTCTTGTTTGTTTGTCGTATCCCTTCGGCGCTGTCACACACTGACTGTGTGTGAGATGAGCCGCGCTCAGTAAAAGTTGAAGTAATAATATATCGAAAAATACAGACTGTAGCTGAGTACACAAATGATTGTGTGGTGGAGGGGGAGCAGGAAGAATAACTTGAACGTTCACCTTGCGGTGGGGAGCGCGATGGCGCAGTGGGTTAGACCAGGTCCTGCTCTCTGCTGGGTCTGGGGTTTGAGTCCCGCTGCCTTGCGCCAGATTGGCGTCCTGTCCTGGGTGTGTACCTTCCCCCTCCAGCCTTACGCCCTGTGTTGCCGGGTTCGATTCTGGCTCCCCGTGACCCCAACTGGGACAAGTGGTTCAGACGGTGTGTGTGTGTGTGTTCACTTTGCCACTTGAGCTTATGTTACTTTGTTTATGTTTCCCCGCGTCGTCTCGCGGGAAGCAGATGCATTTGGCGGCAGCGGCCGAAATCTTCCCCCCCCAGCTGTCCTGGACATGGACGGACACGCAGGGACTTCTCCTCTTCCTCTGTGTGCTCTTGCTGGTGAAGTACGTGGGCAGCCTACCCTCCAGGACCTTGCCCCCCGGACCCTTGCCCTTACCTGTCATCGGAAACATGCTCAGCATCAGCGTGAAGGACCCCTTTGACTCCCTTTGCCAGGTACGGGGCCCCAGGGTCACTCAGCCTTCCCAAATCAGGCGCTTTATAAATGGTGAAGCAGAAAGCTGAGCAGTCACAATGACAACAGCTCTGTCCTCTTACACTAGATACCACTGGTCCACAGACATGCGTTTCTTGATGCTGTCTGCTGTCAGTTGCAGTGATGCTGCATCTAATAGCACTGCAGTCATACAGCTCCTCTGCTACGGGCTCCAGTGTGCCTCAGTGTGTGTGTTTGCTTTGCATCTTACACCTGTTTCTATGGATTTCCTCTGGATGCTTCAGTTTCCTCCTGCAGCCTAAAGATGTGTCGCGGGTGAACTGGTGGTTCTAAATGGTGCGTGTTGTGTGTGTGTCAGTAAGTGTGTGCAACTGCCCAGAGATGGACTGGTGCCTCATGCTGTGGGCAGCTACACACGGGATGTACCCTGCCTCACACCCTGTGCTTTGGTAATACACCCTGGGCCACTGCAACCCTGCATTGAACAAGTGGGTGTCCTGTTGTATAGGTAATATCAGTAACTTTTTTTTTTCTGCTTATCCACTAACACTAGATCTCTTGAAAACATGAGAAGCTGAAGAAGGAAGTGTTTAGAATGAAAATATTTTATATTGTAGTAATAGAGAATATATTCATTACACATAAAGAATAGCTAATCAGTAAAAGGGATGTAAAGTGAATACATGCAGCCTATTACGTTCCATATCTGTACACACGCACACACACACACACACACACACACACACTGTCTGAAACCGCTTGCTCCAAGTGGGGTTGCAGCGAGCCGGAGCCCAACCTGGCAACACAGGGCGCAAGGCTGGAAGGGGAGGGGACACACCCAGCACAAGACCACCAGTCTGTCGCAAGGCACCCCAAGCAAGACTTGAACCTCAGACCCACCAGAGAGCAGGACCCAGCCAAGCCTACTCTGCCACCGCTCCCCCTCACCCCCCTCCATATGTGTATTTTAAAGAAAAAAATTGCATTATCCTAAAGCAAATTACATTTAAAAATGTTGACATTCTGTACCTGTAGTCTGTTCAGAGAACTGCTTTGATATATTGTTTTAAAAGAACTGAATTCCTAGCTTTCATAAGCAGTGTTACATCATGCTGATGTAACAGATAACTCAGATAATATAGATCTCAGTACACCGAGAGGTAAACGTTGCGCATCCTGAAAGTCAGGTTGGCTTCGAAGCAGTCATCCTTAACAAAACCAGTAATCCCCATTAAACGGCATTTTTCTCAGGGCGTGATTGGACTCGGTATCTCGAAGCTTTAATCGTGTCTTTCAGCTTATAGATAGGTATGGCAGTGTGTCCAGGATTGACGTGGGACCGGTCCGATGTGTAGTTCTGTCTGGAATCAAAAATTTTAAAGAGGCTTTCCTGGAGAAGGCCGAAACGTTTGCAGAACGTCCCTCCTACCCACTGAATCAAAGACTTTGCAAAGGTCTGGGTAAGTATCTCTTGCAGCAGAGGCCTCATTCATAGCATTTGTAAATTACACACACACTTCCTGAACCGCTTGTCCCATACGGGGTCGTGGGAAACCGGAGCCTACCCGGCAACACAGGGCGTAAGGCCAGAGGGGGAGGGGACACACCCAGGACGGGACACTAATCCGTCGCAAGGCACCCCAAGCGGGACTCGAACCCCAGACCCACTGGAGAGCAGGACCCGGTCCAACCCACTGCGCCACCACGCCCCCTGCGTTTGTAAAATATTACGCAGCAAATTTTTTTTTAAAATGCTTATGATTAATATCCTTCAAAACCCTGAAATTAATATTCTGCGCACTCTTATGCCTTAAACATTGATAGCACATATTATAATATTGCTTGTGACTTTCATGTACGTTGTAAAGTTACATTTGACATTTTCTGCTGTATAACAAGGACAGTTGCTTCTGAAGAAATTGGTGATAAAAATGGTCTTTGTTGATATAGTGATGTTGTCGGAATAGGTCTAATTTCATCCAATGGACATATATGGAAACAGCAGAGGCGCTTTGCCTTGTCAACACTAAAGTATTTTGGAGTTGGCAAAAAGACCTTGGAGAATTCCATCCTGCAAGAAAGCCACTTCCTTTCTGATGCCTTTCACGCAAAGCAAGGTATGCCAGAAGCATTAGAAAAAGCCTTGTAATTTTTTTTTTTTTTTTTTTTTTGTCATTCCTATCAAAAATTCCTCTTGCCCATATTGATGTTTATATTACTGATAGTTCCTAACCATTTCTGGTTTTTAGGCTTCCTTTTTGATCCCCATTACCTTGTGAACAATGCTGTGGCCAATATGATCTGCACACTGGTGTTTGGGCACAGATTTGAATATGGCGATATCCATTTTCATCAGATGCTGAAGTGTTCTGAAGAAATTTTCAAAGTGCCTGCAACGTTCTGGGGCCGAGTATGATCATGACTTCTAATTCCTCTTTTCGCTTGCATTGTTGAGGAGGGGTGCGGTGGCGCAGTGGGTTGGACCACAGTCCTGCTCTCTGGTGGGTCTGGGGTTCGAGTCTCGCTTGGGGTGCCTTGTGGCGGACTGGCGTCCTGTCCTGGGTGTGTCCCCTCCCCCTCTGGCCTTACGCCCTGTGTTGCCGGGTAGGCTCCGGTTCCCCGTGAGGGACAAGTGGTTCTGAAAGTGTGTGTGTGTGTGTGTGTGCTTGTGTTGTTTAATGAAATTTTGGCTGACCTCTGTTATATAAAGCAGGGCAGTAAGAAGCATAGTGGTTCAGAACACAGACCTGTCATTTGAAGGTTTGCTGGGTCAAATCCCAGGATGAACCCTGCTGTTGTACTGTTCAGTAAGGTTCTAAGACTGTAGTTTTAAGTGTCCATAAAATTGCCAGGAAAAGCACTTAACAAATAGCATTTTCATTCATACGGATTCTCTTGATGGAGCCTTTTATACATGTTTTTGGCAGCTGTATAACCAGTACCCAGCCATCATGGATTTTTTACCCGGAGGGCATCAGTTAGCCTTTTCAAGTTTAGACAAAATAAAAAAGTTTATCGGTGAAGAAGTTAAAAGACACAAGGATGACAGAAATCCATCCGATCCAAGAGATTATATTGACTGTTATCTCCATGAAATAGAGAAGGTAAGTTCAGCCTTTTTTACATTCTAAAGGTTAAATGGTAAAAAGGCACAGGAGCCAATAATTAACATAATTTGTTGCTGAATTAAAAGTTGCTGTAATGTTGCTAAATGTTACGTCTTTAAGGTTAACTATGTTGGGAAGTGAAATACGTAAAAATAAATTTAGGAGAGTCTCTGAATTTTCTGCCAGTTCTTTGCTTTATTTTCTCATTTTTTATTGCAACTCCATGGTTTTAAAGCAAACAAGCTGCACTAATGGAAGTGTTTAACGGTTTTACCTCTGAAGCAGAAGGATGAAGGAGCTGGATTCACTGAAGAAAATCTCCTATATTGTGTGGTGGATTTGTTTGGAGCTGGTACAGAAACTACCTCCAACAGCCTCAGATGGGCAATTCTGTATATGGCCAAGTACCCTGAGATTCAAGGTATCTTTCATATGGTAAATAAATAGAGGTAAATGAGTATGTAAATGAGAGGGCGTGGTGGCACAGTGGGTTTGACCGGGCCCTGCTCTCTGGTGGGTCTGGGGTTCAAGTCCTGCTTGGGGTGCCTTGTGACAGACTGGCGTCCAGTCCTGGGTGTGTCTCCTCCCCCTCCAGCCTTGCACCCTGTGTTGCCAGGTTGGGCTCCAGCTTGCTGCGACCCAACTTGGGACAAGCAATTTCAGACTGTGTGTGTGAGAGTATGTAAATGTTTTTGCCTGAGTCATCTTTTATATTGTATATCTGTTCTGTATCAACAAATTTTCTTTGACCTGTGAAGGCAGTATTAAGAAGACTGTTACCTCCCTGCAGTGGGGTCTCAGGCAATGTGTGCATCTGCTCTTCAATTAACTTTGTAACTATGCAACTATGTAAAACAATAACAGCTCCTTCCTGTGTACAGATACAAACTGATTAGATGTCAGCTTGTTCACACATTCTGCAAATTGCAGTTTAGCTTCTTGAGGCAGACATAGAAATGAAACAGGTGAGGCTCAATCTCCAAAGTAAAATTTAAAGATGTTTTGCAGGTCCATAGTAGCAGTCTCAATTTCTGAGTGACTACATTTCAAATTAAGCAGTAATACCATTTGAATGAATTTTTTTATTGCACTGAATGATTTTGTTATCTTGGCGAGATCTCATTTGCTGGCAGAAGTCCCACTGTTTAACACTTGACAGATTTGCTCAAAGATATATTTTTTATAGCTGCCTTCAGAACAGTCCTTGTGTGCTGATGTGGTTTCACAGAGAAGGTCCAGACTGAGATAGATCAGATGATTGGACAGAATCGACAACCCTCAATGGATGACAGAGCTAGGATGCACTTCACCAATGCTGTGATTCATGAAGTTCAGAGATTTGGGAATATAGTTCCCATAGCACCACCCAGAATGTCCAACAGGGATACCACCATATCTGGATATAAAGTTCCCAAGGTGAGTGCAATAAGAGTTATTTAGTGCAGTTTTTATTGCAGCAGTTCAACTGGAAAAGGAACTAATTACCTCAAATACTCATGAACTTCTAGAAGAAGAAGTGTTAATGTATTTAATGTTTTTTAAATCTTTTTTTAATGTTCACTGCTGCTGTTTCACATCTAAACAGTATTTTTTTATGTCTGATAAAGGGGATGATGGTGGTGCCAGTGTTAAAATACATCCTACGTGATAAGGATGAATATGCTACTCCTGATAAGTTCAACCCTGAACATTTTCTTGATGAAAACGGAAACTTTTTGAAAAAAGAGAATTTCATACCTTTTTCAATAGGTAATGTTGAATTTTACGTTACAGGTTGAAAGCAGTAGATAACCTGTTTTAAATTTTCAATTTTACGCCTTTGATTAAATCTAATTTCTCATCACCTCTGCACTTTATTTTTTATTTAAAAAAAGCATAAATACTGTAATAACCAGCATTTGCAATAATACCTTTCTGCTTCTGACCACATTTAATGCACTTAAAGGTTTCTAAGTTGTTTTTTAATGTTATATTTTTTGCCATCTGTCCTTTATTGTTTTAATATTTTCATGGATGTTCATGATAAAATCACAAAATCATTGATTGTCTTTCACTGCACGGACAAAAGGCATTGTATAGACCCCTTTATATGAGTGAAAAGTGGATGTACAATTTTGTCATTATTTCTACAACATCCCTGTGTGTGAAATGCACCACCAACATATATGCCAAAGTCTGCCTAGATGTTCTAGTGAAAGTAATTAGATTAACTTAACTGCATTAAGCACAGAAGAAACTTAACATTGGCTCAAATGGAATTGGATCAAAACAGAATAGACATGCTTTATACAGAAGTGGTACTCAGTATTACATGGAAGGTGTTTCTTTTTCTGTTGTAGGTAAACGGATGTGCCCAGGTGAACAACTGGCTCGCATGGAATTGTTCCTCTTTTTCACCTCCATGTTACAGAGGTTTACTTTCCGAGTACCTGAAGGAGAGGATCCAAGTTTGGAATCTCTCATAGGCATCACTTGTGGCCCAAAGCCATTTAAAATCTATGCTGTATCTCGCATTTAACAAATAATGATTTCTGTATAGTTATATTTTGTCAGTAGTCAAATACAGTGGTGAACTAGCCCATATAGCTGAAATCTGTTGATAAATGGCAGGTACGAACATGCTTCCATTTTTTATTCTATTTGTCTTGATCAAATACTTTCAGCCTTATACACTGTAATTCATAAAATGTAGTTTTGTGAAGGCTTATTTTAATTACTTTAAACACATAATACTCACTCACAGTACAATTCTATAAACACACACACATAATTGCAAGAAATTATACCTGTACATTTCCACAGTTCAATTTCTGTCATGGACCTTTTCCAAAAACTGGACACATGGAGGCAGCAGAATGTATTTATTACAACAACCAATGATTTTATAGTCGTTGTTAGGTCCAGTGGGTGTCTATTATGTTTTCTTGTTTCGTTTTCCCTTCCTCTCACTTGGATTACAGTCACAAGTGTCCAGCAATATCTGTCAAGAAAAGGTGGGCCTGATTTGCTGGACCAAGAAGGGCAGGACTTCGCAGATATTGAAAGAACATTTCCTGGAGGCCATTGGGGAGCTCGCTTGTGGATTAACAAACTCTTCTAGTGTGATTGTCATAGTGCTCCTGGTCTTTCTGTTTTCCTTCATGACGGCATTTTGATATTTCTGCTTCTTTCTTTGTATCACCTCTATACTGCTTGTACACTTGTCTGGTTGTTTGCTCGTTTTCTTTCTTTAGACAGTGTAAAAGTAGTGTAGTTAGAAAGGTGGCAGAAAACTTTGTTTTGCGTTTTGACCCCTTTTTGTTTCCAGGTTGGAGTTTGAAAGTGGCTTGTCTGCAAGGGTAGTGGGTTAGGCATATTTCTTTGCTTGTTGATTACCCTTTACATTCTGTCTATGTTTATGAAGTTTGCCTGTTAGCTCTTCAATGTTGTAATTTGATTAACTGCCCTTTCACAAAAAAATTAAACACACATCCCTGTTTGTGCATTCTATTTATTGTCAATTCATAACTTCATACAAAACCTCTATGTTACAGCCTTACACAACCGTGGGGTCATAACAGACTAAGGAAGAAAGGCTAAGAGGCTAATGCTAAGACTAAAGAAAAAAGATGAGCCATGAAAAATAATTTTCTACATTCAGCCATAACTACTGTATGCTGTATATTTAAGATTTCTTAGATACTGAAACAACTTAAAGACTAAACAATGTCAGTGATTAATGGGTCATTTTACTCATTTCTGTTAGCCTGCCTGCATGTATCTCGCTCACACAACTACTTTTTCTGCTACTTTATTAGAGAAAAATGCTACAAAAATCTGTAGCTTCAACACAAACACATCTCCACATCTTTGAAGGCATGCACACCCATCTCAGTACTAACACTGAGTACTGTTTATAAACTACAAGATGTAGACAACTGACTCCACCACATAAACAATTCTTTATTTTCACACACACACACACTTTCAGAACCGCTTGTCCCTTACGGGGTCACGGGGAACTGGAGCCTACCTGGCAACACAGGGCATAAGGCCAGAGGGGGAAGGGGACACACCCAGGACGGGACGCCAGTCCATCGCAAGGTACCCCAAGCGGGACTCAAACCCCAAACCCACTGGACAGCAGGACTGCAGTCCAACCCACTGTGCCACTGTGCCACCGCACCCCCTCTTTATTTTCATTATAATTTTAAATCAACATCGTAACATAACCTGTGTGCAACTCAACTTGACGTCCTATGACTGCATTATGTTTTCAGACACGAATGTACTCAGTAAATTGCCAAATTTTATAATTCTGTTCCACCTGTGTGGTAATTTCAGAATTCAAGTGGTTACTCAGCCATTTAAAAGTACTGCCTTGAGTCCAAAGCAGTTCCATAAATTAGAATAGAGGAATACAGTTTTCTTCATACAACTGAAGCTCCATTTACAAGAGTTCTGAGTTAGTAGCAAATGTAATTTGTGCCTAAAAATTTGCATAAGGTATCAACTCACACTGATGAGATATGTTGTTATCATACATCTCCAAGAAAAATTTGAAGATTCGTTAAAATGTGTTCAGTTTTGGTCCTTGTGATAATAGCAACTTAATTTTCACACCCCCGCCCCCAATGGAAAAACCAAACGCCCAAAACACCTGTTACTGAAGTAGGTAACATGACATTGTAACTTAAGTTACAACTCCACCTTATGCACTTCCATGGGATACATATGCCTACACCACTCTATTCCTTTTTTTATCGTACACTTTCAGAAAATTAGTTCAGTGTGGCATCGGGACATTTTCAAATTTCCAGCAAAAACCTTCCCTTTTGACATCGTTGTGTTCAGCGGGGTACAGCACACAACTTGTATGGTATAGGGCTGTGGGTGACTCCCACTTTGGACTCCAGGGTGGGCTCCACACCAGGGGGTGGAGAGAATGTGAACCGCTGGAGAAGGGAGGTGAAGAACAGGAACAACTCCATTCGTGCCAGCTGCTCCCCAAGACACACCCTCTTGCCTGAGGAAACAAAGACAACATGACATTTGAGAACTATACTCCTATTTCTATGCCACGTAATTTTTACTGTTTACTGAGCAAGTATATCGAACAATATTATAAAAACTGAGTTTCAAAATTTTATTAAACTGTGCTGTCACAGGGACATAGATTCTTCTGGATGTACTTTCCATTTGTGAAGCCAAGTCATCATTATTTATGTTGTTTTCTGTCACGTTCTCCGCATCTGGCACATCTGCAACACCTGCCGTTCCCTGATGGGAACGACTATAAAGAGGGAAGCCGAGGAAGCCCAGATGCGGAACCTTGTTTTGCCTCCTCGTTTCCCTGCGAACCGTATTACTGAGAGAACCAGTCCGAATTCGACCCTTTGCCTGTTTCTTCCTGACCACGTTCTTTGCCTAGCCCTTTCCACGACGTTTGCTGATCGCCTGACCCTCGCCTGCCCCTCGACTACGATTATGGATTCTGATTCGGCTTCCGTGCACGTCGATCCGAACTCTCTGCACTCGAGTCCGTCCGCGCTACGCGCAACCGTGACAGTTTTCAAGCATAGCAGGACATCTGAGAATTGAGTTGTATACAGTCATGCACCGCTTAACGACGTAACGGCTGACCGTATATATGATGGTGGTCCCATAAGATTGTAATGGAACTGAAAAATTGCTGATTAGCTACGTTGTAGCACAACGTGTTACTCATGTGTTCGTGGTGCTGCTGGTGCAAACAAACCTGCTGCGCTGCCAGTTATACAAAAGTATAACACATACAATTACGTACAGTGATAATGATAATATACATCTATGCTGCTGATTTATGTATTTACTATACTGTACTTTTTCGTTATTTAACAGTGTACTCTTTCTACTTAAAAAAAGTTTCCTGTAAAACACTATGCTGTGTTACACCGGCAGCAGCGCCACAAATCTTGTGTTTACCGCCTCTCTTGACTGCATCGAGGCTATGCCATCGAGGCTTCTATAAGTAAACTCTATGATCGAGGCTATACCATCTAGGCTTGTATAAGTACACTCTATGATCGAGGCTATACTACCTAGGCTTGTGTAAGTACACTCTATGATGATCGCACAATGACGAAATCTCCTAACAATGCATTTCTCAAAACCTATCCCCGTCGATAAGCGATGCATGTCTGTATTTCAAACTTTCTCATAGTAAAACATAGAAAAGGAAAGACAGATTTCATCAGTAAGGCATTGCACATGTAATATGCTACCAGCTGAGAAAGGCAAGAAGGCATCTCGTCTTCTGAACTTCCCCTCTGCATCCAGGAAATGGCCAGGATTAAATGTGAAAGGAGTCTCCCACTCAGTCTCATCAAAAAGCACAGAGTGTAATGTTGCCATCACCATAGTACCCTGGAAAAAATAAAAGGTCTCTGAAGCCTCAATTATGACATTATCTAGAGAGCAAGAAACCTCACACATTTACTACTGCTGCTCTACATTTATCCATTTAGCTAAGGCCATTCTCCAGAGCAACTTACAGTGTTAAGCTAATTACAATTATCACCCATTTCTGCAGCTGGGTAATTTTACAGGAGCAATTTAGGGTAAGACCTTGTTTAAAGGTACTACAACTAAAGATGGGATTTGAACCTGCAACTATTCATTAGGTGAAAAGCAGTAGTGGTACTACTCTAGCAGCTGGCCCAAACCCATTGAAATGAAAGTGTCCATTTAGATTTAAAATAAAAAAAAAAAAAACACTGTTCTAACATTGTTTATAATGTGCAGGATATACAGTCTGAAAAAGAGCTTGACATGTAAAAAAAAAATAAAATAAACTTACCTTTGGAATTGTGTATCCTCTTAGTGTGGTGTCTTTTGTCGTCGAACGCACCCCATTCAGTGGTACAATGTTACCCATCCTCTGTATCTCATGAATAACAGCATCAGTGTAGGGCATATTGGCTCTGTCTGCCATGGTTGCCAGACGTGAGGGTCCAAGTACTTGGTCTATTTCTGCTTGTACCTTCTCTAAATGTGTAACAGAGTAAGTAGGATTTTAATAAGGAAACTGAATAGTTACCTATATCTTGAGAGTATAAACTTTACAGCTGGGAAATCTTTATCATTTATTTGTACAACAGCATAACATTAATGAGTTTTAAATCTTTTTAAAAACCCATTCCTTGCCACCACCTGTACATGTCTTTGATAAACTAAACTTAAAATTGATTAGCCTTTATCCATTTTTGTCCTCTAATGAACAACACCATTCAAATAATATGAAAAGTTATGGTTGTAAATTCTCTATAATTTCTATTAGTCACTGATTAAATATAATATGAAAAAGTAAGTTAATACATGTATATTTCTTGTCTTGTAGACCATGCTCAACTGAGAACTTTATAACTGTGCCAAGCTTTCAGTAAACTTATCTGCAACATGAAAACCAACCTTGTATTTCTGGGTATTTAATCATATACAGCAAAGCCCAGATCAGTGTAGTTGATGTTGTTTCTGTCCCAGCAGCAAACAGGTCCAGAGTGCAGTAACACAAGTTGTCCTCATCGAAACCTGCTTCAGCATCATCTTTCCACTTCAGGGACAAAAAAAAGACTAAAATTATGTTCTGTTCTATATTGGAACAGATACCAGCAGAACAGATAAGTAACTGCATTTCACTTCATGCAAAAAAATTCTGCAATTCAACTGGGTACTTCTCTAATATTACCTTTTCCATCTCAGAAAAGAAGCTGTCAATGTAGTCTCTCGGAGTTGAAGGGTCCCAGTCCTCCTTGTGCTCCTTAATTTTCAGCTTTATAAAGTCGATCACAATTGCCCAGAGAGAAAATATTTTTTTGTGTGGACCAGGTAATCTGCGCATCAGCCATGGGAACGTGTTGTACAACTGAAAACCAAAAACAGTGAATTCCTCAGAAAATTTTTATTTCTATAAATTACTTATAAATGAGACAGGATTAAGTGTCAACACAAATAAAATCCCTAAAATCAATGAAAAATTACACACAAGTAAAATGAGGTGCTTTACCTGAGCCCAGATACTTCCCTCCAAATAAACTGCTTCATTGATTATTTTCAGCAGTGTTTGGAAGTAGCTGTCGCTGTAGTCAAACCGATCGCCAAACACCAGACAACTGATGATGTTGGCAACAGCATTGTTAACAACGGAAATAGGCTCAAATGGCTGGCCTACAGAATTTTAATTGAAAAACAACATTAGCTGGAAGCCTTACTCAGTTTTTATATTAAAGTAAATGCTTATAATGGCACTGAAAACAAGGTTCTGAAAACCAATGCAGCAGTTTTTATGATCAAAGTAGAAGCAGTCAGTGATAATCGACAACAAATTAAAAAAATCAAAATTAAAAGAGCAGTACCTGTTTCCAGGTCTTAGTCATACCTTGAGTGTTCCCTATGACTTCATTTAGGAACCTACATTCCACTTGGATCTGCGACTCAAGACTTTTCTTCCCCAGTCCAAAGTTTCTCAGAGTATGGAGGGCAAACTTTCTTTGTTGTTTCCACTGATACCCATTGGAGACAATCAAACCTTTAAAACATTTGTATTAAATTAGTGGTTTTCAAGTTAGCATTTCAGCATCATTGTTAAAATCTGGCATCCATTTATAGTCTGTTAGTGGATGGAACAGGTTCAACAATTTTTACTCTTATTATTCTAGCCTTTTGAATGAAAATGAATGTGAATGAAAAATGGCTCAATAAGAGATGCCGTTAGCGTTACTTATACTAAGATGCCGAAGCTTTTACATTAAAAATGCTTAAGGATATGCTTGTTCATATGAGTCAACATCAGGAGAAACAATATTACCTTTGTTCTGGATAATATCAGTAAATAGTGGTAATGATGGACGATCAACAAAGTTTTCACCGTGTTCAACCAGGGCTTCCTTCACAGGCTTCAGACCATTTACAAAAACCATCCTTTGTCCCATTCGAATACTAAAAATATTTCCATATTGCTTGGCAAACTAGGAAAAGCAAAACAAAAACTCAATTAACACAGTAATTACTGATAAAGTATATATGTTATGTTCACTGAAAAATTATGTCAGTGAGTTACCTAGGCGTCTTCGAATACACACACACAGTCTGAAACTGGGGGGGTCACTGCGAACCGGAGCCTAACCCGGCAACACTGGGCATAAGGCTGGAGGGGACACACCCAGGACGGAACGCCAGTCTGGTGCAAGGCACCCCAAGCAGGACTCAAACCCTAGACCCACCAGAGTGCAGGCTCCGGCCAAACCCACTGCACCGCCGTGTCCCCCCCTTCATATACAGAAATATTGTAATGTTCATACAAAATCGGAACAAGTGAAAAAGTGTACAAGTGAAAAGGGCAGACAATTGGCAGCTCTGTGTGTGAATGGTGGGGAGCTGGGGAGAGGTGCAAGATGTAGTGCGGCGGGCAAGGGCCTCTTCGGCACCTGGCCCAAACGGGGTACCATACCGGGTGTTTAAATGTGCTCTGGGCGTATAAAAATTTCTGTGGAGATTAATGGCTGTTGTGTGGAAGAAGGGGGTAATTCCCAAGTCATGGCAGAGAGCAGGTGGAATTTTTATTCATAAGGAAAAGGAGGCTGTTGGGGTAGGCCAGTTTAGGCCTATTAGCCTTCTCAATACTAAAGGGAAGATTTTCTTTAGTGTTGTGACAAGGAGGTTGATAGCATACTTGAAAGCCAACAGGCTGATTCATACCTCCGTGCAGAAAGCTTCCAGGATGCTCAGGGTGCTTGGAGCACACCGGTATGATTTGGCATCAGATTCAGTCTGCCATGAAGGAGAAAAGAGATCTCAGTTCTGCAGTTTGCTGTGGGAGGCACTGAGGTTTTTTAAGGTTCCCGGAAGTGTTACGATGCTGGTGAAAGCCTACTTTGCGGATATTCAGTTTTGTTTTAGTACGGAAAGCTATACAACATCTGGGCATCGGCTGCAGGTTGGGATCATGGCTGGATGTACAATTTTGCCATTGGCTTTCACAATGGCAATGAAAGTTATTTTAAGAGCTTCCAAATTGGCTGTTGGTGGTGAGAGGCTGCGGGATGGGACGCGCCTACCCCCATTAGAGCATTTATGGATGACATGACGACCGTTACGGCTATGGCTCCTTGTACGCATCGTTTGTTGTCTGAGCTCAACGATAACTTGAAGTGGGCTAAGCTGAAGGTTAAGCCAAGTAAATCAAGGAGTCTCTCAATTGTTGGTGGGAAGGTGGTACAGGAGAACTTTTGTATCGATGAGGAAGTAATTCCTTGTATTCTGGAGAAGCCAGTTAAGAGTTTGGGTAGATGGTATAGTTCTGTGTTAAGCGATAAGGAGCAGGTTGTTGAACTCAGGAAGGTGGTTATGGAAGGCATAAAAAGCATTGATGCATCCCTCCTCCCTGGGAAGTTAAAGTTGTGGTGTCTGCAGTTCGGGCTCTTGCCACGTGTTAGGTGGCCACTTACGGTGTATGAGTTTTCTGTCCAGGAGGTGGAGAAGCTCGAGCGGATTATTAGTACGGCGATAAGGAGATGGCTGGGAGAGCCACACTGTTTGAGTAGTGTAGCGCTATATGGTAAGGGTATGTTGGAGCTGTTGGTATCAGGTTTGGTGGAGGAGTACAACTGTGCAAAGGCAGGTTTGGAGCTGACTCTAACGGAGTCAAAAGATGAGTTTGTGAGAAAGGTGGTGCCATCAGTGAGGACAGTTCGGAGGTGAAACCCCAGAGACGCAGCTCAGAGAGCAAAAGGGGCGCTGATGTTGTTGGACGTGGTTGGGCACGTGCAGAGAGGGAAGGCAGGGTTTGGCCCCGACCATTTGCGGAGGTTGTGGAGTGCTGCCCCGGAGGCAGACAGACGGCGATTGGTTGTTGAGCAGGTCCGAGGGCAGGAAGAGGAGGTGAGGCGTGCAAAGGCGGTTACATTAGTGAAGCAGGGTCAGTGGGTGAACTGGGAAGGTGTGGAGAGGAGGAAGTTACGCTGGTAAGATGTGTGGGCGATGGAGGCAAGTCACCTTAAGTTTATTGTTGGAGCGACTTATGATGTGCTACCAATGCCACAGAATGTTAAGCAACGGGCAGGTGGTGATGGTTCTTGTAAGTTGTGTAGTGGTGTGGCGACTCTGAGGTGCATTTTGTCAGGGTGTAAGGTCAGTTTGGGGCAGGGGCGCTATACTTGATGCCATAATCAAGTTCTTAGATGTTTAGCAGGTGTGTCTGAGAGTAAGTAGCAACTTGTGAATTCTTTGCCTGTTGGCAGTTTAGCTAGAACAATTGGTTTTGTGCGGGCAAGAGAGAGTAGCACTATGCAAGGGCAGACGTGCCATGGTAGGTGGGGTAATGCACAGGACTGGAAGTTGTTGGCTGATGTGAGCAAGCAGCTCCAGGTTCCGCAGGTCATTGCTGTTAGTTCGCTGTGTCCAGACATGGTGTTATATTCGGAGGGTGAGCGTACTGTGTACTTTGTAGAGTTAACAGTGCCGTTCGAGGATGCTACTGGGGAGGCATACGAGTGGAAACAGTTAAAGTATGCTGATCTGGTAGCAGAGGCAAGGGACCATGGATGGCGGGCTCACGTGAGGCCGGGAGAGGTAGGTGTTAGAGGGTTTGTGGCTAAATCAGCTACAACATTGTTGAGGGAGTTCGATGTTAAAGGCGGCAATGAAGGAGCTGTCTGAGGCAGCTGAAAAGGCAATTCAGTGGTTGTGGCTGAAAAGAGAGCAGGGTAGTTGGGGTTACAGGCTTGAGGGAGGTGTGTAATAGTGGAAAATTAGTAGTAGGTGGTGAGTAGTGGGAAGGAGCTGGTGATAATTAAGGAGGTGTGGCTGTGTTAATTAGGATAGTTTAAATTTGTGGAGTGGCACATTAGCAGTTGGTGGGGTAGCAGGTGTGGTTGTAAGGTTAGAAGGTATGTGTAGTGTTGTGGTTTAAATGGTTGAGTTAGTGGGGTTGTGGTATTTGTTGAGGGTCAAGGGTATCAAACATCTGTGTGGAAGGGGGTGTGTCCGGGTGCCAGACTGCACTGTTGAGCCTTCTGGAGGTGTCATGGGCCTAATTCAACAAAATGCCGACGAAGGGAGGTGCCCACTTGATAACCTCAATGAAATACCCATGTTGGTACCCTGCTGGTGTGGTTTGTTAGTTTGGTTGGTGAGTTAGGCTTGGTCTGTTGGTTTGGCTGATGGTTAGCCTTGGGTTTTTTTTTGTGGTGGATCAGATGTGGTTTGTTGGATGGGTTCTGTTGGTGGTGGTTTGATGGTTTCTTATGTTGGTGGGTTAGACTTGGTTTGGCTTTGGTGGGTGTGGTTTGATGGTTCTGAGTTGATGTGTTAGACTTGGTCTATTTGGTTTGATGGTTAGTGTTTGTTGGTGGGAATAGGCTTGGTCTCTGGTAGTTGAAACTTGGTCTGTAGGTTGGGCTTTGGTGGGTGTGGTTTGGTTGGTTATTGTAAGAAGGTTGGGTTAGGCTTGCTTTATGTGTTTGGGTGTGGTTTGTTTGTTTAGTGGGTTAGAGCTGGTTTGTTTTGGTTTTTGTTGGTGGGATTAGTTTTGGTTTGGTGGGTGGGTTAGGTCAGTTAAGCATCTTGGTCTCAGGGCATGAAGATGTATGTTTGCTATGCTGGGTGTAGTTCTCTGTGGCTTTAGGTTGGTGGTTGAATTGGGTCCTTGTGTACAGCTGTTGAAAAATATGCACAGAGTATAACATTTTTTCCTGTCTATCTTGAATGTCCAAGTTCCGACCTTCTGTGAGGACAACATCCTACAAGCATCCAAGTTCATGTTTTCTCTGGTACCTGACTGTGAGTGTGGCTCTACTGTTTCTGAAAGGAATCTAAAGTGGGTGTGCTAGGAATATTCTCCTGGCGGTGTGCAAATTTTGTGACAAATGCCCACAATCCAAGAATTCTCATTTAATACAGAGATTAAGACAAGCAGAAGGCAGGCACAAAATCCTCTGCTAGTGTGCTAGATGAGTCATCTCCAATTTTTTCAAAGAAAAAAATGTATGAGATGCTTCCCTTGATACGACATCACATTCAACCAAGACTTTTTTGAAAGCAACTGACAGTCACATCTATTTATTCAGCGGGGTAATTTTACTACAGCAATTTAGGGTAAGTGCATTGCTCAAGGGTACTACAGCTGGGGGTGGGATTCAAACCTGCAACCTTTGGGTTCAAAGGCAGCAGCTCTACCCACTTCGTCATCAGCTGTCCCTTACATGTAATAAAAATCATTTTACATTCAGTATATTACAGTAACGGGGGGTGCGGTGGCGCAGTGGGTTGGACCGGGTCCTGCTCTCCGGTGGGTCTGGGGTTCGAGTCCTGGTTGCAGTGCCTTGCGACGGACTGGCGTCCCGTCCTGGGTGTGTCCCCTCCAATTCTGGCCTTACGTCCTGTGTTGCCGGGTTAGGCTCCGGTTCCCCGCGACCCCGTATGGGATAAGTAGTTCAGAAAATGTGTGTGTATATATTACAGTATCTGCTATTTGTTCACTCTTTTACCAAGTCAAGCACAAACCCCTTTCACAATAAAACGTAATGGTACTGATCTTTAAGTCTAATGGTCTGTGATACTATTTATTTAGTTACTTCAAAGTTCAACTCATTTTGACTTAATGTGTCTAGTATTATACATTGTTTCACTGATTTTTATACAGTCCTATGTTTTATGCCTGTATTTAAAGTAAAAAATTAATCACATCCAGCATATAGTTGTTAAAAATTAAAGAATAATAAGGAGAAACAATGAAGGCAACAGCTGTTTGCGATCAACATATTGTACCTGTTTTATTCCACTGATATCTTGACACACTGTAATAATAAAGACATTCAAGTGTTGTGCAGGCCAGGAGGTGGGATTCGAACCTCAAACCTGTGTGGGTCTAACTTAAGCAGCAGCTCTAACCTTGAGCAGTTCCTCGTACTAGTCGTACTTGATTATTCTTTTTTTTACGAAGTTTGACAAAGAGAAATAGCGCAACAGCAGAAATCGAAGGAAAAACAGCAACAACACGCCGTTCGTGTTCGTTCTGTCCTCAGAACTAGAAGCGAAAGGAGCCGCAACAGAATCTCACAGCAAAACGACGATCCGCTCAATTCACCTCCTCCTGCCTTGTGAATCTGTTGGTTTTAACGGCTGCATTAAATTCATTTAGAGAGAAAACGCACGTACCTCTGCCATCTGGAGATGAATTCTATTTGAATCGATACGGAAAAGATCTCCCACAAAAGGCAGGGACCACGCTGGTCCAGGAGGAAAGTTTTTCGGAGCCTTGTTTTTAATTAGGTCCACAAGTATCAAAAGCACAAAGAGAAAGATTAAAACACTGCTGAGGTCTAACCATCCTGAGAAGAAGAGGACGGACATGGTTGCTGTTATTGCTGCGTTTACAGGTGAATCCAGTTCTGCTCCCTCTCTGCCTCCAGAACCGTACTGTAATTGAACTTTGAGAAATGTTCCGCAAGACTGGAACTCGAGGACACCTTTGATGGACACTTGAGTGACCAATCAGAGTCAGACTCCGGCCCACTGGCAAAAATATTAAAAACTGAAATATAGAACGCCTTTTTCAGAAAACTAGAGCATTTCCTTCCTGTACAGGATTTTTGCGGTTTATTTTCCCATTCTGTTCCCGTGTTTTCTCCTCCCTGCACATGTACTTTTTCTACCATTGGTTCTCCTCCCTGTCAATCATCGTCAGTCCTGCTGCCACTTCCTCCATCTGCACCAATCACCTCCAGGTCCCGCCAGTTTAAAACCCTCCTATTTGCCCACTGATCCTCAGATTTGTGTCTCAGAGCATGACTTTGCATTGTTTTCAGTGGCAGTGTTGCTTATGGCTTCTGTTCACTTATTTTGTACCCAGGCCCTGGTTGACTGTGATTAGTTTATCTTGGTGGTGTTGTTGGCAAAAAGAACTGGTAAGAATGTTACGTGCCTTGCATGTCCAACACACAGGTTGTGCCACTGTCTGGTTGGGAAGAGTTAGGTGCCACCCGTTGTATCCAACAACAGCCAAAAGTACAATACCTTAGTTAGGGTGTCACAGATGCTCAAGAGCCCTTTGTTTTTCTTTCCATAGCTTGGGTAGTATTACTAGATAAATAGTTTTTCTAAGTTCTTTGCTTTGTAACTGTTGTTGTTCCTTTCCCCTCTGGAAAGTGTCTTTGTAATATGTACAAACAAGTCACTTGAACATCTGCCTCAGTTTCCACTGTAAAGGAAACTACACTGAGCACTTGGTTCTTATATGTGTCATTTTGCTGGGCCCTTGTTACTACTGGTTACCATTCAGTTGATGTTCCACTCTTGCTACCCCTAGACACCTGGGGTTGGAACATGGAGGATGATGGTGACTGTCAAAATTATCCACATTTTTCCTGTGAGATCATTGTGGAGGAAAGAACTGTGTATTTTTCATAAATGTTACATAAACCATATTTGAGTATTTTTATCTTGTATTCTTCTACAGACTAAACTTGTATATTTTCCAACAACAAACATTCCCAAGAAGAAAATACCTGGGTAAACATACATTTTATATGTAGTCACTGATTTGAATTTAAAAGCTGAAAGTCTAAATTAAGAATTAGCAGGAATTGCTGTCAGTAAGGACGTAGGCTGTTCAGTTTATTTCCGATAAATGTTTTGAATTGTATAGTAAAATAATTGCATAGAAATATTATAGGAGTCTGTTTTCACATTTTACTTTATTTATACCATTTAATAAAAGTATTTTTCTAACACACACAGTACATCTGGATTTTATGTAGCAGGATGCCATCCAACAAAAAAAAACTTGTACAACTGTGTTTAAAAAAATATTTTATTTTCAAAAAAACAATCATATTCAGTATAGTTTAATTTTGATCTGTAATGCATTCACTTTAAATCCACATTTCACTGCTGCTTTTGTTAAATGTTTTCGGACAGAAATACACAATTGTGTCCCTTTGTGTTAGTCTGGCTGAATAGTGAATTAACCTATGATTTATTCTGAAAATCATAACTGTAAATGAAGCTTTAATATATCATTTAAATAATACTGGTTAATATTTAATTTCTAATCTAGAGTAAAACACTCTACAGCCCCATTACACAGTGCTTCTAATGGCATTGCCCAAATGTTTTGTTGAGTGACAGACAGGTTGTGATGTACTGAACTTTAATTCTTAGGAGCATCCCCATCCCAAGTTATCAAAATTTATCCTGAAAAGGTTGAGAAAGAGAAAAAGCACTTATAAAGGCAGAGAAACAAAAACTGACCAGAAAAAAGTAAAAGAAAGGATTTTTTTTTTTTTTTTTTTTTTTTTATTTTATTTTAAATGTCAGTTGGTCCCCTTACAATGGGAACCCACCTTACAGGGTGAGTTTATGGAATGTATTAACCTTGTTGTGTAAGGAATGGGTGTTCGCAGATTTGAAATAGGTGTAGCGCAATAAAAGTAGCTAGCTGTAGTCCAGAAATTCCAAAAATTAGTGTTTTCACTGTTACTGACTTTACGTAATGTTTTAGATGTAAGTTACAACTTAAGCATTTCCACAGAATGATTTTTTTTTTTTTTTTTCTCCCTCTGTAGGCACTTTCTAAAAAAAATAGGTTTATTTTTGCAGTTCAAAGCTGAACATGTGCTGACTTCCAATTCAAAACCTCTCAGTTATACATTACATTACTGTGCTCAGCGGGGTAAAGCACATAACTTATATGGTTTCGGGTGAAGAAGGAATCCAATTTCGAATTCCAGGGTGGGCTCCACAGCTGGGAGGGGAGAGAATGTGAACTGATGGAGAAGGGAGGTGAAGAACAGAAACAACTCCATTCGCGCCAGTGGCTCCCCAAAACACATCCTGTTCCCTGAGTAAAGAAAGACACATGGCAATTTCAAAACTACACTCACATTTAAATTCCATGTTATTTATTCATGTTAATTGAATAAATTTATGAATTTTGTTTCCAAATGTTATTAAAGCCTTATCACAGAGGTGTAGCTTCGGAATATTATTGTGTGAAGCAACATGAAATATGCTGAATTTAGGAACAGCAGGACAACTGAAAAGTGGGTTGTTTGTTTCATGCTTTGAATCTCAACAATTGACAAGTTTTGTTGTTGAAAACACATGACAGGAAGGACAGTTATTTACAATGTTTGGACAACCCTGGTGAAATGACATCCTGTTGATTTTTTTTTTTTTTTCTCTCTCTCTAAAAGAAAGGAAAGCAGTTAACTTAAACATGAAATTCCTACAAATTATAATGCATATCTATTACTTTCCGAATTTAAGACTGGAAAGAATAGACCATAGTGTGGCATATAAAAAAGCTTGAACACCCTGTTAGTCAGTGCTTTGTAACACCCCACAAATGTTTTTTTGTAACCAGCTAGCAGTCTTCCTATTCTTGCTTTAGGAATTTCTCCCTCCTTTGTTGCTGAATGCTTCTGTTTCAGAAATGCAGTGCTCAGGCCGTTTTGCATGTAATGTATGTCTGAGATCTGTCCACAGATTTTTCAATCATCTTAATACTTCAAGTCGGGGGACTGTGAAAACCATTCCAAAACCTAAGACTTCACTTCTAGAAGTAGCTCATGATTGATTTTGGGGTATATTTTTAATCATTGTCTTACTGTATGATCCAGTCTCTTTTCAAATTCTTCACAACATTCAAAACATTAACCTTCAAGATTTTTTTTGATACTTAGCAGAATCAATTCTTCTCTGTAACTGATAACTATTTACTATAGCAGTGGTTGCGCACACACACACACAGTCTGAACTGCTTGTTCCATACGGGGTCGTGGGGAGCCGGAACCTAACCCGGCAACACAGGGCGCAAGGCTGGAGGTGAGAGGACACGCCCAGGATGGGATGCCAGTCCATCACAAGGCACCCAAAGCGGCACTCAAACCCTAGACCCACCCGAGAGCAGGACCTGGTCCAACCCACTGCGCCACCACGCCCCCTCCACTGAATGCAGCATCACCCAAAAATACAGATCTACACTCTTACTTAAAGATGACAAGGTGTTTTTTTCCCAAACGTACCTTTGATGATTGTAGCCAAAGAGTTATTTTCAGTTTTTGTTTCATCACACAGCAGAACTTGGGCCCACAATGCTTCTGGGTTATCTAAGGGTTTTGTTGCATGTTTCAGACACAGACTTTTGTGATCACATTGCAGGCAATGTTTGTGCAAGCAATGCTGTACACTGGACCAGTTCACCACTACTGCTGTACCATCTATGGTTTCCTGCAGGTCATTTGCACTGACAGGGAGTTTTGAGTTGCATACCTGACTGGTCTACATGCAGTTATATCAGAAGTTTTTCTTGGTCTTCCATGTCTTGTCCTGACTTGAGTTCAGTAGTTCCTCTTAACTTCCATTTCTTTAGGACATTTTGCATAGTGACATTTGCAAGCAGGAGGCATTTAGATCTCTTTTTATAGCCCTCCTCTGCTTTTAAGAGTCAGTTTTCTTCATTTTCAGAATCTCAGTCAGCTTGCAGAGGCCCATGGCTGTTGAGCACAGCACCCTGAGAGGTTTGAAGAGTCAGAGCATAAGCTCTTCAATTCCCTTCACTTGACTTGGAATAATGCCTAATGTGTCAATTAATTTCCAAGACCTTACAAAAAACAACTCTAATGAATCAACTGGAAGGGTGCCTAAACTGTGGGGGATGCTACAGTCATATTTCATTTTTTTTTCTAATTTGAAAAATTCTGAAAAAAAAATAGTGTAAATTAAAATTTGTAGAAACCATGTTAAAGTTTGTTGCCTGAGCAGGATGTTTTAACTTCTTTTCTCTTAGAAAAAAACAAGAAAACATAATTTCAGCAGGGGTGCCCAAACTTTTGCATAGAACTATAGATTTAATTGACATAGCATTATAACCCGCACACATACCAGCTGAGAAAGCAAGAAGGCATCTCTTCTTTTGAACTTGCCCTCCTCATCCAGGAAATGGCCAGGATTAAATGTGAAAGGAGCCTCCCACTCGACTCATCAACCAAACAGACTGTAAGTTCCCATCACCATAGTACCCTGCAACAGATATCCGAGGCCTCAATCCTGACATCATCTACAGAGCAAGACAGCTGTTACTATGGAATAACGGGTAGGTTCCCTTCATGTGTCAAGTCAAATAAAAAAGAAATCAAAGCTGAGACACACTTGTACCTTAAAAAAAACCTAATATCTTGACAAAAATATCTAATTGTGACTAATATCTTAGCATGAAAAGCCTCACCTTTGGAATTGTGTATCCTCCAATTGTAGTGTCCTTTACAGCCATACGTGGCACATTCAGTGGTATAATGTTGCCCATCCTCTGTATTTCATGAATAACAGCGTCGGTGTAGGGCATATTGGCTCTGTCTGCCATGGTGGCCGGATGTGAGGGTCCAAGTACTTTGTCTATTTCCGCTTGTACCTTCTCTAGGGGAAGAGTAGGACAGATGGGAATGCACAAAGCTTTCAACATGCATCTCTCCTCTGCCTGTATCAAGATCAAGACTCTGGCTATGACCTACAAGACCATCGACAGATCTGCAGCCCGATACCTACACAACCTGAATGCTTATTATGGTCACAAGTCAGGGTCTGGAAAATAAATAAATAAATAACCCCCCAAAAGCTGGTGGGATGGACAATAGGTGGTCCTTGGCATACAACATGATTCAATTCCAGTGGCCTCAGGGATACATAGACAATTGAAAAGTATGAATATAGGAAGACCTTGTTATATTTTTCTCACTAATATCACACATTTCCATTTCAAATAGAGTAAATAATTATAGTTTCATGCTGAATTCAAATATTACCTTTCATTAATTCTTCCACTCTTCTCCTGCACAACCAGAACACTCACTTTTTTTGCACACAGACAATGTCTCCAACTGCTTGACCCGAGCAGGGTCGTGGCAAACCAGAGCCTAGCCCAGCACCACAGGGTGCAGAGCTGAAGAGGGAGAGAACACACCCTGGACGGGACACCAGTCCACCGCAAGGCACCCCAAGCAGGACTCGAACCCCAGACCCAGCGGAGAGCAGGACCTGTGCCAATCCACTGAGCCACCGCGCCCCTCTCTGCTTTATTACGATACAGCAAAAAAATCTATGAATAGCTATTTACTGACAGTTTTAGCACAGTGTGTGTTTCTCTGAGTTGTACATTCCTTTGGAGGAGCTTCTGATAAACGAAGAAATATAAAATGGACATTGATTCAACTGCAAAAAATTAAACATAATTCAGAAATGAGTGAGTTTTCTGTTAAGTTGAACACAATTTGAATTGTGTGACTTACTAAAAGATTCATTCATCATAAATATCTCCTTAGCCCGGATGTCTACTACAGTCCTCACCACTTTCTACAGGTGTGCTGCGGAGTCTGTCCTCACAGGGTGTTTTACATCCTGGGGTGGCAGCTGCTCCATACAGGACAAGAAAGCCCTACAGAGGGTGGTCAAAACAGCTCAGGAAATCATCGGCACACAGCTACCAGCAGCTGAGGACACCTACACCACATGCTGCCTCAGAAAGACGATGCGCATCATAAAAGATCACAGTCACCCCGCACAGGCACTTTTCTCTTCTCTGCCATCTGCAAAGCGGTTCAGGTCTATCCGAACCCGCACTGCTAGGTACAGGAACAGCTTTTACCCCACTGCTGTAAGAGTATACAACACTAACCAATGTGCCACCTTTAGTTACTAGAATTAGACTGCTCCTCTCAAGCACATTGGTAAATTACATAGCTACTTCAAGCATTCTCATTCGCTTGTTCTGAGTTCGCTGGCTGTCAACTGGTATTATGGTTATTACTGTTAGCATTATTTATTGCTATTGCTGTTGCACTACTCACTGTCATTGTCATTGTTTTGTTTGTGCAGTATTTCTATTGTCTCTGTCGTTATCCATAGCCTGTGAAGAAGCATTCAGGAAGAATTTCATGATAGTTGTACGTGGTTCTTGTACCTATGACAATAAACTAAACTTGAACTTGATCTGTTGCAGGGTCCTGGTAAGCCAGAGCCTTTCCCAGGGCAATCTGAGATAAGGCAGGTTACACCTTGGAGAGGGTGCCAGCTTATTGTGGGGCCATCTCATACACACACTCACATACAGGAAACTCTCACAAACTGAATGAGTTTTCACCCCACAACTAAATCCATAACCAAAGAGCTGGATGGCACTACCCGCAGCACCATTGTGCCACCTGCATTAAAGAAACACTTAAAACTGTTACTTTGACTGGAAGAAAAATATCAAGGGGCTGCGAGAACTAAGAGTGGGGAAGTCATAAGTGTGCCAAA